>NC_090448.1:406785376-407107921 GCF_031143425.1 Pleurodeles waltl | reverse complement strand
TGGAAATAGCTGCACTCCCTTCTGCCTTAGATGAGCTGCCACTGGAGCAAAACACTTGTAAATATAAAAAGGACTGATTTTAGTCCAAAGGGGAGGACTCTGAACTGGTAGTCGGTGCCAGCTACCTTGAATCGTTGTTATTGCAACGTTTCGGATGAACTGATACATGGAAATATGCGCCCTGTAGTCTAGAGCAGTCATGTGGTCCCCGTGATTGAGCAGGTGTAAAACATCTTGCTGTGTGACCATGCAAAAGGACTGTTTTTTCATGCACTTGTTAAGCTTATCAGGAAGAAATATGAGTAGAAATCGATTCACCTCTGAGTCTTCGGGACCTGTTTGATCACCCATTTTGCTATTATGATGGATATCTCTAGCAAGAGTTGTTTAGATGGGGAGTAGGTGCTCCTTTTGGGGGGACATGTGGTGGATTGTTGGTAAATTTGGGTGTTTGTCTTTGAGCTATGACATCCAGAACCCAATTGTCCATTGTTAAGAGGAATCATTGATGAAGGTAGTTTGATATCTGGCCCACATGTTGTTTTCCAAAAGTGTGGAGGGCAACTGGCACAATGTCAGGTCATTGCTTTCTGGCAGTGTCTCAGCCTCTGGTAGATTGTTTTCCTCTTGCTGGTTGTTTATATGCTGCTGCAGGTGGTTGCCTGTATTGCTGGGTGTACTGTGAGCGATCCTGGCTCTAGTAGGGTTGGAACTGGGGTTTAAAGATTTGAAAGCCTCAAAAGGAGAATGAACCTCTGCTGCTAACTCCCAAAAAGGGTTGGCGTCTTATTTGCAATGTTCCCAGAAACTTGGCTGTGTTGGTATCAGTCTTGATAGCCTGGAAAGCATCATCAATATGCTCAGCAAACAATGCTTCACCGTCGTATGGCATATCTAACATATTGCTTTGAACCTCTGGGGCTTTGAATCTCTCAGACTTTCAGCCAGCCTTGACTTTTTAGCACAGCTGCTCCGGCTAACTGTCTAAAACCTATAGAGGAGATATCTATTGTGCAGTCTATTATCTCCTATGAAACCCTATCTCCCTCTTAGAAAATGTTCTTGGTGTCAACCTTTGCTTCTTCTGGCAATAGGTCTATGTATTGAGCCATATCAGATCACATTTGTCTGATGAACTGTCCTAGGACTGCCAGGGAGTTGGCTGCTTTGACTTTGATGACTGTCATGCTGGAGAAAGGTTTGCCTATATTATCTAGGCGACGTCCATCCCTATCTGGTGTGTTATAGGGGCTGAAGGATTCTTTGAACGTCACTGAGCCGCTTGAGAGTTGATGGAATCCGGTTTGGGGTGACCAACTAGAAATGCAGGTGAATCATTCAGCACTTTGTACTTTATGTCTAGTCTGGGCATTACTGCTGACACTGTTCCGGGATTTTTCATTGTTTTTATACTCTCCTGTCAAATAAAATCCACAATTGGGATAGGTCTTATAGATCGCTTCATAGGTTCCTTAAAATCATAAAGGAAGCAATCTGTTATTTAGTGGTCAAAGGGAGTTAGAATCTCATTACTGCCCTTTCCATGATGTTATGAAAACCACCAATATCATCAAGTGGTGAATGCAGCAGTGGCGGTGCAGGAGGAGATGGGGTGGGTAGCAAGTAATCGTCCCATTCATTGGGTACAGAGGCAGAGTCATGTACCTCACCCTCTTCACCATCATTTTCCGAGATCTGCGGCTCATCAACTGGAGGGTCCACCAATGTGTTTGACAGTGATGGTAAAGTGGTTGCTGGCAATTATAAAGTGCAAGGTTGCTGTATTGGTGTTTGTAGTTTCGGAGACTGAATACGTGTTTGCGGTTGTGATAGAGATACCGCTGCAGTTAAATCTGGGAATCGATTATACTAACTGTGGAGCATATGCTGTAGACTACGGAGTAACTCCATTGGTAACTGCACTGACTGTTCCCGCTGCTGAGGCTGTCTATGAGTAGAGTCTTGTTCAGCATAGTGTTCTTCACCTGCATAATACTGATCATCATAATATTGTTCATCATCTCCTTCTTGACATTTAACATGCAACTCAGATGGGCTATGTGCCACTCCAAATGGGCCTTCATCTGAATTTTCGTTGTCAAGTAGATATGCGGGCAGAAAGAAGTAAAACCTTACTAGATGACGTGGGTATAGAAAGGAGTGTCTCTGTAGGTAATGCATCCGAAGGAGACATGGCAGAAACAGGCATTAGGTTTGTCAGAGGTGTCGACAACTCATTTCCCATTGATGAGGCCTTTATTGGTGTTGACGTCGACGGCATTTCTTCAACAGCATCACCTTCGGCAGTGTCATCATCGATGGTGCTGCTGTCGATGGTGTGTTGGTCATTGCAGACGACTTTGTCGATGGGGCTGCTGTTGACCATGTCTTCATCATCAATGGTTTTGTTACAGAGACTGTTGTAAACTGTCTTTGTCGACAGGGGTTTCACTGACGCCATTGTCATCGATGGGTGCTTAGGTGTTAACGAGGCTGAACTTTTCATGATCTCACCAGGCACTTTCTTTGATGATGGTGCTGCCGTCAACAATATCCTAGAGGTGGTAATAATCTTTAAAGCCACTGTAGAGGAGGATAATGTCATCAGCCATACTGCTGAAGTGAACGTCAACGTCATGGTGGTGGTAGTGGTCACCGGCGGCAATGTTGTCAACAATGGGTTCGTCAGCAGTGAAAACTGGAAATGTGATCCAGAAGCAGTTTTTTTGCCAACTGAAGTGATTTTGAAGTTCTTTTTAAAGAAACAGTGAGGAAATGTTTTCCTTTGGCGTTTGTGAACGCTCCTCAGCTTTTTTATATTTCTCTGAATGTCTATGATAAGTTTTCTTGGCAGTCTTTTTAGGTAATTCTGAAGGCTCTTTGTCATGTGATCTCCCTCTCTTGATGGATTTCTCTGTCCTAGAAGAGTCGTCACTATCTTCCTCGGAAAGCAGTTATTCTTTTGATGTTAGCTTTTGCAGCCATAATAGTATTCTTTCCCCTCTGTCCTTCAGAGTTTTATGGGAAAAGGTACAACAAATCATACAGTATTTAACTATATGCATTGGATAGAGGCAGTAAGTGTACTCTTTCGGGGGTCCTCTGTGTGCATTCTGTTTTTGCTACAAATTCTACAGCTGACATTGTCAGGTAAGTATGAGCTTAGAGAATATAAATATATATCTAACCTGAAGTGAATCTTCTTGAATACAGATTTGTGGAAGAGAGAACTGAGCAGAGTGCAGGGAAACTCCCATCGCACAACATGCAGTAGAAAATTTGAGAGACAGGAGCCTCTGTGTTGAGAGTTCAAACTGGTTATGTTGCATGACTGGCTGGACTTTGGGTCTTTTTAAATGATGCTGATGAGCTATTAAAGTGAATTTATTTTAACATTAGCTTCTATGTAAGTTTTTCACTACTGCTTTCCATTGTAATATGGGACTCACACTTCAACGACGGGGAATGATTCAAGCATGTGAATCTATGAAAGATCTAATACTGGAGAACGTGTCGTACCATCATAAAAAGATGTTGAAAAGTATGCAAGAGAAGAGACACTGTTTCAGTAAACAGAAGTGAGCCTTGCTCGAATAAATGAGGTACTTTACTTAATGATGTACATGACTGACCATCCCGTGTCCAGTGAGACATTGCAACTTCCAGGATACAACAGCAGTTTCCATTTTCCCACATTTTAGAGCCTATATTGCCTACTTAATTTTTTCAGTTTAAAATATATTTCTGCAGTCACACAGTATGACCCTTCACTAAAGAGAAAGTAGCTATCATAGCCTGGCTAAGCAATATTCCTTTTTCGGGTATATGTAAAGCACCTACTTTGAAATCAATTCACACTTTTACAAGGCACTATCGATTTGCTTCTGATATGAAAGCTCACTCTACTGTTGTTCAAGTTGTTCTTAAAAACCTCTTTGGTTTTTCCTGAACTCAAGGTTCCTTGAAGCCTCATATTGGAAACGTTATTATTCCTTATGTCCAAGAGCTGCAAAGAATAGGACATTTTCATCTTACTACTCTATTCTAACATTTATGACTTTCAATGAACATCCTATGATGCAGAATAAACGGTTATTTAATTGTAGCCCTGGCTGTGCATCATAGGAATCTTTACTGAAGTCATAAACAACCCCCCCCCCGGCTTCTTTTCTTGGGCATCTGAAATAAACACCACTACTTGATTTCTAGTCTTCACTAGTGACTTCAAATAGAACTGGCTCTGTGAGGCAATTGCCAATATAAGTAAGATATCATAGCTAGTTAAATCTGATGAAGCCTAAAAGAGGAAGGAGATCTTTTTCATCTCATAATCAAAAGCCTATTAAGCTGCAATTGTCCTCATTATTAGAGATGTTGGCTTCAACTTGTGTCATAGGTGCTATAATGTATATTTGAGAAGAACAAGTGGCTTACCTTCAGGAATGCTCTTTCTGGTGGACACTCTACTAGTCGCAGATCACTCACCTTAGAATATTCCCCAGGTGCCAGAATGGATCAGGAAAACCTTTCTACTGGCAGTGCTTCTGTATGCTCCTAGGTGGGGTGGTGTGGCTCTGTGCCGACTTCTGGAGAGCCATTGAAGTGATGGAGCAGAGCAGCATATAAGCACCAGTCAAGTGTGCTGATGTAATGTTTCTTATCTTTTCCTTTTACGCACCCTCTTACGTGGAGCACGAACGATTGTTGCCACCTGAGAGTTAAATACTAATCTGAGACCTTTATAGAAGTCAAAAGTAGGACACTCCACAGAATGCGGAGGCTGGAAGGCAATGAGGAATCTGTGGTTAGATAATGTATCAACTAGAAAGAGCCTTACCAAAAGTAACTATTTGTTTTTTTTTATGGATACTTCAAGCTGCACAATCCTCACCTTAGAATAGTTACCAAAGCAGTACCTCCCCAGGTGAAGGGTCTGTGGAGTAGGCAAACTTCAAAATGTTTTGCAGGACTGGGCAGGTGAAATGTACACTGACACCCATGTTGCAGGCTGACAGATGTCAAGGACAGGCACTCCACGTTCCGACGCAGTGGTAGTAGTCTTAGCCCTAGCGGAATGGACTCTCAGACCTTCAGGAGGCTGCTTCTTGGCCTGTGTTTGCCAGATCTTAATGCAGAGGTCTACCCACCTACACAGGGTCTAATTCTGCACAGACTTGGCTTTATTTGCTCAGGAGAATTCCACGAAAAGTTGATCATCCACTTGATGGTCGTTTGTTGATAGATGTAAAAGCTTAAAGCCTTTCTGGGGTCCAACCCACAACACCTCTCTTCTTTTTTCAAGGGGTGAAGGAGGAGTAAAGAACGCTGGTAGAGTGATGGATTGCCAATGTGGAAGGGTGTCACGACTTTTGGAAAGAATGCAGCTGAGACCTTAGCACCAAATTGTTCGGACAAATGGTAGCGTAAGGCAGTTGCACTGAAAGTGCCTGAGGTTCACTTGCATGATAAGCTGACATAATCCCAATGGGGAAAATAGACTTTAAAGTCAGGAGATGCAGAGAGCAGCTATTCAGCAGGTTGAAGCGCATACAAGAGAACTGTCGAAACCAGGTTAAGGTCACCTCCGAAAACATTTGGGAGGGAACATCTGTGTCAAACCTTTTAAAAAGATCTCATCATAACAGGTGATGTAAACAAGGACAGTTGTCAGCAAAACACAGAAAGAATAAAAGGACCCAAAAATAAGCCTTAATAGAGCCCACTTCCAAACCCTGCTGGGCCAAAGATAAAACAAACAAAAGCTGTCCGGTTAGCTCTCTGTGTAAGGAGACAGTCTTGCAAATGCCACAAAAGACCACGATTTGTCCCAGCATAAATGGGTTTCATGCAAGGGCACCTAGCAGCAGGGGTGATATCTACCACTTCAGGCAGCAGACAAAACACAGTAATTTGCCCCCGCTTAATATCCACACATACATGTAGATTACACAGATCTGAGTGGAAGACATGGCCCTGTTCCTGATTCAGAAAATCTTTGAGAAGTTGAAGTCTGAGCAGAAGACACATGCTTATGGCCAGACGTTCCAGGTATCACACTCTACTGGAACAATCTCAAGCCACAATTCAAAGCCACCAGGATGATTTGAGCCAGTCTTTGCCCGATTTTCCTGAAAACTCAGGGTAGGAGAGGAAGTGGCAGGAAGGCACAGGAGTACTGTTTTCTCCATTCCAGCTAGAAAGCATCTTCTAAGAAGTGCTCTTGCAGAAACACTAAAGAGCAAAACCTTTGGTTCAACACGTTCTTAAAAGTGGTTAAAAGATCTAGCCACTGTTCTCCCCACTTCTGGAAGACACTTTTAGCCACCTTGGGATGTAGACAGAACTCATGTTCTATTTGACACTGCTCCGCTCAGATAGTCCGCGCTGGCATTCAGGGACCCTGCCAGATGGTTGGCAATCAGGAAGATGCCCTGGCTCTCCAACCACCTCCAGAGGCACAGAGCCTCCTGACACTCGGCCCAGGCCCCATCTTTGCCCTGCTTATTGCAGTACCACATGGTGGTGGTATCACCCGTGAGAACCTGGACCAGCCTACCATTGATGGATGGGAGAAAGGCTTTCAAAGACAGACCATTGGCCTGCAACTCCAGCAAACAGATGTGGAGCCAGCCCTCTGTCAGGGGCCAGAGTCCCCTGATCTCTACCTCCCCAAGATGACCTCTTAAGCACAGCAATGATGCATCTGTCACCAGCATCAGCTCTGGATGGGGAAGGGAGAGTGGCATGCTGCTGGACTGACTGGATTTAAGCACTCACCTCTGCAACTATCAAACCCTCTCATTTGAGACCTGGATGGTATTGCCTTGATGTAGGAACCTTCTGAACTTCAAATTCCAAAGCAGAGCATGCATGTGGCATCTGGCATAAATGATCAAGAGGACGTAGGACTTTAAGAGGCCAAGAACCCTCAGAGCATCTCTCATATGGACCCAGGATCAAGCCAGAAACATCAGAACTATAGCCTGAATGTCCTGAACTCACTGCAACAGAGGGAAAGCCCTGAACTCCACTGTGTCCAAGATTTCTTCAATAAATGGAAGCCTCTGTGAAGGAGTCAGGTGGAACTCTGGCTTGTTGATAGTGAACACTAATGATGTGAAGAGATTTGCCATTGTGCAGAGATGGCCCATGACTAACTGTGGCACGTTTGCTTTCAACAGTCAGTCGCCGAGGTACAAGAATACTGATATCCCCAACCTCTGAAGATGGACCACAACCATCATCATCCCTTTTGTGATCATCTGAAGGGCAGTGGTGAGGCTGAGAGGAAACACATCAAATTGAAGATGCTCCTAGCCTACCATAACCTGCAGGAAGGATATATGAAAATAAGAATCCTGCATGTCTAAGGACACTCTCCAGTCACCCAGATCCAGAGCAGACATGTTCTGCTCCAAGGTAAGCATCTTTAGCTTGCCCTTCCAGAGGAAGGTATTCAGAGACTGGAAGTACAAACCTTCTTCAGAACAAGGAAATAGTGAGAGTAACACCTCCTACTCTTCTTAGTCCAGAACCCTCTCAATGGCACCTCTGTAGTGCAGTGCAGCCGCACCTGCATTAACAGAACGGACAGGTCCTTATTGGAAATCTGCTCGGGTGAGGGCTGAATAGTGGTTATGGCTTGAAGGACATATATGGCATTCCTTTTCTGAACGATTTTCAACATTCATCTGTCAGATGTAATGGATCGAAAACCTGGGAGTAAATGTTGAATTCTGTCCCCTCACTTGCTGGGCGGGCACCATAGAGGGCAAACTAAAGTGTTTAGTGGCAGCTGTGACAGGTGAAGAGGAACTGGGGGAATAATGTCCATTAAGGCCCTTACAATGCCTGACAAATCAATGTCCACAGTCTCAAAAGCACTATGGTGCCTGTAGCATTGGTTGGGAAGGCTGTCTCTGTTTATACTTAATACTCTCTCGAATAACCTCTAGGCCTTCTAAAATGATACAGCAATTGTCTAGTATGTTGTTACAGATTGGGTGGTGCTTGACTGGGGTATGAGCCCTGGTCAAGCAACAACAACAAACCTAGTCAGGGTGTCAGGCAAACCCTAAATTAACCTGTGCTCACCCTCTGGCTGCTTGGCACAGAGCAGTCAGGCTTAACCTAGAGGCAATGGGTAAGGTCTCTGTGCAACACTTCTAACAGTAAAACAGTGAAAACGCCACACAAAAATATTCCACACCAAATTAGAAACATAGAACTTAGTTTAATTAATAAAAGAAGACCAAAACAATAATAATCCAGTAAGTCGAACTCAAGTTATGAATTTTTAAAGAATAAACTGTAAAATAGTGCTTAAAAGCAAGAAGCATCAACCAGGTATATCTGGTCGTGCTGAACTGAACAAAGTCAAAAGTTCAGGCCGACCATGACAGAGTGAAGGCCGGCTACCGGAACCCAGTTAGACCCGCTGAACCAAAGTACCATAACCCTGGCTGGGGAGTATTGCATGTGTCTGAAGCACAGATGTGATGTTAAGGCTGGCGTCAGCGATGCGTTTCACAGCTGATGCAATGTGTCGGTTCCAAAGAGGCTGAGACTGCAATGCGGAGCTGTACTGTGGTCATCGAGGCTGCCATCGATGAGGGTAGTGAGGAGCTGGCTCAGGGGAAAGCGTCACACAGTGGTGGTTCCAAAGGCAATGCACAGGACCTAAGATGCGGTGATGCAAGTCTGTTGCATCGGTTCCAGCCCACGCAGTAGTGGCGATGCACTGGTTCTGATCCATGCAGCACCAGCAATGTGTCAATTCTCACCACGCAGCAGTGGCTGCATCGGTTTTGCTGGAGCAAACACCTTAGGCCCAATTCCAATGGCCAGGGCAGGGATGGCACCACTTGGCATGTCAGACTCACAGATGGCAGAGCCCAGGTGCAGGCGCTGGGTGGTTGGAAGTCTTTTATGTCCCTGAGACAGGGCAGCAGCAGCTAGCCCCTGGAGTCACTCTGGGTTCAAGTGATGAAGGTCCAGTACGTCTCATCCAGGCAAGAGAGAGCAGAAGGCAGCAGGGCACCACTGCAAGGCAGGGTTCCAACAAAGCAGTAGTCCAGCAGAGTGGCAGTCCTATGGCTGCACAGCATTTCTTTCTCTGGCAGAGTCTTCACAGGTCCTTAAGTGTACTGAGCTGGTGGTGTCAGAGGTCCAGTACTTATACCCAGTGCCTTTAAAGTGCACAGAGGTCTTGCCCTTTTTGCCCTGGCTCCAGACTCACTACAGGAGTTTATGCAACCCTTTGTCTGGGGACAGAACACAGCCTATTCAGGTGTAGTTGAGGCTGTACCAAGCTCCTGCCTTCGATCGTCCAAATACAGCCCACCAAGTCACACCCAAGCTTCCATTGAGTGTGGATGTCTAGAGGAAACACAGAAAGCCCAGCTGTCACCCACCCAAGACAAGGGATCAGAGAAGCAGCAGGCACCAAATGGCTAAAGTCAGAAAATCACAAAACACATAAAGGCGAAGCCACTCTCAGGTACTCTAGGAATAGTTCCCAAACTTTGTGGCATCCTACGGACCTAGCCATTAATTTACACTGGATCAATATAGGACTTTCTTTCAATCTAACTTCAAGAACAGTCAAACTAATTAAAAACAATTGAAAGGTATATCCTGACATACCTGCAGGGTGTTATGCCTAATTATCAGCCATCCTACTGTGCCACTGTATTCTCTTGCGGCCGGCTCGCTACTCCAATTCAATAATTGGGAACTTATCCTGATGGAAAAATGGGTGGGATCCACACAAAACCCACATAAATTAAAATTCCTAGGGACACTTACAAAGATCTGTCTTTATTTAGTGCTAAGTGATGCCTGGGAGTCGTCATTACTCCTGCATCTGATAAGTCAAAAAGTTTAAGCCGTAAGGCCTGGAGATACACAGCTTTCTACAAGGCCAGGGATCCATATTTCCTAGATTCTAAGTGTGTAAGTCATGGAACCCATGCAATCACACACGCACACCATACTGATTGGTCTTGGTCTTTATATTCTCCTACTCGTTGGCGATGCGCTTAGTTCGCATGTAGTTGATGAGGTCCCTGTACAAAACTAGGGAGATTCCCATGGAGGAGGTAAACAAGGGTGGCCTTGTAGTCATACATTTGTCAAAGGATACACCTTGCAGGTTTGTCTATTTTGGGAAGCTAGCCTCCTCCTGACGAGAGAAGACTAGACGGCCCAAATATCTGTCTCCTCTATGGGGAGCTCCCTAGTTTACTACTACAGATCTTTGAAAGGGTCTCTGGGATTTTGAATTGCTGTGTGTTTTGTCTGGATCCCACACATTCTTCCTTTAGGATAGGCTCCCAATTATTGAATTGGAGTAGCCAATCTGCCACTACAGGATGCAGTAGTGCGGTAGGATGGCCAAAGATGAAGCATGACACCCACGGGGTCCTGTTTTTTAATACATTGCACCTTGTCCTCTGGGTTGTCCAGGGCCTCCCTTAGGGGTGACTTATATGTATAGAAAGGAAAGCTTGGGTCTGGCAAAAGGGTTATTTTTCCAGCTCGACATGGCAGTGTAAAACTGCACACCAGGTGTTGCAATGTACAGCCTGAGACATGGTTAAAAGGCTACTTAGGCAGCCAAACAGCCACTAGAAAATGCAGTGGTGTGGTAGGAAGGCCACAGATGAAGCATGACACATAAAATGCAGAGCAGTGCCTCTCCAAAGTGGTGGCTAACCTGTGGGTGTTGCAGTGGTATGGAAGAGTGTACGTAGTACTGTCTGACCTACGTTAGCTTGCTGTCGTGCTACAATATCCACACAATAATGTTTAGTCAAGGTGTGTGGTGCAGACTATGTAGCTGCCTTGCATATGTTAGCTATGGGAATGTTACCTAAAAAGACATGGGCCCACCGCCCGCCAAGGTTGAACCGCCGGGCGGCCGCCAATGCAGCCGCACTCCAGCGGGGTCTACGAGATCCCCGCTGGGTTGGAGGGCGAAAACCTGGTCTCCTGGGGATCTCGGCCGCAACACAGGAGCCGGCTCCAAATGGAGCCGGCGGTGTTGCGGCTGTGCGACGGATGCAGTTGCACCCGTCACGCTTTTCACTGTCTGCATAGCAGACAGTGAAAAGCTCCATGGGGCCATGGCAGGGGGCCCTGCGACTCCCCTTTCTGCCAGCCTTTTCATGGCGGTTCAAACCGCCATGAAAAGGCTGGAGGGAGGGGGACTCGTAATCCCCTGGGCAGCGCTGCAAGCAGTGCTGCCCTGGTGGATTAAATCCGCCGGGACTAAAGTGGCGGGAAACCGCAGGTCCCGGCGGAGCGACCGCGGCGTCGTAATCCCCTTGGAAGCACCGCCAGCCTGTTGGCGGTGCTTCCAGGGTTATAATGGCCCCCATAGTCCTTTTTTACGAGTTTAGTGTGTTCTAGGAGGAATAGGCTGTGGACTTTTGGCTTCAGCATAATAATTTTGGATACATTTAACAATCCATCTTGCTATACTGGATTTCGTAATAGGATTGACTTTGTGTGGACGAGACAAGGCAACAAAACATTTAGTTTTCTTAAATGTTTTAGTTCTGTCAATGTCAGCAACACAATCAGGGTGACGAAAAAAGGCTGGCAATTCAATAGTTTGATTCAGATGAAAATGAGATACCATTTTAAATAAAAAGTTTCGAATTGGTGCGAAGAACTACTCTATCCTTGTGTATTTGGAAAAAAAGGTTCTTGCAAGGTTAAGGCCTGGAGCTCACTTACATGTCTAGTGATTGCAACTAAGAATGTCACTTTCCAAGACAGAAATTGTAAAGCACAAGAATGTAGAGGTTTTCATGGTGGGCCCATGAGTCTAGTGAGCACAATGTTAGGGTTCCAGAAAGCTACTGGGGGGATACTCTTGGAGGAATCACTCCTTTAAGTCCTTCCATGAAAGCTTTAATAACTGAGATTTTGAAAAGGAAAGAGTGCTGTTTGTTTTAAAATTAAGCAGTTATAGCAGCCACATATAACCTTATGCAAGTGTATGCTAAGTTTGTGTTAGAAATGGGGTCTCTAGTTGGCAGAGGTATACACCCTTGTCCAAGTAGGGACCACAATCCTTGTCAGGGTAAGTCACACACAATCCAAATTATCCTGTGCCCACCCTCTGGTAGCTTGGCACTGAGCAATCAGGCTTAACTTAGAAGGCAAAGTGTAATGTATCTGTGCAATAAATCAAGCAATAACACTGTGAAAACACCACAAAAATACACTACACAGGTTTAGAAAAATGTAAGATATTTATCTCATTAAATTAAGGTAAAAAGATGTGAAAAGCACAAGGTGTAATATCACTTTTGCAATGATAAGAAGAGTCTTAAGTTCTTAAAAATCAGCAATTGTCTCTAATGTGCACGAAGACCGCAGAGGAGGAGATGCGTGGAAAAAGGAAGGTGTGCGTTGGATGTCCTGACACAGCACAGACGATGCGTTGATTCTTCCCACGCTGCAAGAGCTTTGTTTCGATTTCTGGCGCGCAATCTTGGATCCTCACTGCGATGCAGGGTCTTTTGACGCCCAGGGATGATGCATGGAAATCCTTGGTGTGCAGGGCGAAGTCACAGGTACTGCATCGATCCGGTGTGGTGATGCGTCGGAGTTGCTGTCGCACGGCAGGCGCTGCGTCAATTCCTCATGCAGGAAGTCGGGCTGCGTCGTTCCGGTTCAGTGATGTGTCAATCTGGTACAGCTGTGCGTCGAAGTTCCGGTCGCAACGCAGGGGCTGCATTGATCTCCACTCGGGGAGCCGGGCTGCGTCATTCCAGTTCGGTAATGCAGCAATTTTCTCACTGCTGGGCAGGCTGTGCATTAATTCTGGCAAGCTGTGCGTTGTTTGTCGCTGCACAAGGAGTTTCCTTGAAGAGGAGAAGTCTTTTTGGCCTTGAGACTTCAGGAACAGGAGGCGAGCTCAATCCAAGCCCTTGGAGAGCAGAGTTAGAGACCAGCAAGGCAGCAGGGCAACAGCAAGGCAGCAGTCCTTCACAGCAAAGCTGTGCAGTAGAGTCCTTTAGGCAGCCCAGCAGCGCCTCTTGACAGTTTGCAGGATCTAGTTCAGAGTGTCTGTCCCAGGAAGTGTCTTATCTGGTGGGGTCAGCGACCCAGTTTATATACCCAAAAATTCCTCTGAAAAAGGAGACTTCAAAGAGTGGTTTTGAAGCGCACAAGGTCTTCTATAGGTACAGGTCTGTCAGCCAGGGTCCGAGTAGAGGGTTTGGCAGTCCACTGTGTGAGGGCAGGCCACTAGCCTTTGAAATGTAAGTGTCAAGCCACTCCACCCTTCCAGCCCAGGAAGACCATTCAGTATGGAGATGAGTGCAGGTGTGACTGAGTATCCTGTTTTTGTGGTTGTCTGGGAGAAATGCAAAAGGGAGCTGTCAACCAGCCCAACCCAGATGTGGATTGGAGACAGGCTGTAAGGCACAAACAGATTTCAAGTGCAGGGAAATGCTCACTTTCTAAAAGTGGCATTTCTAAAATAGTAATATAAAATCCAACCTCACCAATAAGCAGGGTTTTCTATTACCATTCTCGTCATACTAAACGTGACCTGTTTACCCCTTTCTCATCAGAATCTACCACTCAAGAAGTATATGAGGGTAGCCCTAATATTAGCCTAAGAAAGGAGCAGGCCTCACAGCAGTAGAAATTGAATTTAGGAGTTTTCCACTACCAGGACACATAAAACACACAGGTATATATCCTGCCTTTTAACTACACAGCACCCTGCCCTATGGGTTACCTACCTTAGAGGTGACTTATATGTAGAAAAAAGGGGATTTTAAGGCTTGGCAAGTACTTTTAAATGCCAAGTTGAAGTGTCAGTGTAACTGCACAAACAGGCCTTGGTATGGCAGGCCTGAGACATAATAAAAGGTCTATTTATGTGGGTGGCACAATCAGTACTGCAGGCCCACTAGTAGCATTCAATTTACAGGCCCTGGGCACATGTAGTGCACTTTACTAGGGACGTACAAGGAAATTAAATATGCCAACTGGGTATGAGCCAATGTTACCATGTTTTGAGGGAGAGGCATATGCACTTTAGCACTGATTAGCAGTGGTAAAGTGTGTAGGGGCCTAAAACTAGCAAAAACAGTGTCAGAAAAGTATAGGGAGGCAGGCAAAAAGTTGGGGGAGGACCACCCTAGGGCTGTCAGGTCTAACAGTTTGCTTTCGGAAGAAGATATAAAAGAATACCCTGCACTGATACTTTGAAGGGGTCCTTTTGTTTGTATATACAGTAGTTGACAAAGCATTTCCATTTAGCTCCATACCATGCTCTAGTAGGAGGTTTTGTGCCTCCTTAAGAATATTCATGCATTTTTTAGGTAGTTTAAGGTATCCTAACTCTAGGACTTCAGGAGTCGTATAGTAAGGTTCAATTCCTTGGGGATCTGGGTGCCTGATTTGACCATGGTGCTGGGGGAGTAGGTCAGGGTTGAGGGGAAGCTTATCATGAGAAATGGCTGATAGCTCTAGTAGAGCAGTGAATCATGGCTGTACGGCTCATGTGGAGGCCAACAGTATCAATGTTAGGGATGTTTGCCTGAGCTTCCAAACCAGAAACCGAAGGGAGGGGGAGAGGTGGAAAAGCAAAGGCAAATATCCCTGAAAAGTTCATCCATGGAGCATTACCCATGGACTGACGGTGTGGGATCCTGGAGGGAAAGTGTGGGCATTTTGGCTTTTCTTTTGTTGCAAAAAGGTCTGTCTGGAAACCCCCACTTTTTGAAGTAGGGAAGCAGGACTCAAGGAGTTCACATTCGTGGGCTTGTTGCCGCATCCTACTGAGGACGTGTGCAAAGCTGTTATGCATCCCCAGAAGGTGTTCCGCTAGCAGGAAAATGTGGCAAATGGCCAAGTGCTAAACTGTCTGCGAAAGATGAGAAAGCTACAGAGTATGTGTCCCCCCGTTTCTGCACATAACACATGGTTGTGTTATTGTCTATGCGTATGAGGATTACGTTGTTGATGAGGTGAACTACGAATGCTTTGAGCACTAGGTGAACAGCTAGAAGTTCTAGGTAACTGAATGGGATTCCCGAGACCCTTGCCTGTGAGATCCTAAAGATGAGCATCCTACCCTGTCTGAGTGGAGTCCATTGTCAGAATGATCTGTGGACCAGGGTCTAGGAAAAGCTGCCCCTTCAAGAGATTGGTTTGGTTCCACCACTGCAGAGTGATGGTTGTGGCTGTCTACCAACACTAGGGGGGTCATTATGTCCCTGGCAGGTCACCAGACTGCCATGGTCACGGTGGCGGTCAGACCGCCGCAGTTGTGGTGGTCGGACTGCCACATTATGACCATGGCAGAGCCGCCACGGTCCAACCGCTGACCCCACCAGGCTGCCACCAGCCTGCAGCATGGTGGTCCCAGCGGTTGTAATCCGCTACGTCAGCGCTGTAAGCAGCGCTGCCCTGGGGATTACGACTCCCCATCTGCCAGCCTATCCATGGCGGTTTACACTGCCATGGAAAGGCTGGCGGAATGGAGGACTCGGGGGCATGCACAGCCCCATTGCGCATTCCACTGCCCAAATTACGGGCAGTGGAATGCATGAAGAGCGTTGCTGCACCCGCTGCACTGCCACACTGCCGCCAGCTGCATTAGGAGCCGACTGCAAAGTTAAGGCCCAGCAGGGAACACAAATTAGTGCCGGCGGGGTTCAGGCCGCCAGGGTGGCCTGATGCCGGAATGACATTGGCGGAATGTCATAATGAGGACCTAGATCTTTTAGACGATCCTGTGCCTGAGAGTATTGGCATGCAAGACATTCCTGCAACAGACACATGTTAATTCAGGAATGTGGCACAATGGCAATGAAAGAGGCCATCATGCCCAAAACCCTCATGACACATTTTACTGTGACTTGGTGATTGGGGTGGGAATGGGGGAGTTGTGTTTGAAATGTTTGTATCTTTGCTACATTGGGGTAGGCTAGTCCTAGTTGCATGTTCAGAATGGCCCTCAGATAGGGCTATATCTGAAGAGGATTCAGGTGCGACTTTTGGAAATTTTTTGTGAAAGCCAATTGATAAAGCAAATCTATGGTAACTTGAGTGTGGTGCAGACATTGTGTGAGGGTACTGGCTTTGATAAGCCAGTCGTCCAGATATGGGAGGCATAGATATTTTGTCTGCACAAGTGAACTGCGACAACTGCCAGGCATTTGGTAAAGACTCTTGGTGAAGTTGAGACCCCGAAGAGAAGTACTTTGAGTTGGTAATGTTGTCCTGCTATCTCAAATCTGAGGTATTTGCGATGTGCTGGGTGTACAGGAATGTGAAAGCAGACATCCTTTAGATCTAGTGCTGAGAGAAAGTCACCTTGTTGAAGCAGTGGGATCACGTCCTGAAGCGTGACCATGTGAAAATGTTTTGACAGAATGTAGTGATTTAAAGGCCTGAGATCTAGAATAAGCCTTAAGAAGCAATCCTTTTTGGGGATGAGAAAATATAGGGAGTATACTCCTGTTCCTTGACAGTGCTGAGGAACTGGTTCTGTTGAGCCTTTGCTTAGGAGGGCCTGTACTTCCTGTTTGAGCAGAGTGATATGTTCTGCTGAAAGCTTGTGAGTGCAAGGGGAAAGGTTTGGAGGTGTGGCAATGAGCTCCAGACAATAACCATGATGGATAATACTGAACAACCATTGATCTGTTGTGATATTTGGCCAGTGATGGAAAAAGAGCTGAAGACGTCCTACGACAGGTATTTAGTGAGAGGGAAGGTGAAGGGAATCACTGCTAGGAGGCAGTGGAAGAGCTTCTCCTCTGGCCACTTATTATTTTATTTCCCCTGTAGGAACCTTATAAAATCCTTTATGGGAGGATGAGTGAAGTTGGCTTTCTGATAAGATGATGAAGTGTGTCTGTGGCTGATGACTTGGAGGCTGTTTTAAATAATGGGCTACGAAAAGCCCCACGTGAAGCAGGGGTTTAGAGAACTCCGATTGACTTGCCCACCTCGTTATCTTTTTTCATTTTCTTGAATGCTTCAATGACTTTCAAGCTGAAAAGTTGATACTTATCAAAAGGTACATTAAGGATGGTAAGTTGTTAAAACAAGAAATGAGTAGCCATGCATGCATACATGCCAGCGTAAGAGGACACTAGTACTGATGCCTCAAGCAGCTGTGTCCGCATAGTCCAAGGCACAGCGAATGGAGTTGTTAGAAATAAGCTGACCTTCACTGACAATTTCTTGTCCTCTTTTCCTGTGCTCCTCTGGGAGATATTGGAGGTGCTCCTCCATTTCGTCCTAGTGGGCACTGTCCTGTCTAGCAAGCAGACCGTGTGTATTAGCGATGCACCAATGGTTGGCTACTTGAGCAGCGTGCGGTAGCCTTTACTCAGTGGGTTAACACTTTGGACACCAACCTTCGTTTCAGCTCTACTGTCTCTGATAAAGAGGTTTCCTTTTTAGACTTACGAATTACACTTAGGGATGGTATCCTTAACTCATCTGTATACCACAAACCCACGGATCGTAACAGCCTTTTGCTTTACAGCAGCCACCATCCAAAAGCCCTGCGAGACAATTTACCTTTCGGGCAATTCCTGAGGATACGACGTAACTGCTCAGATAAAAATGATTTTCATACACAAGCCAACACTCTATGTCGTAAACTCAGTGAACGAAACTATCCCCAACCAAATATTCGGCAGGCCAAAAAGAGGGCTGGTAATATCCCTAGAGATATACTACTGACCAATCACACTCGCCCTCAACAGACTAGATTAACCTGCGTTACTACATTTACTCCCCTCAGTAATAGAATAAAGGGTATTGTCCGCAGACTCTGGCCCATTCTTACTAGTGCTGGTGCCACCCTAGAACGTCCTTTATTTGCCTTCAAAAGAACTCCTAATATTAAGGATTTGGTGGTACATACGAGACCTTCAGTAAATCGGCCCCCAACAATCCGGGCCCTGGTCAATGGCTTAAAGTAAAGGGTCACTATCCTTGTGGCTCTTGCAATGTTTGTCCCCTTACTGATAACATCCGTGAAGTGGATATAGGTGAACAAAAGACTTGGCAACTAAGATCCCATACCAACTGTCGGACTAAGAATTGTATTTACATGATTACTTGTCCATGCAACTTGAAATACATTGGCATGACAACCAGGATGGTGAAAATTCGTATTAATGAACACCGTAGTACCATCAGGTGTAAGAGATCCTCCACAAAACTGACTAACCACTTTGTTGAGAAACAGCACACACCCGACGATATCAAATGGTTTGTCCTAGAAACTATGAGAGACAACATTGACAGTTCCAAGAAGCTCTTCGAGAAAGAGCAACGGTGGGTCTTCAGACTTCAGACCCATGCAGTTGGTCTCAATGACGATATTCAATGGACGAATTTTATTCACTAACAATAGCATTTCCCCTCTTTCTTTGTTTATTATGGCCATTCTGGATCAATTTTTGCAGACAATTGTACTGTAACTTGAGAGTATCTCAAACAGACTGACATTTATCTACTTATTACTGGCAGTGATATCCCTATCCCTCCCCTCTTATTGATTGTTATAATAGGACTCATGCTTAATGATTGTGTTACATGTACACTTCAAGATGGCCGACACTTTTTCTACCTCAATTTCGTATCTGCTTTCCAAAATGGGCGACACCTTTCTGCTCTTTGATGAGTCCTTTCTTTATTTTCTTAGTCCTTTCTTTATTTTCTTCTCCCTTTAAACCCCCCGGCATCAGTGTTTCCATCGATACCGGGGTGTGTAGAACTGCCGTAGGTGAACCGGCATTGTCCATCCCTGATACAAGTAAGTGCCTTGGCTGTCATTATCGGCACTCCCGTGACTCTGTCAATTTATCGACGAGTACGGAGGCTCGGCACCCCCCCTTTGTTTCGCGGAGCTTCCATTATTCGGAACTCCATTTTTTCGGTATACCTGTACCCTGCCACCTCTAACACCGTGCGCTACTATTGCGGTGCCACGTATAGAGGCAACCCGCTTCTACGGGTTACCCGCGGCGATATGAGTGAGTGACGCGAATTGATCCACGCGCTCTCCACTCTTTTTGCTTTACAGTTTGATATGACCATACGCGCTGCCAGTTTGATGCGCCTTTTTTGTTTACCCACGTTTTGAGTTGGGCTTAACTATTCTTCCGTCCCAGCCTCGTTTTGTATCATGGTTCGCATACTAAGATTAGAAGACACTTTCAATGACCCACCAGCTAAACAGTAGTCAGAATTATGTGTTGAATCCTAATTTAACTCTCACAATTGGCTTCCCGCTTCCTGGGGAGGATGTTCTAGTTAGACTAAGGCTCTTCCTAACAAATCTTTTTCCCTTCTCATTACCCTAATATGTTGCAATATTAGTTCACATAAGTACTATTCTTCTCAATGTGAATCTTTCTTATGTTCCTTCTCTTGTACATACATAGATCTGAGTTGATTTCTTTAGCCTGGACTCCCCCGATGTGGCCCTACCATGAATTTCTGGAGGATAAGCAATGTGGATGTTTATCTGCCTAATTGGCCTCCGCACTTTTTCTTTTGCTTTCTCTAGCAGCGTTCGTGTTCCACTTGGCACCTGAGTGATTTTGCACTTCGATTTGGGTGTGCACTACGTTATTATTTTTTTGGGAATATGCTTCCTATATGAATTGTGTCATGCTAACTATGGTTTCTTTCTATATTTCTTTAGGTTTTTGACTTTCATATTTGTGGAAATTTCCACCATTTAATGGATTAGGTATGTTATTAGGTCCTGACGAATCGCGTAAGATAATTCTTCTGTAATAAGCGAGAAACATGTTGACCACTTACATAGAGTAACACAGGGGACCCTGTGTGCTCTGTCTCTTGTGTAATATTTTCTTCTAAGAGACTCAACTACTATTACTATACCTACCTACACTTATATGGGGTGTGTGGACATCATCCCACTAACTCCCCGTGTTTGTTTTTTAATCTTGCCAGAGGCTGTAGCATGAGAATTAAATTATTAGTGATCACCTCTAGGCATTTTTAATCTTTCCATTTACCAATCCGCCCCCTTTTTTTGACCGGCTTTCTCGATTCTCAAAAAGATCTCCGACAAAGAGCCCCCTTGCGGGGCCCCTCAGGCATTGCAGCGCCGGCCTGACGAGGAGCTGGGCCTATGATGAAGCATGTCACCGGATGGTGAGTGAGGGCTCTTGCTTCGAAAAGTTTCGGTTCCCAGTTAATGACTGAACTATTTACTTGAAAGAAACCCACAATACTAGGTGGAACCGTGTGTAATCCTCTTTGTTTTACTACTTGAGCAGCAACACGCTTGCCAGAGGCATCGATCCGCTTACTCTCCTCGTCAGGAGGCAGAGTATTAGCAGCTGCTTGCGAGTTGACCCTCTTTCCCACATTGGAGACCACCAAGGAATCTGCAGAGATCTGACCTCTAATAGAAACTGGGTCTGAGGGGGGAGTTTTATAATTATTTTCTACACGCAGAGTGAATATACGGGCACTGGCAGGATCTTTACAAATATCCTCTGCATACCCTTAAGCATGAGAAGGTTACTGTGTGGCTCTATGGGATGAAGTGAGGGTTTCAAACAAAAAATCGTCCTCAACTGGCTCTTTGTCTAGGGGCACCTGATGGTAAGTGGCTGCTCTCCTAATGAGTTCCTACAAGGAAGTAATATCATCCAGAGGGGATGGTCTAGCTGAGTAGATATCAGTATCAGTATATGGGTCGAAATCATACTGGGACCATGGGTCCAGGTCCTAGGGGGAAAGGCACAGTATCATCCCCTGTGTCATGAATGTCATGGATAGAGTGAGGGGAACCCTACAGTGTGATATCACTCTACTGTACGCCAATCCACTCCATGCAAATGCACTCTATGCCACTTCACTATGCTATTCCATTCTACGTCACTCGATTCTACGCCACTCCATGCAGTTTCACTCTAAGGAGGGAAACACCTGGAACAACGACTCCTAAACCACAAAGTCGTGGAAAACGAAAGCGAAACAACTGTTTCGTTTTCCACGACTTCCTGGTTTTCGTGCCTTAACCACGCATGTGTGAACCATGTACATGCGTGGTTAAGGCACAGAAGAAGGGAGTCGACGCGGTGAAGGAGGAGGTAAGTTGGGCTGGGACTGGGGCTGTTTTTTTGGGGGTGAGGTGCTTGGGGTGATTAGGGTTTGGTGGGGTCAGTGTTTAGGTTTTAGGGGTGGGTTGGGGGGTTGGGGTGCTTTAGGTTTTAGGGGCGGGGTGGGGACTCGGGTATTTTTTGTTTTTGTGGGCGGGGTTTGGAGGAGGGGGGTCGGGGTTTAGGTTTAAGGGGTGGGTTGGGGTGCTTTAGGTTTTAAGGGAGGGGGGTTGGGGTTGTGGTAATTTTGGGGGTGAGGGGGTCGCAGTAATTTGTAGGGGTGGTGGGCTAGGGGGGAAACATGCTGGAACCGTGCATGCTGATCACTAATGCCTTTACCAGGAATGCCTTTACAACAAAAAATCGTTGTAAAGGCATTCATGGTAAAGGCATTAGTGATACCAACGAGTTTGTTGTTCCGAATTCGTTGTTGAGCCATGGGTGCTTGAAGCACTCGTGGTTTCAACATGTAACCCTCTAAGCCACTTGACTCCAAACCCCTCCACCTATGCTGTTCCACTCTACACCTCTACTCTATGCCACTCTATGCTATTGCATTCTGTGCCACTTGACTCTATGCCACTCCACTCTATGCTGTTTCACTCCATGTCACACCACTTTACACCACTCTACTGTATGTCACTCCACTCTACACCACTCCATTCTATACTACACTGGTCTATGCTATACCATTCTACGCCACTCGATTGTATGCCTTTTTACTCCACTCAACTCTACGCTATTTCACTCTGCACCTCTCCATGCCACTCTACTGTACGCCACTCCAAGTATATTCTATTCTATGCCATTCCACTGTACACCAATCCACTCTATGATATTCCACTCTACTCTACTCCACTGTAAGCTATTTCACTCTACGCCACTTCACTCTACGTCACTCCACTCTACTCCACTCTGGCCCACTGCACTCTAAGCCACTCCAATATACACAACTCCACTCTATGCTGATCCACTGTATACCACTCCACCTTTCGCCACTCCTCTCTACATTATTGTTGTCTATGCCACTGAACTTTTCGCCACTCTACTGTACACCACTCTATGTTACTCCACTGCCCCCAACTCCATTCTACGCCACTCCTCTCTACGCTATTCCACTCTATGGTACTCAGTACTATGCCTCTGTATGCCATTTCACTGTACAGAATTCCACTCTAGACCACTCCACTGTATGCCACTCCACTGTATACCATTCCACGCTAGGCCACTCCACTTTACGCCACCCAACTTTACACCACTCCACTGTACGTCACTCCAGTCTACGCTATTCCACTCTAGGCCACTTCGTTTCCACTCTATGCCTCTCCACTGTATGCTGCTCCACTGTATGCCACGCCAATCTATGACTCTTCTTTATACCCTATCCCACTCTAAGCCACATCACTCTATGCTACTTTATGCTACTTCACTCTACACTATTCTACTCTGTCACTTCACTTTACATCACTCCACTCGACATGACTCCACTTTGTGCCACTCCATTCTACGCTACTCCGTTCTGCACCACTTAACTCCATGCCTCTCCACTGTACGATATTTCACTCTACACCACTCCACTGTACGCCACTTCAATCTACAAAGTTCTATTCTATACCACTCCACTCTGTGCCACTCCACTGTACGCCACTCAAATCTACGCCAATCTTTACACCACTCCAATGTACTCCACTCCACTCTGCGCCATTCTGCGGCCCACCACTCTACTGTACTCCACTCAACGCTATTCCACTCTCCGCCACTCCACTGTATAGCACTCCACTCTACGACACTCATCTATACATATGACATGCCACTGTTCAACACTATCCTCCACTATACTCTATAGCACTCCACCTAACAACAATCCACTCACCACAGTATGATTTGAAACTTTTTTCATTAAAAAATTAAAACCATTGAAATTCAGTGAAAAAAACAAGGTTAAAACTTAGTTATACTTAAGCAAACTTTATTTATTTATTCTATGCAACCCAAACTTAA
This sequence comes from Pleurodeles waltl, assembly GCF_031143425.1. NCBI lineage: Eukaryota > Metazoa > Chordata > Amphibia > Caudata > Salamandridae > Pleurodeles > Pleurodeles waltl. The sequence goes on along the minus strand of NC_090448.1, from coordinate 407,084,780 downwards.
ACTACACAAACATTATAAATTCTAAAGTTATGGTTATACCTTGAATGTATAATTCATCCATCACGTTCAAATTACCATAACTTGCGCACCTCCGAACAGTGCTGTCAACTTGTTAGTCACACTACATTAACTATAATTTGCACCTTCTCCATGCACTGCTTATGCCCTTTTATATTACATCGCTTATAGTATGCAAAATTATAGCTTTCATAACAACGCTTAGAAGACCTCAAATGAGACCATTTGTAAGAATACTGTGCATGCTAGAGGGGTGAGGTATTGTTAATGTAGTATGGCTAGCAAGTTAACACTGTGTTTGGAGTTGCATACGTTAGTAATTTGAAGGTGGTGCATAAATTATAAATTTAAGGTATAAGTATAACTTTAGGACTGAAGATGCCTTATACATTGATCTACAGAATTCTAGTGCTCTTGATACCTGCCTGAGATTGAGTTTATTTGACCACCTGGGCCACCAATAGAGAGTGTCTTGTTTGCAGTGGTTGTCCGGAGATGACCTGCAGTACTGGAATTGTAGCTATCCTCCGCTGAGACTGAAACAAATGTCCTTAGATCTTACAACCTTAGCCAGCTAAGTATGAGTCCTTGCTACCATTTAATGATGTTCTCACTGACACTTGGTGGCTACTTTGTGGAAGTCTTGTTCTTGCCCACCTTTAAATATGCAGGTGGCTAGATGTCACAGACCTGATTAAGGAAAAGGGGTTCTCAATAGGGATATATGTTACAATAACATACTCTCCAATGATTTCTCATCAGAAAATAGGTTTAATTTTAATACTATTATTTTCAAAGCGTTTCCTATGTAGCACAGATAAAGCAAACAAGACACTAAAGAGTAAAATAGTCATGGTCTGTGAGAGATGTAAGACATTAGTTAGACATTAATACTTATGGTGTAGAAAGGTATAACAATACATGATTGATGTCATATGCTGTAGATACACAGGCTCAGCATTCTTCTGCCATCTAGTGTTGGGGCTGGAAGGTTGCAAGTTGTTTTTCTTTAAAAAGTCTTTCGAGTCACGAGGTATAGTGACATCTTCTCTCGCTGGTAATGAGCACGGGCATCAACTCCATTGTTAAACTGTTTTCCTCCACTGTCATGTCCAGTCGTGTTTTCGCTGAGCTCCAGACAAGACCGTTTTTCAGACTCTTCTATTAGGGATACCTCCCATACTGTCGGTATTGTTTTTCGAACACATATTTTCTATCTTTTGCGTTCCGGGATTGTAGAAGCTACCGGTTAAATCGACGCACTTCAACAGAGGGCCTTTGGGCCGCCATTTTCTCGGTTCCAGCTTCTCGAGAATGAACCTCTGATGGAACTGACTTTCTTCCATTTCTGTCCAAAGTGTCACATGAAGTTCCCGTGGATGAAGCACCACCAGGTCTGCAATCTCCGTTTGTCTCTGGACCACAAAGAGGAGGACTGCGAGTCTTGCCAATCTTTTTAATCTAAGAAAACCTGGCGAGACTGAAGAGCACATCATTGTGAAATGCAGTGACAAGAGATCCTGGGCATCCCAGATATTTTCAGACTCCAAGACACCATGTCCGATCCAGAGCAGGAGCTTCAAGAGGCCTCGGCTGTAGGGGAAGAGGACTTCTCCATCAAGGATTTAGATTCTGAGGTCGACACAGTTCTTCAGATGCAAGACCTTCCTTCGGCTCAACCAACAGTGAGCACCAGCTTCCATGCTCAGCCTAAAAAGTCCTCTACTACCGAAGCAAAGGCTATAGGGCCTCCACTGCCTTTGAGCCATGGCCAGCACAGAAAAACTGATTCAGAAACCCCACCACCAAGCTTGAATCCTAAAAGCAAGCCTAAGCCTACCACTTTGGTACCGAGCCGAACACCACCAGCCACGGCACTGAAAGCGTAGAATAGAATGCCGCAGAGTGGGTTGGCAGACAGTGGAGTAGTGCAGAGTGCAGTGGTGTACAGAGATGTGTACATAGGAGTGGCGTAGAGTCAAACTGTAACAAGTGGGTTGGCGCAGAGTGGAGGTGCACAGAGCAGAGTGGCATAGACTGGAATGGCATACAGTCGAGTGATGTATAGTGGAACAGCATAGTGAATGGCGTAGGGTGGAGTGGCATACAGTGGAGTGGCATATAGTAAAGGGGTGTACAGTGGAGTAGCACTGAGTGGAGTAGCATAGAATATAGTGGCATACACTAGAATATCGTAGAGTGTGGTGGAATACAGTGGAGTTGAGCAGAGTGAAGTGGTGTACAGCAGAGTGGTGTACATAGGATTGGCATAGGGTCAAACTGTAATGAGTGGATTGGAGTAGAGTGGAGCTGTGTGGATCGGAGTGGCATAGAGAGGCGTGGCATAGACCGGAGTGCCATACAGTGGAGTGATGTACAGTGGAACAGCATAGAGTGGAGTGGCGTAGAGCAGTGGTTCCAAATCTGTGGTCCAGGGACCCCTAGGGGTCCGCGAAGCCTCCTCAGGGGGTCCGTGACTACTTAGAAAATGAAATAATATTAACAGTTTAGGTCCCAAGCTTTCAGTAATGACACACTGGGGGTCCTTGGATTCCAATAATGACTCAGTGGGGGTCCCTGGATTCCAGTAATGATGAAGTGGGGGTCCACAGAAGTCAAAAGGTTGGAAACCACTGGCGTAGAGTGTAATGGCATACAGTGGAGTGGCAAACAGTAAAGAGGCATGGAGTGGCGTTGAGTGGGAGAGTGGAGTGGCGTAGAGTGGAGGGGTGTACAGTGGAATACCACACAGTGGATTAGCGTACAGCAGAGTGGCATAAAGTGGAGTGGTGTAGAGTGGATTTGAGTACACTAGGACAGCATAGATTGAAGTGGCGTAAGGGGGAGTGGCATAAAGTGGAGTGGCATAGACTGTACTCACAGAAAGTGGAGTGGTGTATAGTGGCACAGAGTAGAGTGTCATACAGTAGAATAGCGTAGAGTGAAGTGGTGTAGATCAGACTGGTGTACTGTGGAATAAATTAGAATGTAGTGGTGTAGAGTGGAATAGAGTAGAGTTCAATAGGGGAGAGTGGAGAAGCGTAGAGTTGAATATCGTACAGTGTTATGGCCCACAGTGGAGTGGCATAGAATGAAGTGGTGTGGAGTGGAATATCGTAGAGAGGAGTGGCCAAGAGTGAAGTGGCCTCGAGTGCAGTCTAGTAGAGTGGCGTACGGTTCGGTGACAGAGTGGTGCAGAGTCCAGTGGCATAGAGTGGAGTAACGAATAGTGGAATAGCGAAGCATGAAGGGGCATAGAGTGGAGTAGTGCTCAGTGGATTGGGGTAGAGTGAAGTAGCATAGAGTACACTGGCGTACAGTAAAGTGGCACAGAGTGGAATAGCATAGAATGTAGTGGCATACGGTGGTTTAGAGTTGAGTGACATGTAGTGGAATAGTGTAGAGTGGGGTGGCATACAGTCGAGTTGCGCAGAGTACACTGGTTTATAGTAGAGTGGTGTATAGTGGAGTTGCATAGAGTCAAACCGTATTGAGTGGAGTAGCATAGAGTGGAGTGATGTGGAGAGGAGTGGCATAGAGCAGAGTGACGTAAAGCGGAGTGGCACACAGTTGAGTGTCATACAGTGGAACAGCATAGAGTGGAGTGGCATTCACTGGAGTGGAGTACAGTAAAGTGGCATAGAGTGGAGTGGCAATAAATGAACAGCATAGAGTGGAGTGGCGTAAAGTGGAATAGAGTAGCACAGAGTAAAGTGACGAAGATTGGAGGGCCATAGAGTGGAGTATCATAGAGTGGATTGGCATAGAGTGGAGTGGCATAGAGTGGAGCTGAGTACACTGGAACAGCGTAGAATGGAGTAGCATAGAGGGGAGTGGCATAAAATGGAGTTGCGTAGACTGCAATCATGTAGAGTGGCATATAGTGTCGTAGAGTGTAGTACAGTGAAATAGCATAGAGTGGAGTAGTGTTAGAGTCCAGTGGCTTACAGTGGAGTGTTATACAGTAGAGTGGCGTAGATTAGAGTGGCATACTGTGGAATAGGTCAGAATGGAGTGGAGTGGCACACAGCTGTGTCATACAGTGGAACAGCATACAGTGGAGTGGCATACAGTGTAGTGACATGGAGTGGAGTACAGTAAAGTGGCAGAGAGCAGAGGCGTTACATGGAGTGGTGTAAAGTGGAATAGAGTAGCATGTAGTGAAGTGGCAAAGAGTGGCGGGTGTAGAATGTTGTATCATACAGTAGACTTGCGTAGAGTGTTGTAGAGGGGAGTGGAGTACACTGGAACAGCGTAGAGTGGAGTGGCGTAGAGGGTAGTGGAATAAAATGGAGTGGCATAGACTGTAATCATCTAAAGTAGGGTGGCATATAGTGGCAGAGAGGGATGTACAGTGGGATAACAGTGGAGTAGTGTAGAGTGCCTGCATACAGTGGATTGATGTACAGTAGGGTGGTGTAGGTTAGAGTAGCGTACAGTAGAATAAGTTACACTGGAGTAATGTAGAGTAGAGTAGCCTACAGTCAAATAACGTATATTGTTATGGCCTACAGTGTAGTGGCATAGAACAGAGTAGCGTGGAGTGGCATAGAGTGGAACATTATAGAATGAAGTGGCATACAGTGAAGTGTCGTAGAGTAGCGTACAGTGGAGTTGCATAGAGTGGAGTTGAGTACAGTGGCATAGTGTGGAATAGCGAATAGTGGAATAGCGAAGCATGAAGTGACACAGAGGGGAGAGGTGTAGAGTGGAGTAGTGTGCAGTGGATGAGTAGAATGGAATTGCATAGAGTGGAGTGAGGTACAGTAGAGTGGCACAGAGTGGAGTGAGGCACAGCAGAGTGGCATAGGGTAGTGTGGTGTTCAGTGGAGTGGCATAAAGTAGAGTGGTGCAAAGTGGAGTAGCATACAGTGGAGTATAGTAGCATAGAATATCGTAATGTGGGGTGGTGTAGAATGGAGCAGCTTAGAATGGAGTGGCGTAGACTGGAATAGTGGAGTGGCGTACAGTGGAGTGGCATAAGTTGGAGTGTCATAGAACAGAGGGATGTACAGTGGAATAGAGTAGTGTGGAGTTGCATAGAGTCGAGTGGCATACAGTGGAATAGAATAGCGTGGAGTGGCAGTGTTTGGACAAAATATTGATTTAAAAATATTGAGAGGCAGAAATATCGGAAAATATATATTGTTATAAATATTGTGATGCACAAATATCGTTGGAGAGAATATTGCTTTTTTGAGGTAAGTAATATGGGTATGAATAATATCAATGTTGTTAGTATAATTTTCAATAAAATAATGGTTCAAAATATAGTTATTTGGTATAAAGATTATCTTTTCTCTAAAGACTGCCAGACTAGTGGTGGCAGTTAAACTGCCGCAGCTGTTGCGGTCCAACCACCACATTATGACCCTGTCGGTCGGACCGCCAAACGACTGCTGTCTCCGCCAGGATCTTTGATCCTGACGGGATGACATCGGTCATGGTTGTAATCAGCTGAAGTCAGGGCTGCCATGCTGATTAGACAACAAGTGTAGGGGCCCCCCTCCCCAGCCCTGTCAGAATGCGCACTACCTGCTCAGCTCTGAGGGCCCTAGGGAGGCACCCTGTGCCACCACATTGGAGCAGAGTCAAATGCCGCTGCACGTTTTCCACTGGGCTGACCACCAGAAACCTCCTGCCGATCAGCCCTGTGGAAAACTCATAATGGGGCTGGTGGGGAGCCCACCAGCACCGTGGCAGTCTTTTCATTGGGAGTTTGGCGATCGGGTATTTCCGACCTCCAGACTCATAATCAGCACCACAGACTGTAATTGTGAGTAATTTACTTTTTTTATTTTTATGTATTTTATAGTAATTTGTAGTGAGGGTGTTGGGTTTAAAGGGGACTATATTGTGAATTTAATTAGTTAATGCTAATTATGAATTACTTGATAAATTTTATTTAGCCATATGATTAATATTTGCTATGTAAATTGTGTAATATTGATTTATTTTCATTATATATTTTTTGCAGGCTTTTTGGTTTGAAGGGGTATAGGGTTTGAAGTTAATTAAGTAATAATTAATAATTAGGTAATTGCCAATTGCTTATTTAATTGATTTTAATTATATAATTCATGGAGTAACTTTTTATTTTAGTTATATTTTAGTGGCAGGAACGCTAGGTTTTTAGGCATCTAGGGTGGGAAGTTAATTCAGTAATAGCAAACAATTTGTTAATAATTTGTAATTAATTATTGAAATAATTTTTAATTCTGTAAAATACTGATTTAGTTTACTGATATTTTAGATGCAGGATGCTAGGTTTGTAGGGGTATGGGGTTGGAAGTTATTCATTATTATTTGCAAATGAATTATTTAATTCAATTGTAAATATCTAAAGTATGGAATGGAATACTCATTTATTTTAATTATATTTTTGTTGTGGAAGATATGTAGGGTTCTAGGATGGGAAGTTAATTAGGTAATAATCATTTAACAATTAATCATGCATTGTCTATTAATTATTTAATTGATTTTAAATGGGTACATTATGAAATACTTATCTTTAAGTTATATTTGAGTTGCGGGCTGCTATGTTCGTAGGGGTATAGGGTGGAAGTTAATTAATTAATAATCAAATACTACTTATTTAGTAATTGATAATTGCGTATTTTATTGAAACATAATTATGTAACTTGGATAATGTGTTATTTTTTATTACATATCTATACATTTTTATGTTAGTTCATAATTTTTATATTAGGATTTTAGTATATTTTCTATATTTATGACGTTACTTATTTATGCGATGTGTTTGACATGAAGTACATACCCTCCTCTTGTTTAAACTGCAGTAGGAATAGTAAAATGAACCTCTTTGTGCAATTCAATACTTTCCCTACTATTGCGCTGTTTCCAACGGGAAAAGTAAACCTCACCCCTTAAAAATCCAATGAATTTCCCAAATGTTGCACAGACTGGAGTGGAAACAATACATTTTACCCCTCTGAAGTTCAAAACTTTTGCTACCATTGCATAAACTAGAATGGGAATAGTATATTTAATATTCTTAGAGTCCAACAGTTTTCATAATTTGTTGGTTAAATAGAGCTTACAGCATTAATTATTTCCTTTTTTAGATTTTACATTGTTTTTATTTTCAAGTGTATATTAATATGCATGGTATTTTATGTAAATGTATTTATTGGATTTTTCAATTTTTTATATTTAATTTTTTGTCTACATGAATAATATTTTTTCCTTAAACTCAAACAGGCAGTGCGCCACTAAAAAAGCAACTATTAGATACAGTAAAAAGAGAGTCCAATACTTCGGTAGTGGTGATGAAGCAAATCTTCCATTTAATTATTTTCAATTCCAATATTTGGTATTCGCACAGTTGTCTTATTGTGGCACAAGGTACAGAAAATTATCAGCCAACGTGTTTTGCCCATCAACAGAGGGCTTTTTCAGGGCTGTAATATCACATAGAACAAAGATATACGAAATATAATAAAGGGAAATGAAATAAATGCATGGATGCAAAAATGGTAATACGCTACATAACAACACGACCTGAGTCCCTATTATAAACAGTACAAAAACACGTGAAGGGGCATGAACGTGCATAAGTATTATCATGTCTAAATAAAAGGTGTCTTAAAAGACTCAAACAGGTATCAGGGAGGACCGACAAACCATCTTGACAGTATTTCAAATAAGGATCTTGTTACAAGTACATGGGAACGCCGAGCATCAGTGCTCCATAGACACGAAAATAGAAGATGGACTGAATTGAAAGGTCATCTTATGAGCAGATGTAACAAAATGATGGACTGGATGCCACAACATGCTGAATCAGGAAAAATGTGAAACGAAACACAGAAACATGGACAGAGAGAAAGGGAAAAAGGAAAACCTATAAGACCCAATGGAAAATGATGTGCTGGGAATACCAAAATGGTTAACAATGAGGGCCAATTGCAAATTTCAAAAATTTCACTTGAAACAAACAAGATGTATGTGTAGGTCTTGATAATAAACAAATCAAGCCTATTCATCGTATAAAGAGCTAAACAAATATAATGATATATACAATAACATTACAAGAAACAAATTTACATGTAATTTATACATTTTGACATTCATATTAGATAGGTGAATATTTCCCAGTCCATAAGGACTGAGTTTTGATACATCATACCGTAAGCCATTAGAAATAATTATTAACTCATTCAAGTAACAATGAACAGTATACATACACTAGCTAGACATAGTAGTCCCGATCAAACATTGTCTTATTAATCAAAACACAGACATTATATTTGAGGAAACAGTGCTATGTGAGCTGTTAATGAGTAACTAGTATCATTATTTTTAACAGCACGTAAATGTTCCTGTAGTCTAAGTTTTAAAGATTGTCTGGTACTTCCCACATAGATTATATTACATGCACACCCCAGGACATAAATAACAAATTTTGTATTGCAATTAATGAAATGCTTAATGGTGAATGTCCTGGTATTGTTATAACAAAATTCTATAGTTTTGTCAAGACCAAAAATACAAATTTTACATTCATGGCAAGTGAAAAAGCCCCTTGGTTTTGTAGAAAGCCATGTGGTGGGACTGGGGACAGAGATATAGCTGGGACATAGTGGTTCCCTTAATGTCAACCCTCTACGGTAAGTAATTTTGGGTTTCTTTGATAGGTGTCCTTTGAGACCCGGGATTTCAGTCAGTAAGGACGAATGACGTTTTAAGATTTTAAAAATGTCCTGACTATGAGCTGTATAATGAGTCACAAATGACAGCAATTCCATATGGTTCTTGTTGTCTCCATGAGGTTTTGAAATCAAAGTCTCTTTCCTGGGTATTTTCATAATACATTTTTCTGCTTGTAAAAGGATCTTATGATTATAACCTCTCTTGCTGAATCTCTGTTTTACAAGTTGAATCTGTGTGAGAAATTTATTGTTGGTACTGCATTCCGGTCTCACACGCACCATTTCACCAAAAGGAATATTATGAATTACCGAAATAGGGTGGGCACTGGTTGCATGGAGAAGACTATTACAAGCTGCGGATTTTCTATATAAAACACTCTGTATATAATTCTGCTCTATGAAAAATCTGATGCCCAAGAAGTCAATGGTATCTTTACTATAATGTAAACTGAGTTTTACGTTGTAAGGGTTGTCATTGAGAAAGGCATGGTACATAGTAAGTTGTTCAATTATGATAATATCATATATATACCTCCCCCAGAAGACAATAAACTCAGTCCAGGGGGAGGCATGTTTTCCCCAGGCATGCATTTTCTCATACCAGCCCATGAACAAACAAGAGTATGATTGGGCAAATTTTGAACCCATAGCCGTCCCTTGGACCTGTTGAAACCACTCAGTATTGTGTAGAAAGTTATTTTTGGACAAAATAATCTCAATCATTCCTATAAGCATCTGGTTATGCACAAAATGATCAGCAGATCGAGTATTTAAATATGAAGTGACTGCTTGTATACCAAAGGGTTTTTGGATGCACGTGCATACACTATTCACATCCATGGTGACAAATATAAGGTCATCCGACCAAGTGAAGTCCTCGAATTTACTGAGGATATCTTTACTATCCTGTATGAAAGAAGATAAGTTACAAACAAACTTTTGTAGGAAAGTATTCACATATTCTGACAGTTTCTCTGTAGGTGAATCAATGCCAGATATGATAGGTCTTCTGGGGGGGAAGTTGCCTCCTTTGTGTATTTTTGGAAGAAGAATATATATACAGGGGTATTTGGGATTAGTTGCAGTAAGATATTTAAATTCATGATTAGAGAGTAGACCTAATTCATGCCACCCCCATAGTTTATTAGTAATATATTCCGTCAAGTAACCAATTGGATTATTTGTAAGGTGCTTATAATACGTGGCATCAGCCAGTTGTCTGTTTATTTCTTCCATATAATCACATCGGTTCATGATGACCACGTTACCGCCCTTATCTGCCTCACGAATCACTATTTTTTCCTTATTCAAGTGTTGGATTTTTCAATTTTTTATATTTTATTTTTTGTCCACATTAATATATTTCTTTTATTCAATTTGTCATATTGGTACGGTTTTATTGTTCATGTATGTTTTATATATATGTATAAAAATATTTATTTTACAGCATATTCATTTTAATAAATGTGTTATTATTATATATATATATATATATATATATATATATATATATATATATATATATATATATATATATATAATAACAAGTGCTCGAACAGGAACTCAATCGCCCCAAGAGGGGTGGTGCAAGAAACCGCCACGAGCAAGCCGGTATTCATCAATCAAAAAAAAGGTAGCACTTGCACACTCAGGACTCCAGGAAAAGCAAAATAAAGTTTAATATTACTATCTCCATCTTTACAACTAATATATACAAAGTATTTATCAATGTATTTCTATACTTAAATTCTTCTTTCAGATGTGAGGGGTCGGATGGAAATCTATTGTCATCATTGTCATCATTCTTTGTAGGTGTCACGTTAGTGGTGGGGGACCCTCCTTGCAGAGTTTACAGATAAGAAGATTTTAAGTGTAGTAATACATTGATAAATACTTTGTATATATTAGTTGTAAAGATGGAGATAGTAATATTGTGCTACAGTGTTTGATTGTTGTATATTTATATTCCTATGAAGACCTTATTTATAGTATTTTACTATTTAATCTAATGGTCCGGTGAATATTAATTTTATTTGATTACACTGTTATCTGTTGTCATCTCTCTTTTTTCTCCTGTTACACAGAAAATGGTAATACTTATATACTTATATATTGACTCCACTGCAAGTGCAACAATATATCTTGGAGTCGGTTATTATGTTTCAAAGAACTGTATATGTTAGGGGGTCGTGGTGTATTGATCTAATCATGTGTTATTGTCCCATTTCTATGTTTATGTTGAGACAGTATTTAATGGTGATTTGGAGGTGGTGTTTATCACGTGACCAAGGCTGCTGTTACAGCCGAAACGCGCTGTGTTGTATTAAACTTTATTTTGCTTTTCCTGGAGTCCTGAGTGTGCAAGTGCTACCTTTTTTTATTTTCTGATTTTATATATATATATATATATATATCTCATATATGTGTGTTCATATATTAGTCAAATATATTTTATTTACATTATATTAAAATTATATATTAAACTATTTAACATTTAGTACTTTGAATTACGTATATTTCAAAATCAATATTTTTGTCTATTTTTATGATATTTTTGTACTTACCAATATAACTATAGGATTATGATATTGTAGTTAACAATATTGTTGACTCAATATTTTTTTTGTCAGCAATACTGTTTACCACAATACTGTGTCAGTGATCCAAACGACGTACAGTAGAGAGGTGCAGAATAGAGTGGGGTGGAGTGGTGCAGAGTCAAATCGCATAGAGCGTAATGGTGTAGAGTGTAGTGGCATGGCCTGTAGTAAGGAAATAAGTTACTTACCTGTAACTATAGTATTGGAATCTTTCATAGATTCACATTCTTGAATCAATCATTCCCCTTAGAAAAGATAATGGCCCTCATTACAACCCTAGCGGTCAGTGGAGAAATGGCGGTAATACCGCCAACAGGCTGGCGGAAAAAAATTGCATTACAAGCTTGGTGGTGACAGCCATGCTAAACCCCAACTTCTCCACTCCGACCGCCAGGGTGGAAACGACCGCTGGGCTGGAGACTTCGGTTTCCAGACCAGCAGCTGTCACTACACTGCCGGCGGTATCACGACCCCGCATACCGCCATGGATTTCGTGGGGTTCTGTACCACCATGAAATCCATGGCGGTAGGCACTTTCAGTGCCAGGGAATTCCTTCCCTGGCACTAAAAGGGGTCTCCCCCCCTCCCCTGAGTCCTCCCCTCACACCCCAAAGGTGGCAGGACCCCTCTCCCCACCCCCCCAACATTGACACACACCCCCCTACACGCATACATACACTACAACCATACATACCCACACACATACAGACATTCCAACAGACATACACACAGACATACACGCACACATACACACAGACATACAGACAGACATGCACACATTTTCCACACACTCAACACACACCCCGCATGCATACACGCACTCACACACCCCCTTCTACACTCTCACACGCACACCCCCATTCACGCACACAACACACAACACCCCCCCACCCCCCTCCCCTTACGGACGATCAACCTTACCTGGTCCAGTGATCCTCCGGGAGGGAACGAGATCCATGGGGGCTGCTCTGCCGCCAGCTTCCTGTCACCAGAACACCGCCACACCGAATCATGGAACGTGATTCAGTAGGTGGTGTTCTGATAACGTGGCAGTGGAGGTGGAGCAGCCTCCACTTCCCCGCCGACCGCCAGTATTGCTGCTGGCGGCTCTCCATCTGAAAAAGGATGGAGGGCTGCCAGCAGTCATAATCCGCTGTGCGGAAAACCACCTGCACTGGCGGTCTTCAGCACGGCGGTACCTCGGCGGTCTTGCAGAAAGACCGCTGAGGTTAAAATGAGGGCCAATGTCCCCAAAGACATAATAGCAATAAATCACAGCTCTACTTTTAAGTAATTTATCCAAGTCCTTATGTAAAAAAGGGACCAAACTCCAGCATTAACCAATCAGATAATCCCACCCTCTAGAACCCTCCTGAGAAAAGCCCCATTACCTCAGATTTTCTAAGCACTAGTGCGTATCCTAAAAGTTGACTGAGTAAGTAAAAAGGTGATCTTCCTCCGGGAGGTGGGTGGGTTGCATGTGAATCTATGAAAGATTCCAATACTGGAGAACTATAGTTACAGGTAAGTAACTTATTTCCTTACTCGAGTATTGGAACTTTCATAGATTCACATGCTTTAATCAGACTATAAAGCAGTATCCATAGCACACTGCATTGACAATAAATCTGTAGAATTACTGACAGATACCTATCTTATCTGAAATTGCATATTAGTACTCTAACAAGTAATGATGCTGTTACTTATAAGCACAAATATCCATGCTCGTCAACAACTATATCCACATACAAAGCACAACTATTAAAATATGCAATGTGCAGTACTAGAAAAGAAGGATGGAGGGAGGTAGAGTTAGCTCACCATTACTGGAACAGATGCCACAGGACTGCCTGTCCCACTGATACATCTCCTTGAGGTATGGCATCCAGACAGTAGTGTCTTATAAACGTGTGGGTACTTTTCCAGATGGCCGCTCTGCAAATGTCTTGTAGGGGTTGTTGGACTTTTGGCCATACGCATGGTCATCCCTAGTCTTTTTGCCTCCTTCCTCCTGGTTTTTCTGACCTCTTGCTGTTGGCTCTAGGACTCTGAGCACTTTATCACTGCTGACCAGTGCTAAAGTGCAGGTGCTCTCTCATCTAAAGTTGGTATGATTGGCTTATACCTAATTGGCATATTTAATTTACCTATAAGTCCCTTGTACAGTGGTATCTCTATACCCAGGGCCTGTAAATTAAATACTACTAGTGGGCCTGCAGCGCTGCTTGCGCCACCCACTGAAGTAGACTTTCAAACCTGTCTCAGGCCTGCTAGCGCAGGGCCTGTGTGCGCAGTTCTCTGCCACAGGGACCTGGCATCTAAATTTACTTGCCAGGCCCAGAACTCCCCTTTTACTACATGTAAGTCACCCCTAAAGTACGCCCTAGCTAGCCCTATGGGCAGGGTGCTATGTATGTAGAAAGGCAGGACATGTGCCATATTGCATGGCCTGTCCTGGTAGTGACAAACAGCCTAACTTGGTGTCTCACTGCTGTGAGTGCTGCCTTCTCATAGGATTGCATTAGAAATGCCCTGCCTTAGGTGTAAGGGGTATTGTCTGATTTATGAGGGGTAGCGTAGGCGTGTTTGGTATGGTTGTGATGGGGATAATAAATACTGCTTACTGGTGTGGGTGTATTTTTTATTACTATCACAGAAATGCCACTTCTAGAAAGTGCGCATTTATCTGTGCTTATGATTCTGGTGTTTTGCAGCTTGACTCCAATCCACGTCTGGGCAGAGTGACAGTTGGGGCTTTGTGCATACTTTTCAGACAGACTGTACACAGGGAGGGTGGAGGTGTCACTGAGGTGCATCTACATACTGAATAGTCTTCCTGGGCTGAGAGAAGGGAGAGGCGGGGCACACCTACATTTGTAAAGGCTGTGCCCTGGCCTCACACAATAGGGTCGTTAACCCCCCACTGATGTTTGGAGCCTGTGCTGAAAGGAGAGAGGGGGCACTCCCAGAACCAGTTGTGACTGGCTGGAACCTCCTCTCCCTGTCATTGTAAAACACTGTAAAAAAGGACTATAAGTACAGGGGAATTTTCCCCACAATTTGAACATTCTTGGAACTTGAAACTGGACACAGAACGCTGATGAATGGACTCACCAGGAAACCGCCATGGACTGCTGCTGCTGCTGTGCTGACCTGTGACCTGCCTGGTCACTAGGAGGAACTGCCACCATCTGCACCCCTTGTGCTGGCCTGTAGCTGGGCCCACCAGCCCTGTGCTCCTTCTTGTTTAGTTGTTCCCAGGGGCAGGGTGCTGTGGCCCCTGACCCCTGCAACGATCTTTTACATCTTTGCCAGGAGGGAGCGCGAGGCGCCCCCCCTCCCCCTTTAAAGGATTTCCCTGACTTGGGCCCCCCCTTGGAGAGGGCCGGTGGAGGCCCGGGGGGCCCCCCAGTGATCACGGGTCCCAGAAGGGGCCCGTCAAAAATTCAGAGAGGGTGCGTGCCGCCCCTCTCGGTCTGCCATGTTGAGGGAGGCCCCCGTTTTTGCGCAGAGGAGCGCCGGGGGCCCCATTAGTTGTTTTAGGCACTGGAAGTGCCTCCCCATCAAGACAGGTACTTTTAAATGGACCAATATGTTCCTAATCTAAAGTTCTTTCTACAGACTTTGCTATTATGATATATTGCCTACCTGTTCTATGATGCTTTTACATATGTGTGCACATGTTCCTTTTATGGGCGTGACTTGCTAATATGTTTCCCTAACTTGCCATAGGTTTTCTAATGTTCCTACTATGGGCGTTTTATGATATTCTTATGACAAGTGTTCTAATGTGATAACGTGTTCCTGACTACTGCTTATGTTGCAGAATACTGAGTAACCTGTGTGTTATGTGTGACTACTGCTAGTTTGCAGAGTAACTAATGTGTAACGTTCTGACAACTGCTAAGGTAGCAGGAAAGTACTGTTATGTGATGTTGGTCTGATAATTACGTTGTGTACAATACAGTATATTTTCATATAATCTGGTGTTGTGTTTCCTTTGTGGTGGGGATATTGCGTCACATGTATGTGTGTGTTGTGCAAACGCTTTACACATTGCCTCCGGGTTAAGCCTGACTGCTCGTGCCAAGCTACCAAGGGGGTGAGCAGGGGTTATCTTGGACGTGTAACTCCCTTGCCCTGACTAGAGTGGGTAAGTTCTGCCTGGCTGAGGTGCATACCCTAGCTAACTAGAAACCCCATTTCTAACAGGGGTACACCTGCGAACAGTGCCAATGATGTTGAGACAGATCTTGTGGAACGTGCCCTTACTAAGAATTGTAATGGCTTTTCAGATGCCTGGTGACATAACTTTATAGCAGCTACTATCCATCTTGCTATTCTTGTTTCGAAAGGGATTGGCCCTTTCACGGGGCGCAATAAGCAACAAATAACTCTTTTGACTTGTTAACATGTTTGGTTTTCTCCAAATAAAACGTAATATTCCTTTTTATGTCTAGCGAATGAAGAGCCCTTTCTGCTGTAGATGACGGATTTGGGAAGAAAGACTTCAAGATCAAAGGTTTGTTAATGTGGAAGTCTGATGGTACTTTTGGAACAAATTTTGGTTTTGTGCGAAGGATCACTATTGTGTTTAAATTGGAGGAAAGGTTCTTGAATGGTTAGAGCCTGGATTTTGCTGATGCGTCTAGAAGAAGTAAGGGCCACCCGAGGAGCAACTTTCCACGGTAAGTATTTCAATTCCGCTTTGTGAATGGGTTCAAACGGATGTCTCCTAAGCTGAGATAGAACTGTGTTGAGTTGCCAGGAGGGTGGAGATCTTACTGGCGGAAAAACTTTAAAGAGTCCTTTCAGAAACTGTTTTATTAACTGGGAGGACCATAAAGACAGAGATGTGGGGGAACGTCTGAAATGAGATATGGCCATCAGGTGTACTCTAATGGAGGCATGAGCTAATCCCGACGATGCCAGATGTAGGAGATACGGCACTATCTCCTCTGGAGGCGACAATAGCAGATTAATCAGTTCTTTCTGACACCATAAGCAAAACCTTTTTCATTTCAGAGAGTATGATTTGTTTGTGCTATCCCCTCTGGCATTTGAAAGTACTCTCCTACATTCGGGGTGAATGTTTAAATGGGCATACTCATTGTGTTCAGGAGCCAAGCTGATAACTTTAGTGTTTTCGGGTTTGGATGCAAGACTTGACCCTAGTTCCTTGTTAGGAGCTATGGTGAGACTTTCAGTAGAATGCGATCTTTGTCTGAGAACAGGAGCTGTTCCGAAAACCAATGTGGGAGACACCAATACAGAGCTATCAGGACTAGTCTGCAACATTCTCTCTTGATTTTTATGAGCACTCTTGAAATCAGGGGAATGGGTGGAAATGTATAGGCAAATATTCCGTACCATGCCATTGAAAAGGCATTCCCCCACGAGCCCGGATGGTGATCCTAGCTTGCATAGAAGCAGCATTTGGTGTTCTGCAGAGTTGTGAAGAGATCTAGGTTGGGCTTTCCCCATTCCTTGAAGACCTGGTCAAGCGCCTCTTGGTTCAACTCCCATTCGTGACAGGAGGATGTTAGTCTGCTGAGGGTCTCTGCTGTCTCGTTCTGTTTTGCTAGCAGGTGTTCTGTTCTTAAACTGACCCCATTTTGAATAGCCCAATTCCAAATATTTTGAGATTCTCGAGATGGGAGAAAAGACTTTGTTCCTCCCTGTTTGTTCGGGTAATGCATTGTTAATGTATTGTCCGTTCTTCTGAGAACTGCAGATTGTTTTAGTCTGGGGAGGAAAGCCTGCAGAGCCAGAAAAACTGCTCTGAGCTCTAAGAAATTGATGTGATATTTTTAAAAAGAGCTGTTCCACCTTCTGCTGACCTGTAGATCTTGAAGGTAAGCCCCCCCCATATCCCTCCAGAGAGGCATCTGTGGTAATGACCAACGGGGGTCGATGGGGCAAAAATGAAAGACCTATTGCAATGTTTAATTGTTCTGATCACCAGTTGAACACTTCGATCTGGCGTGGAGTCACTGTGACTGAGTTGTTGAATGAGCCCTCCTTTTGAACCCATTGAAGATCCAATTCTTCTTGCCGGGGGTGCATTCTTAGGTGACAAAATGGAATTAGCTGAATGCAAGATTACATCATCCCCAGTAGCGATTTGTAACTGCGTACTGAAAGACTTTCTTCTGAACTCTGTTTGCTAGAGACATGAGTTTGGTTTGTCTCTCCAATGTAGGGAAGGCCTTGTCTCTGACTGTCTATTGTTTCCCCTAAAAAATGTGTTACTCTTGTTGGCAAGAGCTGTGATTTGTTCCAATTCAGGCTGAGACCCAATTTGTCAAATAATTCTATGCATGCCTTCGTTGAGTCGTGAGCCTCTTGATACGATCGCACCTTTTATCAGCCAATCGTCTAAATAGGGAAAAATCTTATGTTTTTTCCTCCTCAGCCAAGCTGCTACCAGAGCCAGAAGATTCTGGGGGCAGATTTCAGGCCAAATGGAAGAACTCTGAACTGGAAATGGCTGCCGGCTACTGTGAAACAAAGGAATTTTCTGTGGGCAGGTGAAATTGGGATATGAAAGTATGCATCCTGTAGATCCAGGGTTGCCATAAAGTCCCTGTGATTAATGGGGAGAAGAATGTCCTGCAACATGACCATGTGAAAGGTTTGACGTATTTGTTTAAGTCCCGGAGGTCGAGAATGGGACACCATCCCTCCCAGTTCTTGCGTATTAGAAAGAAACGGGAGTAAAAACCTCTGCCCTTTTCCAAAGAAGGGACTGTCTCCATAGCTCCCTTCTTTAGCATGGTCTCGACCTCCAACCGGAGTTATTTTAGATGCTTTTGAAGGAAGGTATGTGGAGAGTGTGATGGTGGGATTTGGATGAACTCCAAAGTGTGGCCAAATTGAACTATCTTTAATACCGACTGGTCCAACGTTATTTCTTGCCATTTTTTTAAAAAGTGGCATATTCATCCCCCTATTCTATGGATTGGTGGTGGGGATGTAGCCGGAGCCTGAGAGGTGTCATTGGCGACGAACAGTCTTTGCCCTGACGTGCTCTACCCCTAGGAGGAGGTCTGGAATGGGACGCCTGGAGTGGGTACCTCTCTGGAGATTGTGTTTGAAACTGCTGAGTCACATAGGAGGGATAACAAAAGTTTTGAAAACTCCCTCTATATGATGGGATTCCTCGCCCTTTGGAGGCTCGAAAAGCCAACTTCTTGAATTGTAGGATACTCAATGATCTGGCAGTGTCTGTATCAGTTTTTATTGCTTGCAAGGCTTCATCGACATGTTTGCCAAAAAGGGCCTCCCCATCAAACAGAAGGTCCAATACCTTATTCTGTACTTCCGGTCGAAAGGAAGTTGCCCTAAGCCAGCCTTGTCGTCAGAGCACCACCCCACCTGCTAGTTGTCTAAAAGTAGTGGTAGCAATATCCATTGCGCAATCAATAACCTCAGCCGAGGTGCTGTCCCCGTCCAACAGGATCTTCTTTACTTCCACCTTTGAATCCAACGGAAGCTGGTCCAGATATGGAGCAATATCCACCTATAATTGCCTGTTGTATCTGCCCAAAATTGCCAAAGAGTTTGCTGCTCTCACTATAAGCCCTGACATAGAGGAAAACCACTTCCCAATGT
This sequence comes from Pleurodeles waltl, assembly GCF_031143425.1. Lineage (NCBI taxonomy): Eukaryota > Metazoa > Chordata > Amphibia > Caudata > Salamandridae > Pleurodeles > Pleurodeles waltl. The sequence goes on along the minus strand of NC_090448.1, from coordinate 407,065,876 downwards.
TGTCCAGCCTTCCACCTTCCTTGTCTGTAGGTGCTGACATTGACGTTGATGGATTCCTTGAATGCCTCTGCGCTGCCTGAGTTATGACTGAGTCTGGCTTCAGATGGCCAATGAGAAATGTTGGAGAGTCTTCTGGAGCCTAATACTTTTTGTCTAACCTTGTCACAGTAGCTGGGTTTTTTATTACCTTCAGATCTTTCTCCCAGATGTAACTCACTATGGGTATGGAGCGTATGCTCTCTTGAAAGGGCTTCTTAAAATCGTATAGGAAGCAGTCCATTTGCTTAGATGGCATGGGCAGCGCAAATCTCTTCACTACTCTTTCAAGCAGATTATGGAAACCCCCAGTGTCTCCTGGGGGTGATTCCCCTGGAGTAGGCGATGGAGATGGTGGGGTTGGTAATATATAGTTGTCCCAATCAGATTGTGTGTCCTGGAGCTCCCCTTCCTCTCTCTTCATCTGAGGAGTCTGTAACTTGCATAAAGGTTCTCTGCGGGGTACTCCTCGCCGATCTAGGCGACAACATAGGTTGTGGTACTGGGATGGAAGGTATTGACGGTGGGGGTTCTGTTGGGATTTTCGCTGACCGTGGTGCCGACGGAAACCTCTTTTTGTAGTCTGTCAACATAAGTTGGAGATCAGAGATAAGGATACAGACCATATCCTCTAGCACACCTTGTTGGTCTCTCTGAGGAGAATAATACTGCTGGTGATATTCCTCTTCATCTTGACACCTGACGTGGAGCTGAGAAGGATTGTGAGCTGCTCCAAATGGCCCATCATCATCCGAATCTTCCTCCAGTAGATGGGCCGGAAGTAAAGGTGTGACCTTACTTGGAGACGTGGCATGCGGCGGTATGCCCTCTTTTCCAGTTAAGACCTGAATTTTTCTCCTCATCGATGGTGTCGACGAGGTCGTCGACAAAGTCGTCTTGATCAGCGAGGGTCCGCCTCTGGTCGCTGTTGACAGTGTCATCAATGATGTTGTTGCCACCGGAATCTTCGTCGTCGATGGTATCGATGATGGCGTCATCGATGACGTTGAGGACGTCTTTATTTTCATTGTCGCTAGTCTGGACTTAGATACCGTCGATGTAGACGTCATCAACGAGCAGTAAGTAACAGTAGATAGACTGGTAACCATCGATGTTGTTGTCGCTGATACAGCCGCCATATATATTATCGTCGTCGATGGTGTCGACGACGATGACTTCGTTGACGGTAGGGTCGTCGTTGACGGTCTGTCACCTGGGGCTGAAGAAGGCTTTTTAAAGGTAGTACTAATCTTCAGTGGAGGTGTGGATGGCTCTGAAGGCCGGTGTTTGGATTTTGATGAAGATTTTCTCTCATGAGGTGATGTTAATAGACTGAGGCCTTCACCAGACCTCGTGAGGTCTTTTTAAAAGCTTTTGAGGGTTGCCCTGAACCCTTTTCAGAGTGAGGCGATCTTTGTCTTTTTGGGACCAGGAAGATTCCTCACTGTCAGAATCTGAGACAGGGTTTTTCCTTGTTTAAAGCTTTTGGAGCCATATGAGCAGTCTTTCCTCTCTATCCTTTAGAGTTTTTGAAGAAATGTTGTTGCATCCAGCAGCAGAATGTTCATGATAGAGGCAATATATACAGTCTCTAAGTGGCTCCTCAGAGTGGAGCCTTTTCTTTCCTCATGTAATGCAGGCTCTGAAAAGACTTTTCCTCTCTTTGTCAGACATTATGCTTATAATGTAAGCCCCCAGATATTCTGAGTGTGAACAAGAAACTTTTAGAACAGAGAATAATCCCAGATGTGGCGGTAAAGTCTATTCCAAAAGGAAAAAATTAGCACAGCTCAGTGGAGACTACCTAGCACAACGTGCAGTAGAAAATCTGAGGTACTGAAGCTTTTCTCAGGAGGGTTCTAGAGGGTGGGATTATCTGATTGGTTAATGCTGGAGTTTGGTCGTTTTTTTGACATAAGGACTTGGATAGATTACTTAAAAGTAGAGCTGTAAGTTACTGCTATTATGTCTTTGGGGACATTGTCTTTTCTAAGGTACCGGGTACTTGCATCTTTACGACGGGGAATGATTTAAGCATGTGAATCTATGAAAGTTACAATACTGGAGTAAAGTGTATTGTAAGAGAGACGTAGTGTGAAAGTGGCTGAACGGATGTAGATGAAATTTGGCAAGAATATTTATTATGGAGGAGGAAGGGTAATTTCTGCTGTATATTGGTTAAGTACTATTAAAGTTATAAAACTGTTAGTTATATAGTGGGCCATGGTATACTGCTGTAATGTCATGGTATACTGCTGTATATGCCGATCACAAGCCAGTAAATCATTATCTAATGGCTGCATTTACTAAAAGGCAGCCATGTAGTTTTCATTACACTTTGGCTGTGTTCTGGGTTACGGTCCTAGATATAGGTAAGTAGTAGGTTTAATTATTGTTCCCTATCTATTTCCACTATATTAAACTGGTAATAGGAGGGACAATGTATTCATATTTTTGTATAATATTTTTTTAAAAAGGTTAACTGTACCACACTAATACCTACAATGTACTGCATTAATTTTTTTTGTTTTTAAAATCTTCAAATACACTGTAATATACTATATTTGTGTAATTCAGTGTATTTTTAACTTGTTTACATATTTAATTTAAAAAAACGTTTTTTAAGTACCGTTGTACATCCTAGGTGCCACTGTTTTAAAAAACATATAGACACTAATAAATCATTTTTCCTACCCATTACCACTTTAATAAAGTGTTTAGTCTCGCATTTGGTACTATTGCTATACATGATGCCATCATTCCCAATAATTTCATGACAAATCTTACTGTGTAAGTTTGGTTGACCAGCATTTGTGCTATCAGGTATTGAAAGGCTTGTATCCTTTGTGGATTTGGGTATGATAATGCTGTTTGGGTATTGGGAATTGCACCTAGATAAGGTTGAATTTGCGCTGGTTGAAGATGAGATTTCTGGCAATTGATTGTGAATCCTAGTGTGTGTAGGGTATCTATTGTTTATTGTGTGTGTTGTTGGCATTGTAGAATGGTGCTGGATTTTATTAACCAATCGTCTAGATAAGGGAAGACATGTATGTGGTGTCTTCTGAGGTATGCCGCTACTACATCTAGACATTTTGTGAACACTCTTGGTGCTGTTGTTACTCCAAAGGGTAGTACTTTGAATTGGTAGTGGCTGACTGATATTACGAACCTTAGGTACTTGCGGTGAGTTGGATGTATGGGAATGTGGAAGTAAGCGTCTTTTAGATCTAACGGGGTCATGTAATCTTGTTTTTGTAGCAGGGGAATGACGTCCTGTAAAGTGACCATGTGAAAATGTTCTGATAGGATATACGTTTTGAGAGGTCTGAGATCTAGAATGAGTCTGAGAGTACCATCCTTTTTTGGTATAAGGAAGTATAGCAAGTATATTCCTGTCCCTTGCTGTGAAATTAGAACCATTTCTATTGCCCTCTTGAGTAATAGAGATTGTACCTCTTTTTTTTAGTAGAACAGTGTGTTCTGGAGAGAGTCTGTGAGAACAAGGGGGAATGTTTGGTGGAGTGGAGATGAGTTCTAGGCAATACCATTGCGGATAATTGAAAGTACCCACTGATCTGTGGTGATGTTCTGCCAGTGAGAATGGAATTGTTGCAGTCTTCCTCCCACAGGAGATGTATCGGATTGTGGGATGTTTGGGAAGTTATTGTTTAGTGGGTGTGGAAGCACCCTTTGAGGCTGTAAATTATCCTCTGGCTCTGACATTCTGTCCTCTGTAAGAACCTCTAAATTACCCCCTTGAATAGAACTGTTGTGGTTGTTTTGGATGGGAGGTGGAAGCTTCTGCAGTTTGGGATTTAAAACCTCCCCTAAACTGTGGTTTCCAACAGGAACCCCGAAAAGGTGTGGTATAAAGGGCTCCCATGGCTTTTGCAGTATCAGAATCTTTCCTGAGTTTCTCAATGGTAGTGTCTACCTCTGGTCCGAAGAGATGCTGTTTATCGAATTACATATTAGGCACCGCCTGCTGTATTTCAGGTTTAAAACCTGAGGACCTTAACCATGCATGTCGTCTGATTATGATGCTAGTATTAATTCCTCTAGTTGCAGTGTCAGCTACATTTAGAGCAGACCTAATCTGGTTATCTGTAATAGCCTGACCATCTTCTACAATTTGCTGTGCCCTCTTTTGGTGTTCCTTGGGTAGGTATTGCAAGAATTCTTGCACTTCATCCCAATGTGCCCTGTCTTATCTTGCCAACAGGGCCTGGGAATTGGCAATACGCCATTAGTTGGCTGCCTGTGTTGCCACCCTTTTTCCCACAGCATCAAATTTTCTACTTTCTTTGTCAGGGGGAGGGGTATCCCCTGAAGACTGACTATTAGCACGCTTCCTGGCTGCACTGACCACAACAGAATCTGGTGGTAATTGTTGTGTGATGTAGATTGGGTCTGTTGGTGCAGGCTTATATTTCTTGCCAATCCTTGGAGTTAGAACCCTAGCTTTAACTGGTTCTTTAAATATGTCCTCTGTGTGCCTAAGCATACCAAGAAGCATTGGTAAGCCCTGGTATTGTTTATGGGTTGAGGACAGTGTATTAAAAAGAAAATCTTCTTCTAAAGGTCCGGCATGCATGTGGACACCATGGTATGTAGCTGTCCTAGATATAACTTGGTTATAAACCGTACTATCCTCTGGTGGGGATGGTTTAGTAGGGTAGAGATCTGGATCATTGGATGGTATAGGATTCGAATCATACATGTCCCATGGGTCTACCGTGTCTCCCTGTGAATAAGTATGGGAGTGTGATGGTGATGGTAGTGGTGGTGGAGTGATAGATGGTGGTGAGAAAGAAAGCTGCAGTGTATGTGGTGGAGAAAGCTGAAGAGGTATTGGCTTTACCTTTCGATTTTAATCTTTTGCTAGTGGTGGGGCAGTATCAAGAGTTTCTTGAAATGCTAGCTTTCTTTTAGCATGGGGAGGTGGAGAAGCAATAACTTTCCCAGTCTGTAAGGAAATGCCTTCTTGGCATGATTACCCCCTGACTTTTTGCCTTTGCTGATGCCAAGTTATGATTTGAAAGTGTGCTGAGGCCTGATAACCAGGCCCCAGCACCAGTGTTCTTTCCCTAAACTGTACCTTTGTCTCCACAATTGGCACACCCTGGCATCCAGGTAAGTCCCTTGTAACTGTTACCCCTGGTACCAAGGGCCCTGATGCCAGGGAAGGTCTCTAAGGGCTGCAGCATGTCTTGTGCCACCCTGGGGACCCCTCACTCCTCAGCACATGCACACTGCTTGCCAGCTTGTGTCTGCTGGTGGGGAGAAAATGACTAAGTCAACATGGCACTCCCCTCAGGGTGCCATGCCAACCTCACACTGCCTATGGCTAAGATAAGTCACCCTTCTAGCAGGCCTTACAGCCCTAAGGCAGGGTGCACTATACCACAGGTGAGGGCATAGGTGCATGAGCACTATGCCCCTACAGTGTCTAAGCAAAACCTTAGACATTGTAAGTGCAGGGTAGCCATAAAAGTATATGGTCTGGGAGCCTGTCAAACACGAACTCCACAGCACCATAATGGCTACACTGAAAACTGGGAAGTTTGGTATCAACCTTCTCAGCACAATAAATGCACACTGATGCCAGTGTACATTTTATTGTGAAATACACCCAGAGGGCATCTTAGAGATGCCCCCTGAAAACATACCTGACTTCCAGTGTGGGCTGACTAGTTTCACCAGCCTTCCACACACCAGACATGTTGCTGGCCACATGGGGAGAGTGCCTTTGTCCCTCTGTGGCTAGTAACAAAGCCTGTAATGGGTGGAGGTACTTCTCACCTCCCCCTGCAGGAAATGTAACACCTGGCGGTGAGCCTCAAAGGCTCACCCCCTTTGGTACAACGCCACATGGCATCCCAGCTAGTAGAGATGCCCACCCCCTCTGGCCAAGGCCCAACTTTTTCCGGCAAGGCCAGAGGAGATAATGAGAAAAACAAGGAGGAGTCACTGGCCAGTCAGGACAACCCCTAAGGTGTCCTGAGCTGAGGTGACTCTGACTTTTAGAAATCCTCCATCTTGCAGATGGAGGATTCCCCAAATAGGATTAGGGATGTGCCCCCCCTCCCCTCAGGGAGGAGGCACAAAGAGGGTGTAGCCACCCTCAGGGCTATTAGCCATTGGTTACTAACCCCCCAGACCTAAACACACCCCTAAATTGAGTATTTAGGGGCCCCCAGAACTGAGGAAAATAGATTCCTGCAACCTGAAGATGAAGAAGGACTGCTGACCTGAATCCCTGCAGAGAAGACGGAGACACCAACTGCTTTGGCCCCAGCCCTACCGGCCTGTCTCCCCACTTCGAGAAAAACTGCAACAGGGACGCGTTCCCCAGGGTCCAGCGACCTCTGAAGCCTCAGAAGACTACCCTGCATCTAAAAGGACCAAGAACTCCTGAGGACAGCGGCCCTGTTCCACAAAGACTGAAATTTGCAACAAAGAAACAACTTTTAAAGGACTCCACGTTTCCCGCCGGAAGCGTGAGACTTTCCACTATGCACCTGACGCCCCCGGCTCGACCTGCAGAGAAACAACACTACAGGGAGGACTCTCCGGCGACTGCAAGCCCGTGAGTAGCCAGAGTTGACCCCCCTGAGCCCCCACAGCGACGCCTGCAAAGGGAATCCAGAGGCTCCCCCTGACTGCGACTGCCTGTTTCAAAGAACCCGACGCCTGGTAAAGATACCACACCCGCAGCCCCCAGGATGTGAAGGATCCGACCTCCAGTGCAGAAGCGTCCCCCAGGTGGCCCTCTCCCTTGCCCAGGTGGTGGCTACCCTGAGGAGCCCCCCCCTTGCCTGCCTGCTTCGCTAAAGAGACCCCTGGGTCTCCCATTGAAACCAATTGCAAACCTGACGCCTGTTTGCACTCTGCACCCGGCCGCCCCTGTGCCGCTAAGGGTGTACTTTTTGTGCTGACTTGTGTCCCCCCCGGTGCCCTACAAAACTCCCCTGGTCTGCCCTCTGAAGTCGCGGGTACTTACTTTCTGGCAGACTGGAACCGGGGCACCCCCTTCTCCATTGAAACCTATGACCTCTGCACCTGACCGGCCCTGAGCTGCTGGTGTGGTAACTTTGGGGTTGCCCTGAACCCCCAATGGTGGGCTACCTTGGACCCAACTTTGAACCCTGTAGGTGTTTTACTTACCTGCAAAACTAACCAATACTTACTTCCCCCAGGAACTGTTGAAAATTGCACTGTCTAGTTTTAAAATAGCTTATTGCCATTTTTGCTAAAACTGTACATGATATTGTGCTGATTCCTAAGATACCTGAGGGAAATACCTTTAATTTGAAGTATTACTTGGAAATCATGAACCTGTGGTTCTTAAAATAAACTAAGAAAATATATTTTTCTATATAAAAACCTATTGGCCTGGAATTGTCTTTGAGTGTGTGTGTGTTCCTCATTTATTGCCTGTGTGTGTACAACAAATGCTTAACACTACCCTCTGATAAGCCTACTGCTCGACCACACTACCACAAAATAGAGCATTAGAATTATCTCTTTTTGCCACTATCTTACCTCTAAGAGGAACCCTTGGACTCTGTGCATGCGATTTCTTACTTTGAAATAGTGCATACAGAGCCAACTTCCTACAGTCTCTTTGTGGATTTGTATTCTTCTCTGCTTGTAGTCCATAACCTCCAAAATTGGTTGGATGTCAGATTCCTCTATTTGATGTTCAGAGATTGTTTTTGTGCTCTTAGAGGAATGTTCTGTGGATGTTTTGAGCATATGTTTCCTTTGGGTCGAAAGTCCTGTTTCTTCCGTATAGGATGATGTTTTCGGCTCTGAAGTGGATCCGAGGTTTTTCGGTCCCGAAGATATTAGCCGAGGTTTCGGCTCCAAAGCCGAACGCATTAATTTTGGATCCGAAGATTGTAGGCGTTGGCTCGGTTCGGATGTTGAGGTTTTTATTTTCTTGCTCGACTCCGAAACCGAAACAGGCGTGGCCTGTTGATGGAGTGTTTTGGCCATTTTCTGCGCCGAACCCAGGGGCTGGTCGCCGATTAGTTTTTTTTCGGGTGGAACCATGGCTTGCCAGCAGTGATGCACCCAAGGCCTCGCTTGATTTTTTAAATGTGGGTGTAGGGGCAGTTATACTCACACACTGCACCACTGTAATTGGCTGGCTGTCGTCTTCTGATCCTTGTTCGGAGTCGGAATCAGGGATAGAAACTGCCGCCTGTGCCTGCTCTCTTCGAGGGTGTTGGTGGACTGTGTGCTTCTACGCCATCTCTAGTCTTTTTGCCCTTTGATCGCGTAGTGTTTTCTTCGATCGAAACGAGCGTCAAGCTTCACAATCTTCCTCACGATGTTCAGGAGAAAGGCTAAGATTACAGACCAAGTGCTGTTCGGTATAAGGAAATTAAGCGTGGCACTGAGGACAGAATCGGAATGGAGTCGGATTCATCAGGCTATGGCGCAGTAGGCCCGAACAGGCTCAAGAAGGGCGCAAGCACCCAAAACAACGTTTTCTTGATCCCAACGGTACTATTGGATCGATTGCAGAAGAAACCGCGTTCGAAAACAATACCAACGGTATGAGAAAAGGTAATATATAGCTTCCGAATCGAAAGTCTCGGAGCGAGAGGGAACATGTCCGAACCCGACGGCGGAAAGAAAACAATCGAGTTGATGCCCACACACACACACATATATATATTGAAAATGTCACTTACCCAGTGTACAACTGTTCGTAGCATGAGACGCTGCAGATTCACATGCTGTGCACTGTTCCTGCCATCTAGTGTTGGGCTCGGAGTGTTACAAGTTGTTTTTCTTCGAAGAAGTCTTTTCGAGTCGCAGGACCGAGTGACTCCTCCCTTTCGGCTCTATTGCGCATGGGCGTCGACTCCATCTTAGATTGTTTTCCCCGCAAAGGGTGAGGTAGGAGTTGTGAGTATACTAGAGGTGCCCATGCAATGGAGTAGCAATGTATGTACATAGTGTGTATTAAAATCATAATTATTTATATATTTACAATTTTCATGCAACTAAAAATGGCTACAGGCTTCCAGGGAGGTGGGAGGGCGCATGTGAATCTGCAGCGTCTCATGCCACGAGCAGATGTACACTAGGTAAGTGACATTTTCCGTTCGATGGCATGTGTAGCCGCAGATACACATGCTGTGCATAGACTACAAAGTAGTAATCTCCCCAAAAGCGGTGGTTAGCCTGTAGAAGTTGAAGTTGTCTGAAATAATGTTCTTAATACAGCCTGTCCTACTGTGGCTTGTTGTGTTGCTAACACGTCTACACAGAAATGCTTAGTAAATGTATGAGGCGTAGACCAGGTGGCTGCCTTACAAATTTCTGTCATTGGTATATTTCAAAGAAAAGCCATTGTGGCGCCTTTCTTTCTAGTGGAATGTGCTCTTGGTGTAATGGGTAATTCTCTTTTAGCTTTAAGGTAACATGTCTGAATGCATTTAATTATCCATCTGGCAATGCCTTGTTTGGATATAGGGTTACCAGCATGAGGTTTTTGGAAAGCTACGAACAATTGTTTTGTTTTACGAAATTGTTTCGTTCTGTCAATGTAATACATTAGTGCTCTTTTTATGTCTAATGTATGCAAGGCCCTTTCAGCTACTGAGTCTGGTTGTGGAAAGAAGACTGGGAGTTCCACAGTTTGTTTTAGATGGATTGGTGATATGACCTTTGGTAAGAATTTTGAATATGTACGGAGAACCACTTTATGTTTATGTATTTGTATAAAGGGTTCTTGAATAGTAAATGCTTGTATTTCACTCACTCTTCCAAGTGAAGTGATGGCTATTAGAAAGGCTACTTTCCAAGTTAGAAATTGGATTTCACAAGAATGCATGGGTTTGAATGGTGGGCCCATGAGTCGTGTTAATACAATATTAAGGTTCCACGAAGGTACTGGTGGTGTCCTTGGGCGTATGATTCTTTTTAGTCCTTCCATAAATGCTTTAATAACTGGGATTCTAAAAAGCAATGTTGTATGTTTAATCTGCAGATAGGCAGATATTGCAGTGAGATGGATTTTAATGGAAGAGAAATCTAGATTAGACTTTTGTAAGTCTAGTAAATAACTTAAAATGTCTTGTGTGGAGGCATCTAGTGGCATAATTTGATTAGTCTGACAGTAGCAAACAAATCTTTTCCATTTGTTTGCGTAACAATGTCTTGTTTTAGGTTTTCTCGCTTGTTTAATGACCTCCATACACTCTTGTGAAAGGTTTAAATGTCCGAATTCTAAGACTTCAGGAGCCAGATTGCTAGATTGAGCGATGCTGGATTGGGGTGTCTGATCTGTTTGTGTTGTGTCAACAGATCTGTTCTGTTTGGTAGTTTGATGTGGGGTACTACTGATAAGTCCAACAGTGTTGTGTACCACAGTGGCGAGCCCAGGTTGGTGCTATGAGTATTAGTTTGAGCTTGTTTTGACTCAGTTTGTTGACCAGATAAGGAATGAGCGGGAGAGGGGGAAAAGCGTAAGCAAATATCCCTGACCAGTTGATCCATAGAGCATTGCCGTTGGACTGAGGGTGTGGGTACATGGATGCAAAGTTTTGGCATTTTGGGTTTCCTTTGGTTGCAAATAGATCTATGTTTGGTGTTCCCCAGCGGTGGAAGTGATCCTGTAGGATCTGGGGATGTATTTCCCATTCGTGAGTTTGCTGTTGATCTCAACTGAGATTGTCGGCTAACTGATTCTGAATGCCTGGTATGTATTGTGCTATTAGGCGAATGTTGTTGTGAATTGCCCAATGCCATATTCTTTGTGCTAAGAGACACAGCTGTGACGAGTGTGTACCCCCAGTTTGTTGAGATAATACATTGTTGTCATATTGTCTGTTTTTACAAGAATGTGTTTGTGGGCTATCAGTGGTTGAAACGCTTTTAATGCTAGAAATACCGCTAGCAGTTCCAAGTGATTTATGTGAAGTAGTTTTTGTTGATTGTCCCATTGACCTTGTATGCTATGATTGTTGAGGTGTGCTTCCCACCCAAGCATGGAAGCATCTGTTGTGATAATGGCGTGAGGCACTGGGTCTTGAAATGGCCGCCCTTTGTTTAAATTTATAGTGTTCTACCATTGAAGCGAAGAGTGTATTTGGCGGTCTATCAACACTAGACCTTGTTGTTGACCCTGTGCTTGCATCCATTGTTTTGCTAGGCACTGTTGTAAGGGCCGCATGTGTAGTCTTGCGTTTGGGACAATTGCTATGCATGAGGACATCATGCTTAGCAGTTTCATTACAAACCTTACCGCGTAGTGTTGGTTTGGTTGTATGCTTGATCTTACATTTTGGAACGATTGGACTCTTTGTGGACTTGGAGTGGCAATTGCTCTTTGTGTGTTGAGTGTTGCTCCCAAGTATTGTTGTATTTGGGATGGTTGCAGATGTGATTTTTGGTAATTTATAGAAAACCCTAGTTTGTGTAGAGTTTCTATGAAGTATTGCGTGTGAAATTGACATTGTTGTTGAGTGTTGGCTTTTATTAGCCAGTCGTCCAAATATGGGAATATGTGCATGTGCTGTCTCCTTATGTGAGCTGCTACTAAGGCTAGTCATTTTGTAAATACTCTGGGGGCTGTTGTTATCCCGAACAGTAGCACTTTGAATTGATAATGTTTGCCTTGAATTACAAACCTTAGGTATTTCCTGTGAGATGGATGGATGGGTATGTGGAAATACGCATCCTTGAGATCCAGTGTTGTCATGTATTCCCCCTTTTTTAGTAAGGGAACTACGTCTTGAAGTGTTACCATGTGGAAATGATCTGATTTGATGAAGAGATTCAGTGTTCTGAGATCTAAGATAGGCCTTAACGTTTTGTCCTTTTTTGGAATGAGGAAATATAGTGAGTAAATGCCTGTTCCTTTTTGGTGATTGGGTACTAGATCTATTGCTTGTTTTTGTAACAATGCTTAGACCTCTATATGTAATAGGTCTAAGTGTTGTGGAGACAGTCTGTGCGGTTTTGGTGGCACATCTGGAGGGAATGTTGCGAATTCTATGCAATAACCATGTTGGATAAATGATAGGACCCATGTGTCTGTGGTAATATGTGTCCAATTGTGGTAGTATTTGGTTAGCCTCCCCCCCACTGGTGACAAGTATTGGGGTGTTGTGACATTGAAGTCACTGCTTGCTAGGGCTTGGTTTGGCGGGCTGGAATTTCCCTCTTCCTCTTGGGAATTGTCCTCTATAGGAACCACAACCCCCACCCTTTGGTATTGTGATTGATAGGTGGGTTTTGTTTGGGAGGTGGAAGGTTCAGATGTTTGTTGCCGAAACCCCCCTCTAAATTGTGGTTTCCTAAAAGTGCCTCTGAATTGTGGGGAGTAGAGTGCGCCCATGGCTTTGGCCGTGTCTGTGTCTCTTTTCATTTTTTCGATGGCAATATCGACTTCCGACCCAAACAACTGATGTTGGGTAAACAGCATATTTAATACCGCTTGTTGAATTTCTGGTTTGAATCCAGAACTCCGCAGCCATGCATGTCTGCGAATTGTTACAGCCGTGTTGACAGTCCGTGCTGCTGTATCTGCAGAGTCCAATGCGGACCTTAACTGATTGTTAGATATGGCCCGTCCCTCTTCAACTACTTGCTGGGCACGTTTTTGGTGTTCCTTGGGCAAGTGCTGGATGATGTCTTGCATCTCGTCCCATTGTGCCCTGTCGTGGCGTGCAAGTAGGGCTTGCGAATTTGCAATTCGCCATTGATTGGCTGCTTCTGATGCCACTCTCTTGCCCGCCGCGTCGAATTTTCTACTATCTTTGTCAGGTGGTGGGGCATCCCCTGACGATTGTGAGTTCGCCCTTTTTCTTGCCGCCCCTACAACCACTGAGTCCAGTGTGAGCTGTTGCGTTATAAACACTGGGTCTGTTGGGGGTGGTTTATATTTCTTTTCGACCCTAGGCGTTATAGCTCTTCCCTTTACAGGCTCTTGGAAGACCTGTTGTGCGTGCTTGGGCATGCCCGGTAGCATTGGCAGGCTTTGATAGAATGCATGGGTGGATGCCAGAGTGTTGAAAAGGAAGTCATCTTCCACTGGTTCAGAGTGAGTCGTTACGTTGTGGAACGTAGCTGCCCTGGCTAGTACTTGCGTATATGCTGTACTGTCCTCTGGTGGTGACGGCTTGGTTGGATAACACTCTGGGCTGTTATCCGATATCGGTGGATCATATAAATCCCATGCATCAGCATCATCTTGGGTCATCCCAGTCTGTGTGGGTGACATGCATTAACGGTGTTCCCACTGGTGAAAAATGTGGTGAGTGCAGAGGGGATGGTTGTGGTGAGACCTGTGGTGGTGGTGACTTGTCTCTAACCACTTTGGCCTTTGGTTGCATCTCTGTTTCTTGAAATGCAAGTTTTCTTTTAGATTTGAGTGGAGGTAAAGTCTGAATCTTGCAGTATCCTTTTGGATATGTAACCTTTGTTGTCTTTGATCAGGTTCCTCTATATCCAACTCTTGCTCAAATCTATGTCTTTCCTTGAGTTGCATGGAAAACCCTTGCTCCTCAGTGTATGAGGTTCGTTTCAGCTCCGAGGCCGCTTTTTCGGTACCGAAGTTTCTACCATATTAGTTTTTTCGGTTCCGAGGAGCTTTTACGGGGTTTGGTCGATTCGATTACTCAGTGTCTAAATTTTTCAGTGCCGGAATCTCGACCGGAGTCGGAAGTCTTCGGCAACTCTTTGGGCTTTTTCGGTGCCGATGTTATCTGGTCACCTTCCCTTCTGTGGGTTGAGCCATGGCCTGCTGGCGGTGGCGTCCCCATTGCCTTGAGTTTCTTGGTGTGACCCTGAGTCTGGGACGAGGTTTACTCACAGTTTGTTGCACCGTCGAGGGTCGTTCACTGTCGGATTCATCCGAGTCCGTTTCTTGGATGGATATTCTTTCTTCCTCCTCAACGTCGAGCTGTTCTTTCAGTTTCGACGCCATTTGCAGTCTTCTTGCGCGTCGATCTCTCAAGATTTTCTTCGATCGAAACGCTCGTCAAGCTTCACAAGTATTATCTCTGTGTTCGGGCGACAAACACAGGTTACAGACCCGGTGCTGGTCTGTATAACGATATTTTGTGTGACACTTAGGACAGAAACGGAAGGGGGTCTGGTCCATTAGTCTGGGACTACGGGTGTGGTCGGGCCGACCAGGCCTCGATGAAGAGTGGAAGCCCTGAAGGGCCGCCAAAGCGGTCTTGATGTCGGTGCCGATACACTAACACTAAACCTATACCGAACGAGAGCAATACCGTAGAATTTTCGATACTTTAGCTAACTTTCCCGATTCGAAATACGGAGCGGAGAGGAACACGTCCAAACCCGATGGCGGAAAGAATACACTCTAAGATGGAGTCGACGCCCATGCGCAATGGAGCCGAAAGGGAGGAGTTACTCCGGCCTGTGACTCGAAAAGACTTCTTCGAAGAAAAACAACTTGTAACACTCCGAGCCCAACACTAGATGGCAGGAACAGTGCACAGCATGTGTATCTGCAGCTACACATGCCATCGGACATATATATATATATATATATATATATATACACACACACACATACATATACATCCCCTGGGAAAAAAACAGTTAGTAAGTTATACTTCTAGGTGGTTTACCATAACTCTTCCTGCTCCTTTGAGCTGCAGATGACAACACACATGATACCACCAATGCCATTGAAACTGACATCATTGAACATATCACTGCTTGTCGGTTTTGTGTTCATAGTGTTGTTTGATTTTAAATGAAACTTTGGTTTAATTCTCTTATTTTGTGTTTTATTACCTTCTGTCTTTTTTTTGCTTTTGTTATCAGATTTGTTTCTTTTAACTAAGTTATAGTTAGCAAAAGACACAGGGCCTGATTCCGAGGCCGGCGGGCGGTGGTCGCCGCCCGCTTGGCGGGAACCGCCATATGGCCGCTCCGCGGTCGAAAGACCGCGGAGGCCATTCAGGCTTTCCCGCTGGGCTGGCGGGCGACCGCCAGGAGGCCGCCCGCCAGCCCAGCGGGAAACCCCTCCCCACGAGGAAGCCGGCTCCGAATGGAGCCGGCGGAGTGGGTATGTGCGACGGGTGCAGTTTGCACCCGTCGCGTATTTCAGTGTCTGGATTGCAGACACTGAAATACTTTGTGGGGCCCTCTTACGGGGGCCCCTGCAGTGCCCATGCCATGGGCATGGGCACTGCAGGGGCCCCCAGGGGCCCCGCGGCACCCCGCCAGGAACAGGATGGCGGTAGGGGGTGTCAGAATCCCCATGGCGGCGGAGGAGGATTCTGTAGGGCAGTGGTAAACTGGCGGGAGACCCTTTCTGGCCGCGGCTGAGCCGCCGCGGTCAGAATGCCCTTGGGAGCACCGCCAGCCTGTTGGCGGTGCTCCCGTGGTCGGTGACCCTGGCGGTCACCGGCCGCCAGGGTCAGAATGACCCCCACAATGTACTTCATAGGTCACAGCTTCTCCCATGTTGTTCTATTTATAGCTCTTTTTTTTTTTAACATGGTCTGTTGTGTGAGTTACAGCATTGATTATGAGCATTGCTTAGAATACATGGCAAATGTCAGTGGTTTTGCATGTTTAAGACGGAACCACACCTCAGGTTTTAACTGTTTTCTCTTTGAATATCATGTGTCATTCTATGCTGTAATTAATTTTCAACCTCTGGAGCAGGCAGTCAACAGCGTTCCATGCCTAGTGGGGGTTGCCACAGATTCTGGCCTCCATCTAGAGGCCAGGCCCTGCACCCAAACCACCACAGCCAGCAGACCCCCCACTGCATACAGTCTTGGGCCAGGTCCTGTGCCCAACCCGCCACAAGCAGCCAACTCCCGAAGCATGTAGGGATTGGACCACCCAATTTACTGTTTGGTCAGGTTTTGTTTGGGTGAGGGGGGGTTGGGGGGTTTATGGATCCTCATTTGGAACATTGGATCTTTATCAAACTGAATGTCCGGGCACCGCAGACCCAGATCAAGTTTTAATGACCAATATCTTGGTGAAGATTTATTTGGGTTCGCTGTACCAGGCCATGAAGCTTTACCTGGATCCGCTGTACATCTAAAGATCCATGGCACTTCCCCTGGTTCTGTAATACCCTTTTCAGACTACTAATCCAGGTCACCATTTTATGTGTGGCAGATCTTCAATTCGTGAAAAAGCACAACAAATCCTAGGACTATTACATTTTTTTTTAATCTCCCCAAGGGTCCTTTGATTTTGGCCTGGGGGTCAGGTGTGCCCACTGAAGCAGATATGTTCATTAGAAATGTTAATGCGAGTTTATGCATTTTGAACAACACAATATGTAGAAATAAATAACGTAGAAGAATTAATGTGCACGTATGAAATGTGCCCATGGAGAATGGTCACTAAGATTCACGACTTATATTACAAAGTGACTAAAATATGTGAAATGTTGAAAATGCGCAATAATGATGTAGTAATATGTCATATTGAGGTATATAGCATATGTTTTACATTATATTGTAGAGCTAACTTAGCCGAAGTTGTCGCCTAGTTTTGCCAGGCATTATGCAGAAGCTGAATATTAACGCAATGTAGAGAAGCTAATGTGCTGAACTGACCATAAACCGCTTGTTGTTTACTAAAGTCTGCTTAGTTAGAATTCTCTGTGATGAACCGACAGACAGGAGCTGATGGAATCAGAATTGTTTCAAGGACTGTGTAAAGTAGACGGGATGTACTTTCCCAGGACTCGAACAATGGAGACACTGACTGGAGAGGAAGATGCAACATTTTCTATACCTGATGAGCTGGATGATGATAATATCATACAGTGAACCAATCAACACCTTGAGAATTCACAGATTTGAAAACCTAAAATTATTGGATTGAGTCATAACTGGTGATAAATTGACCAATTAGGAATTCAGGGATAGTCTGGGCGACTTTGATATAATGTTGTGGCAAAGGGAGAAAACTTCAGAACTGATGGCAGGAGATGCTAGGTGTAGATGTTCAAGGAGAGACCTAATTCCGAAATTGATGCAATACCGGGGGAGAAGAGATTCGAGATTCTGTCAGTGGGTTCATGCTCTTGAGAGCCTGATGTGATGCTGATTGATTGATGACCTGAAGACGAAGACTGACTTTGTTGCTGATTCATACCGTGAATAGGTAGCTATGACAATGTGATTGAATTACCTTTTGTGCCTTTTCTCTCTAGGTACCAACTGTGCTGTCTAAATATTTTTTTCCTTCTCTTAGCCAGATGTTTTTCCAAATTCATGTTCTAAACTGTTTTTGCATGAAGTCCCACATGCTAATGCTAATCTGGACTAGATGAGGTTGCTATTCTGAGACGTTGACATATACAGTGACAATGATTGATGGATTGATTTGCTGAACTCTGCTACTCATGTTGACATATTCACCTTTGTTGTCTTATGATGAAGCATTAGAATGTATGTTTTCTCAAGTTCTGATTAGGTTATGTTATTGGTGGTCACTAATGAATTAATCTTGAGTTGATTGAATAAAGTTTAAGTGAATCCCATGAATTAGTACACTACCCAATAGGGAAATAAAATTGCTAAAAAGTACATTGAGTTGTGGTTATTCAAGAAATACTTGACGCTATTAACTGCTGATTAATGATTTGCTTAATGGTTATTGATTTGTGTATTGATCATTGATGACATTGGTTATAACATAGCAAGGATACTCCATGCGAATCAAAAGGTTCATCAACCTATACACGACCCCTTGTAAGTTTACTTACTAAGGACCGGACGCGCTAGCACCACCAATCCCTCATACATGGCCTGTCCATTCCGTCTGCAAGATGCGTGGGGCTCTTGCCCCACGTCCTGAAACAGCTGCCGCAAGTGAAATTTTTCTCTTGCAGCAGCCAATTAAAGCTCTCTGACCTGTGGTTCTAATTTTGGAACTGCAGAACTGAAACGGGCAACAGGAGAAAAGCCTCCCTCATCCAATCGGACTTCTTTGTTTTTTTAAATTTCTGGACTTAGAGAGAATCTGGGGATCTCAAAACACAGAATGTGTTAACCCTTTAAAGGTAGTGCAGTAGTTTTTTGAAATGCTTATATCTCTAACACTACTTAAAAGATTTATGACAAACCAACAGAAGCACAATTTGTGAGAACATTTTTGGTTCCATAAGGTTGTTATAAATCCATTCAGTGGTTTGACGTGCAGGCAAGAACAACATTTCTAAGGAAAGCTAAAATTTGCAAACAACTATTTACACAACCCACCACCCTTTAACTTTATTCCCCTGCAAGGACCCCCCTGAAAATTGACATTTAGAAGTTTAACTGACAGCGCCAAGCACATGCCACATTTCCTGCAAAGCTGTCCATGGAATCAAAGTTTAAAGGCAAATCGAAAATGTATTTTCAATAGAAAGTGTCCCTGAACCATAACTCCACAACAGTGACTATCACTGTGTAGTATACATGTCTAGCGATGTTCTGTTCTTTATGAGTTTTAGGGAGAATCTAAGGATGAAGTACCACACTACTTTCAGAAGGGTCTCGAGTGAAAATTGAACACCAACCAAGAAGGTGTGTTAAGGAGTAAAGCTGGGTGACACTTACCTCTCCATGTCCTCTTGCAGCCTTAGGTGTTCCTCCTCAAATGCTCTCTGCCGCCGAGCATCCGTTTTTAAACGTTCCTGCTCTTCTTTCAAGGACCCTTCCAGTTCTTCCAAGTGGGCCTTCTGAGCCAGCAGCTGGTTGTACCTACACAAGAAAGTAGAACATACTTTATTGCAAAGGACTTAAAACACAATATTCTGTTAGTCAACACCTTGTTTAACAGTTTTTGAGTTTTTTAGAGCATTTAGGAAAACTAGTTGAAATGTTTAAGCAAGATATGCCTTTCTGGGGGTGGCTGCATGCAAGTAAAAGTAATAATCAGTGGGAACTACTTGCAGCCACCAATCAAAATGCTTGATCACTCACTTAGTGACAGTCAGGAAGTGGGGGAGCCTATCAAACAGGGGTTAATCCGTTGTCTTCTAAGACACTGACAGCAAGGCATGGAGAAGAGACAGATTTCAAGAACAGCAGGGTTATAGCAGGAAGAAGGTGGCAATTAAATCCACACTTAAGAACCTTCTGAATAAAACAACAAAAATCATTGTACGAGTTTGCATAGAAACTAAGATTTGACAAAGTGTAACAATTTTCTACACACATACAAAGAATCAAACACTGTTTACTGCAATGCAAAGAACATTTTTATATTTTCAAGTTTCTTAAATGTGCATTATTCTACAAACATCTGGCCACTAATAAGTATTTACAAACTGCACACCAACTTGTCTGTGACCAATTAAGCATTTTTCCATGTGACTGATGTACTATTCAGTCTCTATGCAATATGCTATGCGCAGGAGGTCACAAGACCACCTATATCATGAATATTAATGAGGAAAGAGGCGATTGGCGAGGCCATGGGACTGGCTGTGAATGGTGGGATGGTGCCTACAAGGAACAGAAGACCACTATCCCTTCTTCAGATTTGAAAATTGTATGTTTGTTTTTTAAAGCAGCTTGTGTACCTTTAAGGGACAAATACTTCATTAAAATAGTTGTCTCTGTGTGACGACATTGCGGTGGATGAAACAGTTCCCTGAACCAATGTCTGCACCCGAGGCTGCCCAATACGATTCACAAAGGAAAAACTGTCCCCCATATAATTAGATACCACCACAAATTTGGTGTCAGTATTTGATCAACTGCTTCCAAAGCGTAGGTACATTATATTGAAATTTGCAATTATGACTGGATGCTCCTTTCATGCCCCCTCCAAGCTGTGGTCGGTTATGAGCTGAAGGAGGCATGTGGTGCACTACAAAACACACTAGTGTGTCTGTAATCCCTCTGATTTTGCAAATCACAGAGTTTGAAAAGACACAAGTGTTTCATACAGGCTAGGTGCAGGAGGGTTGGCAACAGAATGGGTGCTCCACAGGGCCATAGACAGAGATCCTTGTGTAGAGGGGTAAGGCATCCTTTCACAAAAGTAGGATATAGTATATAATCAAACCCCAGAGAAATTAACTGAAAGAACAGCAAGATTAAAGTGAAGCTATTGTTAGTGCTGGTTATAACAGTTCAACAGACGTTTAAAAAGCTTTATTGTAACAAAATACCTCTTTTTGTATGGCCACCTTCCAGTTTTTTTACTGATGTTGCTGGGTTTTCGACCATGAGAGTGCACTAAGGCCCGCTAACCAGACCTCAGTGTAAGAGCCCTGACACTAAAGTGTATGTTGAATTGACTGTAGCGAAATGGAAATGGCTAACTGACCTGTAAGTCAGTAGTAGACAGCACCGTGGTACCCAGGGCATGTACGTGAGAGGGGTACCCCAGGGCTTGCAGCACTGGTCGTGCCACTGTGGAGGTCTCCCAAAGTAAAATGAGTCCCCCAGCCCGCCACTGAGGACTGGTAGAGCAGTTGTACACTGCTAGCCCGACTTTGCCATTGAAAGCAATAGTAAAGCCACCACTTCCCCTGAAGATGTGTGTAAGTCACCCCTCTGGCAGGCTTAACATGTCCTAAATGCAGAGAGCAACATATGACACAGACAGGATGTGTACTTTATATGTCCTGACAGTACAAAGCCCAAAACTACCTCTTTTACTGTGGGAAGACTTGGTAGCCCAATTGGTGAGAATGAGGTTGCATGCTGACAACTCAGCTGTGCTAACTCCTGAACAGTGCGACCAAAAAGGGCATTCCAAACTATCAACTCATTACATTAAGTCCGACTTAAGTCAAAGTTAATGTTTGTTTCAATGTAAAGCTTTAGCAAAGCTGCCACTTTGTTGCATTTGAACATCCTGTGCCTTCCTGGTCACACATGGAGCTTGTTTCACAAGACAGCTCCGGCCCTTCAGGGAAGACGTGGCAACGACTCTCAGGAAGGAAAATAATGAGTGACTGCCGGTCAGAGAGGCGTCACTTCCCTTCTGCAGGAGGCCACTTGGGTTTTAGCCCCAAATTTCAGGCTTCAAAGGAGAAGCCATCTTTGAAGGGCAGATATGTAACACCAGGTGGAGGGCTGCCCCATTTTTTGGGCCAGACAGGTTGGCATTGGGGAGCAGAGAGGGGAAACCAGTTGCTAGACTGGTTTCCCCGGGAGCATGTAGCCCTGGGGTAACCAAACCCCAAGGGTGAACTAGTGAGGTCTTAACACAGAGAAGGGTCTAACCATCTTGGGGGTGGGCAGAATGGTGCATGCTGGGATAGCCAGATGCCATTCTCAACAAGAATTGGTACCCAGGAGGCAGGGAACCTTGTAGCCCATTGGCTACCAACCGCATCTTGCCCTGAGGGCTCTTTCTGAGCATAAGGGGGGCACTCACACCTCAGATCTCGACCAAGTTGGAAGAAGGATCGAAGCAGGACTGCCCCGATGCACCAAGGGACCAGCAAAGAAAGGCTGCATTGATGAAGTCTGCAACTGCTGCACCTGGCGGCTAACAAAGAAAGGGACTCCACAGCTCATAGAAGCCAAGAGACTCCAAGGGTCAACTGACTGGCCTCCTATTTGTAGCACAGGGACGCAACAGTGGAAGTTGCCTTCTGGGGCTAGTTAGTAGCCCAAAGTCTTCAAATAACTACCACCGCTGTGGTGCAGCACCAAGGACCAAGACCCGATGCACAGACTTTCACCTGACTTTGCTGAGCCCAGGTGTGCTGTTGGAGAGCTGCTGGGACCCTCAGAAGCGAGTTATCAACTCAGGAAGGTTTTTCCTGTGACCATGACACCAGGTGACTGGTAGTCCAGTAGCAACTGTACTTCGATCAGACTGGAGAGGACCTTATGGAACAGAACCTGCAACCAGAACTCCCTCACCATATTCAAGGACCAAGGGATCGCTGCAGGAAAACCTCCGGCCGCCACATCTCAACCACAGCATCCTTGGAGCATCATCAGCATCCTTCATCCCTTACAGTAGGATCACTCAATAAGAATCCATTGCATTGTGGATGATGTGTCTAGAACTGCTGAAGAACTGCTTCTTCTGTCTGCGAAGGTAACTGTTCTTGAGGACTTTATTGCCCCCCCCCCTCTTGAACTATCTCCCTGTTGGAGTTGGTCACCCATGTACCTGAAAAAAGTTTCTAAGTCTCTAATTTGTTGGCTTTGCTTACTCGCTGTTGAGTGAAAATGCTTTGATTTATTATTGCTTAAAAATCTATATCTCCAGAACTCTCTGGTGGCTCCTTTTCGTTCTAGAGTCTATGGGCCAGATGTAGGAAAAAATCAAATTGCGACTTGCAATTTGACATGCAGAAAGGTGTCTCAGACACCTTCTGCAACTCGCAATGGGGTCGCAAAGACCCACCTCATAAATATTTATGAGGTGGGTCGCAGTTTGCGACCCCATTGCGAGTATAGGCACTCGCTAACATGGAGGCCTGCTGACGTCAGCAGGCCTCCATGTTAGCGACCTGCCTTTTAAATAAAGTTTTTTTTTTTTTTTAAGTGCATCCCGTTTTCCTCACAGGAAAACGAGCTGCATTTCAAAAAATTCCGAAACCTTTAGTTTCGGAATTTTCAGGGCAGGGAGTGGTCCCTTGGACCACTCCCTGCCCTGAAAAAATAATATGGGGTCCATTCACAAAGGGGAAGGGGTCCCATGGGGACCCCTTCCCGTTTGCGAATGGGTTACCATCCACTTCAAGTGGATGGTAACTGCTACTCCATTTGCGACCGCATACGCGGTCGCAAATGGAATTGCATACCATTGCGAATCGCAAATAGGAAGGGAACACCCCTTCCTATTTGCGATTCGGAAATACATTTTGCGAGTCGGTCCCGACTCGCAAAATGCATTTCTGCATAGGAATCATGCATTTGCGAGTCGCAAACGGCAAATTTTGCCGTTTGCGACTCGCAAAGTGCTTCCTACATCTGGCCCTATATTCTTAGAAAAATACAGTCTACTTATTATAAATTGGTGTCAGGAACATCATTGCTTTTCCACATCATAGTCCTTTAACTCTCAGGATGTGGCCAAATAGTAGCCCTAGCAATGACTGACACTGAGACACTACGATTGCTATACATCCAGGTGTTTTCAGAAAATAATAAAAGATAATTGTAGGAAGTTGGCTCTGTATGTACTATTTCAAAGTAAGAAATAGCATGCACAGAGTCCAAGGGTTCCCCTTAGAGGTAAGATAGTGGCAAAAAGAGAATTCTAATGCTCTATTTTGTGGCAGTGTGGTCGAGCAGTAGGCTTATCAGAGGGTAGTGGTAAGCATTTGTTGTACACACACAGGCAATAAATGAGGAACACACACTCAAAGACAATTCCAGGCCAATAGGTTTTTATATAGAAAAATATATTTTCTTAGTTTATTTTAAGAACCACAGGTTCAAGATTTACAATCAATACTTTAAATGAAAGGTACTTCACTCAGGTATCATAGGAACTTTGAATCAGCAAAATAGCATGTACAGTTTTGGCAAAAATGTCAATAAGCTATTTTAAAACTAGACAGTGCAAATTTCAACAGTTCCTGGGGGAGGTAAGTATTGGTTAGTTTTGCAGGTAAGTAAACCACCTACAGGGTTCAAAGTTGGGTCCAAGGTAGCCCACTGTTGGGGGTTCAGGGCAACCCCAAAGTTACCACACCAGCAGCTCAGGGCCGGTCAGGTGCAGAGGTCAAAGTGGTGCCAAAAAAAAACACATAGGCTCCAATGGAGAAGGGGGTGCCCCGGTTCCAGTCTGCCAGCAGGTAAGTACCTGCGACTTCGGAGGGCAGACCAGGGGGGTTTTGTAAGGCACCGGGGGGGGGGACACCAGTCAACACAAAAAAGTAAACCCTCAGCGGCACGGGGAGGCCGGGTGCAGAGTGCAAACAGGCGTCGGGTTTGCAATAGGTTTCAATGGGAGACCCAGGGGTCTCTTCAGCGAAGCAGGCAGGCAAGGGGGGGCTCCTCAGGGTAGCCACCACCTGGGCAAGGGAGAGGGCCACTTGGGGGTCGCTTCTGCACTGGAGGTCGGATCCTTCAGGTCCTGGGGGTTGCGGGTGCAGTGTCTTTACCAGGCGTCGGGTTCTTTGAAGCAGGCAGTCACGGTCAGGGGGAGCCTCTGGATTCCCTCTGCAGGCGTCGCTGGGGGAGCTCAGGGGTCAACTCTGGCTACTCACAGGGTCGCAGTCGCCGGGGAGTCCTCCCTGTAGTGTTGGTTCTCCGCAGGTTGAGCCGGGGGCATCGGGTGCAGAGTGGAAAGTCTCACGCTTCCGGCGGGAAACGTGCAGTCCTTTTAAAGTTGTTTCTTTGTTGCAAAGCTGTAGCTTCTTTGGAACAGAGCCGCTGTCCTCGGGAGTTCTTGGTCCTTTTAGATGCAGGGTAGTCCTCTGAGGCTTCAAAAGTCGCTGGACCCTGGGGACGCGTCGCTGTTGCAGTTTTTCATGAAGTGGGGAGACAGGCCGGTAGGGCTGGGGCAAAAGCAGTTGGTGTCTCCGTCTTCTCTGCAGGGCTTCAGGTCAGCAGTCCTTCTTCGTCTTCAGGTTGCAGGAATCTAGTTTCCTAGGTTCTGGGGGCCCCTAAAAACTCAATTTAGGGGTGTGTTTAGGTCTGGGAGGTTAGTAGCCAATGGCTACTAGCCCTGAGGGTGGCTACACCCTCTTTGTGCCTCCTCCCTGAGGGGAGGGGGGCACATCCCTAATCCTATTGGGGGAATCCTCCATCTGCAAGATGGAGGATTTCTAAAAGTCGCAGTCACCTCAGCTCTGGACACCTTAGGGGTTGTCCTGACTGGCCAGTGACTCCTCCTTGTTTTTCTCATTATCTCCCCTGGACTTGCCGCCAAAAGTGGGGGCTGTGTTCAGGGAGCGGGCATCTCCACTAGCTGGAGTGCCCTGGGGCATTGTAACACGAAGCCTGAGCCTTTGAGGCTCACTGCTAGGTGTTATAGTTCCTGCAGGAGGGAGGTGTTAAGCACCTCCACCCAGAGCAGGCTTTTGTTTCTGTCCTCAGAGAGCACAAAGGCCCTCACCACACGGGGTCAGAAACTCGTCTCTCAGCAGCAGGCTGGCACAGACCAGTCAGTCCTGCACTGAACAATTGGGTAAAATACAGGGGGCATCTCTAAGATGCCCTCTGTGTGCATTTTTTAATAAATCCAACACTGGCATCAGTGTGGGTTTATTATTCTGAGAAGTTTGATACCAAACTTCCCAGTATTCAGTGTAGCCATTATGGAGCTGTGGAGTTCGTTTTTGACAGACTCCCAGAACATATACTCTTATGGCTACCCTGCACTTACAATGTCTAAGGTTTTGCTTAGACACTGTAGGGGCATAGTGCTCATGCATCTATGCCCTCACCTGTGGTATAGTGCACCCTGCCTTAGGGCTGTAAGGCCTGCTAGATGGGTGACTTACCTATGCCACAGGGAGTGTGAGGTTGGCATGGCACCCTGAGGGGAGTGGCATGTCGACTTAGTCATTTTTTCCCCACCAGCACACACAAGCTGGCAAGCAGTGTGTCTGTGCTGAGTGAGGGGTCCCTAGGGTGGCATAAGACATGCTGCAGCCCTTAGAGACCTTCCCTGGCATCAGGGCCCTTGGTGCCAGGGGTACCAGTTACAAGGGACTTACCTGGGTGCCAGGGTTGTGCCAATTGTGGAGACAATGGTACATTTTAGGTGAAAGAACACTGGTGCTGGGGCCTGGTTAGCAGGGTCCCAGCACACTTCTCGGTCAAGTCAGCATCAGTATCAGGCAAAAGGTGGGGGTAATTGCAACAGGGAGCTTTACAATAATACAAAATGTAAACACCACAGAGTAATTGAGGTAAGCTTTGTCCTCTGGAATCTGTAGCCTTTAAACATCCCATCCTCAGCCTGAAATTCTACATTAAAGTTTCAAGGTAGGCCCAGCTACCAATGCCTCTCTGAAATCCAGTCCATTTTAGACACAAGCAAATTCTAAAATAGCTTAGCCGCCTGTTGCAGTGATAAATGTGTATACAGCGGTCTCAAGGCAATGTAGGATAGCTTAGGTGGTTAATACATTTATTGCAGAAATCAGTGGTTGCTAGTCACAAGTTCAAATCATCATATGACAGATAAAAGGTTCTTGTTCTTGTTGCAGACAATGGCAAGTAATCTACCAGAAGTCAAGACTTCTCAAGGGGTGCTGCAGGGATACCAATATAATACATACAAATATCTGTATTCAACATGCATGGCATAACTGTGAATCCTTGTACGTTTTAACCAAATCTTTCATACAATTGCGTTTGTATTGTGATTTGTCAGTGGTGAATATAATTACACACATCAACCTATATAAGTACAATATATTACATTTCACTATCTCAAAAAAGGATCAAATATATATTTTTGTCCTTTATTATTTTTACTGTTCAAAAGAACACAGGCTTGCAGTATGAAAAGAAGTAAAAAGGCACCAGGTCACCTTCTGCTGTTTATTTCTAAAAGATTTACCAACAACTACATACTGTTGTATAAGGTAACCACAGAGTATGAAATGTTAGACAGGAACTTCTTCTCTGGAGACACAGAGGAGACATATTATGCAGAATTGCATAATTTACTTTGGCTGAAGGCTAATGGGGTGACATTCAGCCTTCACTTGCTTGCTGCGCTCATCATTCCAGCTGCCACCACAAGATGAGAATAGCAGTCTCTGCTATAATGTTGGATATAAAGCTTTATTGTTGAAACAGGTATATGGTAATGAACCATCTCTGAAACTCAAATTAGGCTCTCCTTATGGTGCTAAGATGAGCTCAGTGAATATAGGAATGAAGGTGGCATTTTCATAAAATGTTATTTTCTGTTTACATGTTTAGTAAAGGTTACATTTAGCATTTAGGGGGTCATTCTGACCCCGGCCGGCGGTGGAAGCCGCCGGCCTGGCTGGAACCGCCAGAATACCGCTGCGCGGTCAAAAGACTGCCAGAAGGCCGCCCGCCAGCCCAGCGGGAAACACCCTTCCATGAGGATGCCAGCTCCGAATGGAGCCGGCGGAGTGGAAGGGGTGCGACGGGTGCAGTTGCACCCGTCGCGATTTTCAGTGTCTGCATGGCAGACACTGAAAATCTTGGTGGGGCCCTGTTACGGGGGCCCCTGCAGTGCCCATGCCATTGGCATGGGCACTGCAGGGGCCCCCAGGGGCCCCACGACACCCCATACCGCCATCCTGTTCCTGGCGGCCAAAACCGCCAGGAATAGGATGGCGGTATGGGGGTCGGAATCCCCACGGCGGCGCAGCAAGATGCGCCGCCATGGAGGATTCCCCAGGGCAGCGGAAAACCGGCGGTACACCGGCGTTTTTCCGTTTCTGACCGCGGCTGTACCGCCGCGGTCAGAATGCCCAAGGGAGCACCGCCAGCCTGTTGCCGGTGCTCCCGCGGTCGTTGGCCCTGGCGGATTTTACCGCCAGGGTCAGAATGACCCCCTTAGTCTATTTTTAGAGTAGGTGCAATTCATACTATGCACACTGGGATAGGATTTTGATTTTAAAATAATTCTTTAAAATACACCCATTGTTTAATAGTGTTTTTGCATGTGCTCTACCTTAAAGATGGATCTGATTCCACTAACTAGCTCTGTGATTTATCATTGGTTAGATTATTACCAGAAACACATCTCACTTAAATATTGCTCAGTGGGTTGAGTGGTGGTTACAGTCCAACTGGCTTTGTGTCTTGGGTTGGCACATGACAATGCCCTTAGTACCAGGGTGTCCAGAAAGCTGAATTCTGGGCCCTACTCCGGAGGATGATCTAGAAAATGTATCAATAGTATTTACCTGTGCCCTCCAGTTGCCAGCAAGGTACCATGGGAACATTCGTACCTTAAGTGCCTGTCCAGTTTAAGATGAAGGATCAGGCAAGGCGGACCGCCTGAAAGGCTAGAGTTTGAGTCCTCCATAAGTGGGTAGATGTAGAGTGGGCTGATGCTGCCGGTATTTGAACAGTGAGCTTATGTCCCAGGGTGACTGTCTTCTCACTGTGGAACTGGAAGTGAGCTGTATCTGAGGTAGTGATCTGCCTACTTGATTTTTGGTGGGTGGCACTCATGGCAATAGGTTCCTATAGCCCAGTACATTGGCTGAAGTGGGACCAACGATCACTTAGAGACCAATTGGTTGGATGTAACTAGAAGTGATAATATCTTATCCCAGTAGATGGGCTATACAGAGAAGTGATGGTCCCCTTGAGCGCAGTACAAACAATCATCACCATTTGTTTGTATATGAAAGTTTGCATCCAGGTGTACTAAACCCCTAGAACCCAATATCAGTTATCCGCGGTAGTACAGAGTAGCTGTTTACCTGGTGGTCTGGAGGCAGAGATGCAGAGTTCGTGGCCAGAGGTCTCTCCAAGCCCTAAAAGGCAGCACCCTTATCCTGTCACTTTTTACCTAGTCCTTCTGGCAGGATGCCCTAGAGTGTCTGTTTAGGAAGGATCAAAAGACCTAGTTTTCAGTTGACCTAAATACAGTCACATTACATGGTTCCAATAACAGCCCTGTGACTCATAGACTGGGCAGCCTAAAGTTAGGCCCTATAGCAACCCAATACAAATGTTTACTAAGTGATGCCCCGTAGCTCTGACACACTACTTGCCCTGGAAGGTACAGGGAGTAAAGGAGGCGATGTTGATCCACATCATCACCAAATGCTCAAAAATGCATTTTAAACACAATGCCATCAAATATAATTATTTTGTCAAAATAAACTCTAAATTGTTTAAGAAAGAAGCCTTGGGTGGTGCTAGGAAATAAAGCTAGTTCCTGTTGTGCCTGCTTTCTCCGTAGCATGCAGGCAATATTTGTGGATCAGCTGTCTGCAGCACAACACCACTCTAAAATGGCACCTACAGAGACCACAATTTCGGGCAATATTCGAAGCCAAGATGGGCCAGCCTACACTCCATACAAAAAAAACTATCTCTGCCATTGTGGGCTAGACAGAGGAGTGAAAGGGCAGACTGGGTGTAAATCCCCCAATTTCCTCTTCAGGGGGACACAATGACTGCTTGGGATTTAGTGATGGGAGTATGGCTTGATGTTAGGAAGGTTCGGACCCCATCAATTTTCTTTTTTTATAAGTTCTGTCTCTGTCAGTTAGTCAGCTTTCTGCCCTTCTCCACTCCACCTCGGGAAAACAGAAAGACTGTTGGGGCTTTCCAGGTGGGGTTACAGCTATTTGCCAGGACAGACCAACCCACATCTCATTTTTTGAAAAAAAAATAACATCCCTGGTGTATAGTGGGCTTTCCACTATGACGCCAAGAGGCATACTTCTATGATTTCTGGTTCCTTATTATTCTTCCATTCATTTTTTATATATAGGTCCCAATATAACAATTACTATATTTATGCGCATTGTTCAAAGGCATAACGAGGTTTGTAGTCCCGTTCCATAGATAAAGGTGAGGGGGGAGCATTTGGGATCTTTAAACTTTCCATCTTTTAAAACAGTGGAGAAGGAGGATATTCCCTTTATACCCTGCTGTAGCCAATAGGGTTCTATTTTCATCACAATGCCTCTGGAGAGAGGGATTATCCATACAGTTGGTCAAAAGGGGTGTTCTCTTCACTCCACTTAGAATTCATATTTTTATTGCTTTAATCCTCATGTCTGAAAATTTAGGAAGAGATTATACAATAAGCATAAATGAAACAAACGTTTTTCACAAAATTGCACCTTTCGCATGCAACTGGATAATTTTCAATGAAAATGCAATTGCATTGAAAACTTGCCAACAAACAGGAGAGGGTGTATATTTGCAAACCACCCACACTGCCTTTCCAAGAGCTATGGAATGCATAATTAAATGCTTTCCAGAGTTGGAAAAAGGGCACATTTGTTTAAACTGCAGCCACTCACTACTCCTCACTTTCCCAAGGGTTAAACTCCCTCCTGATGTTCGCTAGTAAGGAATGCACCCAATGTGTGTTTTTATTTTCAGGACAGGAGGAATGTACATGTTTCCAACTCACTGAAAGGTGGTATTGTAATATGTTTCCTAACACCCCAACTTGTCCACAATTGGGGAGGGAAATATATGTTTCCTACATACTTGTCCAATGGAAATGGCATGGGAGGAGTTATTCAGTCTTCTTTCAAAGGTGACTGAGTTATTTTCGTGGTTGTGAGTTGCCAGCATCTCCATGACCCACAAAGTGCTATAGGTCACAAAGAGGAGGATAATTGCTAACCTCCTCACCACCCTGTTTACAGTTGCAAACAGGGTACCACGTACTCCATGGTACACCGCAATAGGTGCAGGATGGATGTCCACAAAAGATGAAATCTTTGCAACTGCGAAGGCAGCAATAGGGAGGCTGTTGGCAGTTCAGGAAGCGATGGGGAAGCTGTTGGCAGAAGATCACTGAAAAACCTGCACTTATGCAATGTAAGGGATATAAAGTAAGCACACCTCATGCCCTTGTGAAGTGTGGAAATGTATAAAATATCCCATCAGCACTTGGGCATTGAGGGGTGCTGGAGAAAGAGGCCACAGAACAAACCAAAGTTCTTACTGTCCCCTGTTTTCAAGCAGCTGAAACTGTATTGGATCTCAAGGGGAGGATTTGGCAATGAATTGGGACTAAGGTTTATTTTAGCATTCCCTCTTATTCCCAGGGTTCTGTGAAACATCAAAGGAGAGTATTGAAAACTACTTTTGGTGGCTCCCCTTTGGCCACAACAACACTGAAACACAGAAATGTGGTCCATGTCTGTCCTAACTCCAAAATAAGCCAAAAGTCCAACTATTGACAAGGTACAAGGGACAAACACTTCACTAAAATCTCAACGTCTTCAATTGACAGGTTTGCTCATCAAGATTTAGAATTCAACCATCCAAACACATCTGAGTCAAAGCAACTCAAGCACTGGACGCAATTAAAACCTACACTTTAAAGTGAGAGCAGTTTGTGCTATAGGACAAAAAGGAAATATTAATGCCCTCATTATGGCATTGGCGGTCAGATGACAGCCACACCAGTGATGGCAGTAGTATCGCCGCCAGGCCGCAGTAATGACCACCAAATTATGACCATGGCAGTGATCCCTCCCATAGACAGCCAATGTACCACCCCAACCACCAGTGCGGTACGACCACTGAACACAGCCTTAGCTTTCTCCAGGCAGGCAAAAGACAAGGATCCGCCCACCATATTATGACAGCATAACGCCAGGATTTCTGGGGCAGTAGCAATACCACCAAAAGCCCGGCATAAACAAATCATATAAAAGGAAATACTCACTTCCAGAAACATAGAGGAGTCCGCGGCCACCATGGAACCAGAACTGGAAGTTTTCCTGATGCTGTACCACGTCATGGCCGTCCAGGAGCACCAACGCTGACGAAGACAATGATGGTGCTAAGACACATACCTCTGTTCCTACCACTATAATCCTGTTGGATGAAGAGCCCAAATCCAAATAAAACAAAAAAGCATATTTACAGGTAGGGTCATTGGCCATTCCAAAGTCTGAAAATGCCCACAGGGCAAAGTCGAAGGCCCAACTTGACTCCTGACAACATCGGGACTCCACTGTGCAGGGGCATCATGTCAGAAATAGGCAGGCACCTCAGGGGGCTGGAGGGGCTGGAAGGGGGCTTCTTTTTGGGAGGGGATTCTTGGGTTTGGGTTTGGGAGGGGGCGGGTATTTACCCTTACATTTTGGGGGTGGAGGAGTGGGCTTGGGGCGGGGCCGGAGTATCACTCATGTGCCCATTAGCAGCAGCTGAAGTCTTAGGGGGTGGAAAAGGGCTTGATTTAGTGCTGGAGGTACTGGGCTCGGGGGTTGGACTTTTCTCTTACGGGCAGGACAGGGGGAGGGAAGGGAGGAAGAGGTCAAGGCAGGAAAGGAAAAGCTTCTTAGGACCAGTGGAGTGGACTGTCGGAGGAGGTATGGGAGTGGAGGTAGAGAGAGTGGTTGTAGGAGGAGGAAGTGTCCTGGACTTGGGTGCAGGTGCATGGACAGTGTGCGTGTGTGAGGTGGATGGCTGATGGGTGTCTGAGTGCGAGCAATTGTGTGTCTTTGGAGGGGGGCACACAGGGAAGGGGAGGTCAAACAGGAAGTGTGGATGGATGTTGTGGTGGTGTCTTCAAGTGAGGTGGGTGTACTGCATGAGGTGGTGATGGTGGTGGTGGGGACTGTGCATGTGGTGTCGTGGGTGCATGTCTGCGGGTCTGCTGTTGTGGTGACTGTGGGCAAGGCTGTGTAGGGGGCAGATTCTGGGACTGTTGATGTTGTGCATGCAGGTGTGAATGCTGATGTGACTGTGAACGAGGAGGAGGAGGGGTGACAGTGGAGGAAGTGGCTGATGTGTGTGCATCTGTGTGTTGGATGTGTGTGTGCTTGTGGACTGAAGTGTGCTGCCTGTGTCTGTTAGAGTCTTGTCTGTTGCTTTGGGTGCATGCTTGTCAGAATGCGTGTGTGGGATGGGTTTGGGGAGAGGAGACTAGACTGGGAAGTGGTAGTTGGAGAGGGGACGGAAGGAACAGGGACACTGGCTGTCTTCAGAGAGGAGGCCAGAGCCTGAAACGATCTCTGTAGGGCTGCCAAGCTACCGTGAATACCCTGCAGGAAGGCACTGCATTGCTGCATCTGGGATGTCAGCCCCTGGATGGCATTCACTATGGTTGAATGCCCTACAGAGATAGATCTCAGGAGGTCAATAGCCTCCTCACTGAGGTCAGCAGGGCTGACTGTTGCAGGGACTGAGGTGCCTGTGGCGATGGAGATGCCCACCCTCCTGGGTGAGCGGGCACGGGCTACTCCTGAGAGGGCAGTGCTGGTACAGGGGTAGCGGAAGATCCTGTAGGTAGGGGTGGTCCCAGAGGGGTCTGCCACTACCAGGGAGCTCTCATCTGAGAAGGAATCAGAGTCAGTTGTGTCAGCTCTGTTTCCCCTGTGGTGGTCCCCTCGGCGTCGGTGGACTCTGCCTCCTGGGTCCCGTGGGCTGCAGCTCCCTCACTCGCTGGTGCCCCTGCTCCTTCGCCAGATGATGCTAATGCACACATGGACAGGATGACAAAAGGAGAGGGGGGAGAAAGAAAGGGAGCACAGGGTCAATCACAGCACCAACAGCACTGATGGTATACACATCACTCACTGGGACTAAGAATGTGCAGTATGGATCACACTGGCATACTACTGCCAAGGTACTACAGCAGGTAGGACCAAAACACTACCATCTGCACACCTACTGGGAACAACTAAGCCCTGTCTACCATGGAAAGCCAGCTACCTAGCAAACAAAAATATGCATTACACCCAAAATACCAAAGCTGGACCATGCAGTAATGTCTAAACTGGCATACTGGGGCATCCACTGACTAGAACCCTGCACCCAAATCGCATGCCAGGCAACAAATGATGGTTGTCACACACACTCTACTCACCCCCTTGTGGCTGCTGTGATGCTCTCAAGTGCCCATCCAGCTCTGGGTAGGCCACCGCCAGTATGCGGGCCATTAGGGGGGTCAGGTTCCGATGGGCGCCCCTCCCTCATTGGAAAGCCATCCTCAGCTGGGCCTCCGCGGTCTTCCGGGCCCAGCGTCTCAGGTCCTCCCACTGTTTCCTGCAGTGGGTGCTCAGCTGGCTATGGACCCCCAAAGTCCGAACGTCCTTGGCGATGGCACGCCACAACCCCTTCTTCTGATGGGTGCTGACCTGCAGAGAAAACAGACAGAGGGACACCAGGAACCATACAATCCAGCCTCTCACCCACATGGCCTACATATTGTATTTGCCTCTCATCAAGCACACACATGACCCGTACCTCTGCATTCACACAGCCACCAGCCTTACAGCTCCCAAATTACACACTGCCAGCACACACACGCACACATCTACATGCAGCCATGTTGCATGCAACCTACCCATGATGTACTCATCTGTTGGTCTGGAGGACCATACAACTGCCCATACAGGGGTAGGACCCCATCCACGAGCCTCTCCAACTCCTCCAATGTGAAGGCTGGGGCCCTTTCTCCTGTAGCATGGGCCATGGCAGGTACCAGACACAGGCCACAGCAGCACACGCAGTGGAGATGTAGTCCAGTGGAAATTCAGGAATCAAGTGAAGTCGTTGGAAGAAAATTGCGGTCATGTTCACGGTGGTGAACACCTTCACCGCCGGCATTGATCATCATTTGTTCCTGTACCCCACTGAGCCCCATGTTAGCCAATGAGGAATTGCATGGCGGTGCAGACTGCCTCCTGCCACGACACCTAACGACGGCGGACTGAGGTCACTTCCACCTGCCCCTGCATACAGGACAGGTAGTTGCCATTTTCTACTGCTAGTACATATGTATTGAGTTAAAAGTGTGTCATTGGTGTCAACTGTACACACCTAGACAATTCCAGTGTCCAACATACAAACATGCTCTGTGTACTCTGATGCTGTGTGCCCATAATTCCTGTTGTCACTCCCTTCTTACTTTTGGGTCACTTAGGTACCAACCACTACGGAGGAATAGGAGAAGGAGGCAAGCACCCGTCTACACACCCCCTTGTAGACTTGGCTACACTGGAAGACAGGCACATCATACTCACCTATTGTCTGGACAAGGCCTCAATCACCGAGCTGTGTGCACAATTCGAGCCTGATCTGCTTCCTGCTATCCGTTGTACCACAGTAATACCCCCCTCTTCTGCAGGTACTATCAGTGCTCTATTTCCTGGCAACAGGCTCTTTTCAGGTGACAGTGGGCTTGGCTGCAGGAATGTCACAGTCAATGTTCTCTATTGTGCTTGAAGGGTTTTGGCTGCCTTGCTCAAACCCATGTGCAGCTATATCGCATTCCTCCAGGTAGATGAACTGCCCACTGTGAAGACTGGATTCTATGCAATGGGACACATACCACATGTGACTGCAGCCACTGACGGGACCCTACTCGCCCCCAGGGCCAATGAACAGGTGTACAGGAGTAGGAAGAGTTTCCACTCAATGTCCAGACAGTGTGCCTTGCTGACCGGTACATCTCCCACGTCACTGTCAAGTGTCCTGGGTTGGTGCATGATGCCTTTGTCCTGAGGAATAGCAGCATGCCACAGCTACAGAGGCACAGAGTGTGGCTTATAGGTGAGCCTGAGTCCCCACCCAATGTATGTCAGTGTATGCCTTCAGGAGTCACGACCCATGCCATTGTGCAAGGCTAATGTGTGTCCCTCACTTCTTCCAGGTGACTCCGGCTACCCAAACCTGTCCTGGCTCTTGACCCCTGTTAGAAATCCGAGAACAGGGGCATGGAATAGGTACAATGATGCTCATGGGCATACCAGGAGGATTGTTGAAAGGACCTTTGGTCTCCTGGAGGCCAGGTTCCGGTGCCTCCATCTGACAGGTGGATCCCTATGCTACTTCCCTGAGAAGGTCTGCAAGATTATTGTGTGCTGCATGTTTCACAATTTGGCTTTCAGACCCCATGTGCCCTTTCTGCAGGAGGAAGGGGTGACAATGCACATGTGGCAGCAGTAGACAGTGAGGACAGTGAGGAGGAGGAAGAGGAGGATGATGTGGACAACAGGACAAATATAATACAGCAGTACTTCTAATGACATTCAGGTAAGACTGTTGAACTAAACATTTCTCCAAGTAAGTGTTGTGCTGTGTGGCTGTAGCATAATGCCAGTCACTACCTTTGCATCCCAACTGACTGTCACCTATGTCTTTCCTTATTGCAGATGTTGTTGTGGTTACAACAGTGTAATGCTGCGATGTGTACAGACTGCTGAGACACATGTGTAGGATGGATCAACATATTACAGGACATTTGCACAGGATCATATAGTTCAATACAGTTCCATGCATTGTACATTTCCTTCAGATAAAGCACTACTACTCAAGTTGTGTCGAAGGGTGTTTATTAATAAATCAGGTATACAATGCAAAGTGCAAAAGAGTGGGGTGATGGTTGGGAAACGTCCAGTGTAGTGGGCCAGTCTGTTTGTTACACAGGTCCAGTGTCCAAGGGGCCATAGGAAGGGGAGCAATGACAGTTCAAAGTGGACATGGTGACACAGTGGAACACAAGGGGGACATTCTGGAGGGGCTCATTTCCTGGTGGTGGTCTTGGCAACTGTCTCTGATGTCTGTCTGGGTCGCAGGGAACGTTTGCGGGGTGGTTCACCTTCTGCAGGGGGAGGGGAGCTGGTGGACTGTGGGTCCTGGGGCAGGGCCTCCTGTCCACTACCTGCAGCAGATGTGGAGGGCTGGTCAGTACACTGGCTAGTGGTAGCGGCCCGCTGGTGTGCTGTGTACTCCTGCATGATGCTGGGCATGTCACCCGGCACCCCTACAATGGAGGCCATGGTGGTATTCAAGGCCGGCAATTGTTGCGTTACCTCATGGAGGTGTTCCCCTTGTAGCTGCTGGTTCTCCTGCATGATGTTGAGCACCAGACCCATCCTGTCCTGGGATTGTTAGTATGCCCCTAGGACATTTGTGAGTGCCTCCTGGGCAGTCGGTTGCAAGGGCCTGTCCTCCCCCTGACGCACAGCTGTCCTCCGACTGTCCCTGGCCCCATGTGCCTGTGTCCCCTTAATGGTGTGCCCACTCCCACTGACACCAGGACCCTCATTGTCTTGCCTGTGTGGTGTTGACTCGGGTCCCTTTACAGGTGGGCACACTACTGATTGATGTGTCCTGGGGACAGAGGTCTGGGGGCGTTGGCTGGCTGCTGTGGTGTTAGATTCTGAGGGGGGGGTGCTCTGTGGTGGACTCGCTGTGCGATGGGGTAGCCGACTGACCTGTGGTCCCTGATGGGCCAGGGAGTTCATCCAGATCCAGAGCTCCTGAGTTGCTGTCATCGCTGGGGGCATCTTATGGTGGGGGACTGGGTAGCAGTGGCACCTTCTCGATGCTGACATTGGCTGGGGCACCTGTGGGGATGTAAGTGATGTGTTATGGTACTTGTCGGTGACATATTCCACAATCCTAGCTTTCTCAATGACAAAGTTGTTGTCCTTCCACCTATTGTAGTGTGTGGTGATGGATTGTGGGATTGTTAGTTCTCCATGCTGTGCATGCATTGGTGGTGGGTGTGCATGCAGAGCTGGAAGGGATGTGCATGCAGTGGGTATAGCATGCAGGGCTTGGCATTTAGGTTTGGTAATTGGGGTGGTGCACGGTGGGGGATGGAGTGGGGTAAAGGGAGTCAGGGTGATTGGTTGAGATGGCATGCAGGTATGGGGCGGGGGTGATAGGTTGTAAACGAAGACTCACCAGTGTCCAGTCCTCCGGCTACTCCAGTAAGGCCCTCAGGATGCAGTATTGCCAAGACTTGATTCTCCCATGCTGGCAGCTGTGGGGGAGGAGGTGGGGGTCCACCGCCAGTCCTCCTGATGGCAAAATGGTGCCTTGATGCAATAGAATGCACCTTCCCCCGTAGGTCATTCCACCTCTTCCTTAGGTCGTCCCTTGTGCATGGATTTTGTCCCATGGCGTTTACCCTGTCCATGATTCTCTGCCATAGCTCCACCTTCCTGGCAATGGAGATCTACTGTTCTTGTGCTCCAAACAGCTGTGGCTCTACCCTGACTATTTCCTCCACCATTACCCGCAACTCCTGATCAGTGAATCGGGGGTGCCTTTGTGGGGACATGGGTGTTGTGTGGAGTGGTGGGGTGTGTGGTGTGTTGTGCATGACGGATGAATGGGTAGTTGCGGTATGTGTGTGCAGTTCTCTCTGGGATTGGAGTGGCAAAGTGTAGCGGTCGTGTCGTGTTATAGTGCTGTTGGTGGGTGTGTGGAGTATGTATTTGTGTCAGGGATGGGTTTTTGGTTCTGGCCAATGTTGTCTTGTTTTGTTTTTGGGTGGCCATATCAGCCGTTGCGGTGTCCACCGCCAATTGTTTAGCGCCGTTGAATGTCCGCTGTGGTGATTCGTGGGTCATTATTTGGAGGGCGTTGTTTTGGTGGCATAACGGTATGGGTGGTAGTTCTGACAGTTTATCGCGTTCAGTGGGTCTGGCAGATTTGTGGTTGTTGCTGTTTTCCATCGGTTTTATGTGTATGTGTCATAATCTGGCAGACGGATGTTCGCCTCCACGGCAGTATGTTGGCGGCAGTCACCACAGCAGTATTCGGAATTTACTTCCAATGTCATAATGAGGAACTAAATGAGTTGTTGATATCCCCCTTCTGCTGTATGTTCTGAAGCTAGCAAAGATGTCTTAGTCCATCGTAGCCCAACCCAAAAAATTGTATGGTGACTTCCTCTTTTAGGGTCTAATGAATACTTGATAGGGTCCCTATTTTAAAATATTTCATTCCACTAAGCGGTTCCCTTCATTTTAATTAAGCACACAGCTATGCAGTAACTTTCTTGTTCCTGGTAAAGCTCCCAGTCTTCTTCCATTCAGACTTGCAAAGTTTACAGCTTTTCAGCTGGTGTAATAGCATTCTTTGTAGCAAATTCCACTGCACATACACATGTGGACTGTGTATTACCCACTGAACCTGAACAACATGCTGCTGCCTTTTGGTTACCTTTGCATTTTATAGTTACCACATACATTTGTAGCAAAAGGTCAAAAGGTACATCTAAGCTTTGGTCCATAATCTAGATGCTATGATCCGTGGTTCCTTATGTGCAAATAATGGAATCTGCCCAATCTGTTAGAATATTTAGCATTCTGTGATTTTAACTAACCATGCACACTTGATACTAGTTATAAATGAAAGATCTTGGATTTTGTTCCATTTCAGCTTTACAGCAGTGCTGATCTTTTCTGTAAGTGTCTTGTATGAACAGATCTCTCTATAAAGGAGAAGCAAGTTGTCTTGATTCCAGGTAAACAAAATATACTGCAAAAAACAAAGCAAAAATGAAATCCATTTCAACTTCTGTTTTTTAACATTACTAAATACGGTCAGGTTATGTGCCTCCTGTGACTTTATACTTCATTATCAATACCTTCATTCTTTTGCTTTTCTATGTCCTAGTATGGAAAGGCTTTTTTTCCATTGGTATACAGCTCACATTTTCTCACTCTTGTCTCTTTGCTTTTCTCACAAAAGCCAAGCCTTCAGTTTAAATGTTCTTAGCCCCCGCCAGCAGGTGACAAATATAGGGATCTGAGTTTATAGGGTCTATCGATTTAAGGTATTCTGTGCATACATGTTGGATGTGATGAAGTCTAAATTTTAACAGAGTCCCTCGTGTCACAAAGGTTATCAAAGTGGATAAGTTACTTACCTGTAAATCTTAGTTCTCTTCCAGGGGTATCCTCATCAAAGTCATAAACATTGAATATTCCCGCCCTCGTGCGGGGATCCCGGAGCATATATAAAAAACACACATGTATAAGTATAAAAATATATACAAAAAATATAACATTTTTCAGTAGACAATTTTCATACCAGATTCATGTATACA
Source organism: Pleurodeles waltl (assembly GCF_031143425.1). Lineage (NCBI taxonomy): Eukaryota > Metazoa > Chordata > Amphibia > Caudata > Salamandridae > Pleurodeles > Pleurodeles waltl. The sequence goes on along the minus strand of NC_090448.1, from coordinate 407,026,438 downwards.
TATGCACAAGAGCAATGCAGACTATATTAATAAACAGGCTAAAATGCCTTATTTCTATGGAGTTATTTTTTTAATTTTTTTTTAAACACTCCCTTTTATAATTATAAGAAGAAACTTTCCAAAGCCCCATAGCTGGGCCCAGGGAAAAAAAGCAGTAGCAACACATGTGAAAAAAAGAGAAAAAACGACATTGAAAACAATGGAGCATTATTAGAAAATAGGCTGTATGCAGGTTAATACAGCAGAACCACAAAATTTGGCACCGTGCCTTTAAGACCCGGAGCACCTCCAGTATCCCACCATGCCTCAGGGGTGAAGGAGAGGTGACAGTTGGTTCACAGTTAGGTCAGTACTTGTTTACGGTGACAACGCATCCAACAGATTAGAGAGATGGTCTGTCCTGCACTTCTAGGAGACTTGCGTCCGGGGAGGAGGGTGGTTTGTTTATGACTTTGATGAGGATACCCCTGGAAGAGAACTAGGATTTACAGGTATGTAACTTATCCTTCTCTTCCAGGGGATTCTCATCAATAGTCATAAACATTGAACAGATTAGCAAGCCCATCCCTTATCTCTGCGGACTGTCTAATAGTAATGCAGGAAAAGGACATACACTATGCAAACAAATTGCCCAACCTGAGCGTCTGCTCTGGCATCTGAGTCCAAACAGTAATGCCTAGTAAATGTATGTACAGATTTCCATGTAGCAACCTTACAGATTTCAGAGACTGGAACATTATTAAGGAGGACAGCAGTAGCTGCTTTTCCTCTTGTCGAATGAGCCTTAGGCCGAGCCAATAACTGCTTGTTAGCTAATTGATATGCAGTAACAATACAGGAAACTATCCATATAGATATGGTTCGTTTTGAAGCTGCATCGCCTGTTCTCATATGACCATAATTTACAAACAGGTGGTGAGATCGTCTAATTATTTTGGTCTTACCCAGGTAAAATTTTAGCACTCTTTTCAAATCCAGGGAGTGCAAAGCTTTCTCCGCCGGAGTATCCGGTTTGGGGAAAAAAGTTGGTAGTGAAATAGTCTGATTAATGTGAAAATCCGACACCACCTTCAGTAAGAATGATGGATGAGTTCTTAGAACCACTCTATTTTCATGGAAAACCCTAGAGAGCCCTAGATGCCCATTCTGCAGGAATTCAGGAGCCATGCCGTCAAGCTCAGAGAGGGAAGGTTAGGGTAAAGTATCTTGCCTCCTAGCCTGCAAAGGAGATCCGGTCTGCACGGCAGTCTCTTGTGCGGTTGTTCTAACAAGTTGAGGAGATAAGTGTACCACACCTGATGAGGCCATTGCGGGGCTATGAGAATCATTCTGGTGTTGGATCTGTCCAGCTTGTTTATCACTGCTGGTATCAGGGGAATCGTCGGAAAAGCGTAGAGAAATATCCCTGACCAGTCGATCAACAGGGCATTCCCTCAAGACCCCGGACGGTAGAATCTGGACACAAAGTCTGGGCATTTTTTGTTTACCTCGTCTCCAAACAGATCCAACTGAGGCTAACCCCATTGAACGAAGAGGTCTTTGACAACCTCGTTGTGAAGAACCCAATCGTAGGCGTCCTCGAGGGTTCTGCTTAGGAAGTCCGCCTCCACGTTTTGCTGCCCTGGAAGGTGAATTGCTGTAAGAGGCATTCCCCTCACTGTGAGCCAATGCCAAATGGCTTGAGACTCCCGAAACAGTGGCCGGGATCTCGTCCCTCCTTGCTTGTTCAGATAATACATTGTCGTCGTATTGTCCGTCTGCACCAGGAGAGACTTTCCCCGAATCGATGGAGCAAACGATTTGAGAGCCAGATGGACTGCTCTGAGCTCCAGCAGGTTGATATGGTACGACTTCTCTTTGCTGGACCACAAGCCCTGAGCTTGAAGGGAACCCAGATGAGCTCCCCAGCCCTGAAGCGATGCATCCATTACCAGAGTGTCGGACGGAATTGGGCGATGAAACGGAACTCCTACGGATAGGTGACGTCTGCGCATCCACCATTGTAATGATTGCCGCGCCCCTACCGGAAGAAGCATTCTGTCCTCCCAGTGGCCTGTGTGTTGATTCCAGTTTTCCTCTAGAGCCTCTTGAAGAGGTCTCATATGAAATCTGGCGCTCAGGACAATGAAAATGCAAGAGGCCATGGAGCCCAACAGAGATGTCACCTGACGGGCCGTAGGCGCGGGGGAACCCAGAAGGTCTTGACACTTCTTCCTTATTGATAACAGTTGTTCCTCCGAAGGATACACTCTTTTGAGCTCTGTATTCAGTATCGCTCCCAGGTAGTGGAAGGTTTGTGTTGGGATGAGGGTGGACTTTTGGAAGTTGACTTGCAGACCTAGAGATTGGAAAACACTAAGCACAATGTCTAGATGCTTTTTCGCTTGTTCTGGAGAGGAGGCTTTCAGTAGCCAGTCGTCTAGGTATGGATAAATGAAGATTTTCTGCTTCCTTAAATGCGACGCTACCGTTGCTACACACTTGGAGAATGCGCGAGGGACGATTTTAGGCCAAAAGGAAGCACCTTGAACTGATAGTGTTCGGAGGCTATCACAAATCATAGGAATTTCCGATGCTTGGGAATGATCGGGATATGAAAATACGCATCCTGCAGATCTATGGAGCACATCCAATCTCCTCGATGCAGTTGAGGGAAAATCTGGTGAAGAGCCAGCATCCTTATGTATTTGTTCAGCAGCCTCAAGTCTAGAATCGGTCTAAAGACTCCCTCCCGACCCTTCTTTGCTACTAGAAATTAGCGGGAGTATACCCCCTTTCCTCTTTGTGAGGCTGGCACCTTTTCTATCGCTTCTTTCTGTAACAAAGCGCAAACCTCTTTGCGAAATAAGCTCATGTGAGCAGGTCTCGATTTGGTTGGTGGCAAATGAGGTGGAGGTTGTCAGAAAAGAAGACAGTATCCACTCTCTACAATGTTCAGCACCCATTTGTCTTTTGTTATGCCATGCCACTCGTGAGTGAACGCTGTGATACTTCCCCCAACCGGAGTGGTGTACGGTATTAAGGAAAGCGAATCCTCATTGTTTTGCGGGGGCTTTAGGGGCAGACTGCTGAGGTCTGCTTGATCCTCGGTCTCGTGTGGCTTTGCGAGACTGGAAGAGGGGACGCCCTTGTTTCTGTTGTGGTCTCTGGGACCAATGAGGGGTTTGAACCCTCTGTTGGAAAAGGTGCCTGTCGTAAGGCCTGTATCTTCGCCTGAAGTCTTTCCTTTTCTCGAGGCCCACTGCCCTCATGGTGTCGACATACGTGCCATCTCATCATCCGTGTGGGTTCCAAATAGCGAGTTTCCATTAAACGGAAGATTAATGATACGCTGTTGCGCTTCCTGCTTTAATCCTGTGAGCCTCAGCCAGGAAGATCTTCTCGCACAAACCCCATGCGTGTAACCATGTGCTGCCAAGTCTGCACCGTCTGCTGCTGCACTGATGATCTGATTGGACACCAGACTTCCCTCCTGAAGGATCTCCTGAAAGTCCTGCCTGTTCTCTCTAGGCAGCTTTTCTGCAAATCTGCTCAGCGAGTCCCAGAGTGACTGATCATATCTGCCTAGGAGTGCTGAGGCGCTGGAGACCTTCATCATCGACGCCGCCATGCCACACATCTTCCTCCCCAGAGAGTCCAGGTGTCTACTCTCCTTGTCCAGTGGAACCGTAGAGGATGACGACACTGAATGCGTCTTACGGGCTGCGGCCAATATGACTGAGTCTGGTGGTGGATCAGCCCTGAGAAACAAAGGATCTTGATCAGGGGCCTTGTATTTTTTTAAGATCCTAGCGGGAGCTGAACGGAGGTTTGCTGACGTTAAAAAAGTCTCCATGATTGGGTGGAGAAGACCAGGCACGAGCAGTAACAATTTCTTTGAAACCACCCTGTGTTGCAGGGATTCAAAGATTACTGACGAGGAGGTTGAAGGTTCCGGGACATCAATATTCAGCTTTTGTACTCCCCTGAGCAGCACCTAGTTGAAAGTTGTGATGTAGTCCACCGGGGAAACTCTAGCTGGTGGAGAATCCGTCAGAGTCGGGGAGTAACCTCTTATGGAAGACCTCGACGATGTGGACCAAGAAAGAGACCTTCTATGATGGCGCGATCTTGACCTTGATCTTCTTTGGGAGCGTGACCTGCTCCTAGATCTTGTTGAAGTGCGCCGAGGCCTAGTGGCAGACTGGTGAGACGTAGAACAAGTCCGTTCTGTATGCGCCATTGGCGATGGTGTCCTCGGGAGAGAAGCTGATGGTGAATACATCCGCGAGTATTGAGAGTCTGGAGAAGCAGGCGTTTTGTTAAGACTCTACAACCACCTTGGCGATAGGTTTATGGGCGAGATGTGCCCTGACCATGCGGCCCTTGACCGCCTAGACGATCACTGGAGACCACTGGACTTGTTGGAGTGACATTCTTGTCAGCCGGTGGTTGCTGACGCTCTTCCCCTTGAGAGTTAGGCAGCACCTGTCTCGACGTCGAAAGGTGTACCGACGTCGTAGGAAGTACCATGGACTGCTCAGGTCTCGAAGTCGAGCGCCTCAACAGTGACCTGTGGTCCCTTGAATGTGCTCGGCTCGACGTCGTATGCTTCGCCGTCGAGTGATGGACCGCTGACGACGGAGGGCTCTGCTCTCTCTGTTGAGGCGATCTCGATGTCGTCTTCCGTGCCGTCGAGGGATGCGATGCCTTCGACGGCGCACGAGCACAGCGGTGCTGGCTCGACGTCGATCGGTGGGTTGCCGTCGACGGAGATCTGTCCTTATGATGGCTATGCGCCTTCGACGTCGTATCCATCGACGGTGGTCGGGTCGCCGTTGACGGCGATCTGTGATGATGCGACGGCGGCAGCGATGACGTCGACGGGGAACAGACAGGCACCTTCTTACCAACTGATGTCGATCTAGCCTATCTCTCCTGAGAATGGCTTGTTGACTGCCTGGGAAGCGAAGAGGACAATGTTTTCTGCCTCTCATGAAGACCATGAAGCCTGATTTTCTCTCTGTCCTTCAGAGTCCTTTTGGATGTGTTCTTACAGTGCCTTCATGTGTCAGGGCAGTGGCTCTGAGGCAAACACACAATACAGAGAGAGAGTGTGGATCAGACTGGGCCTTCTTCTTCCCACAGGAAGGACACTTCACAAAAAGAGAAGGCATTTTCCAGTCAGGACAAAATACCCTCACTCAGACAAAGGTGAAAAACGTTGAGTGAAGGTAGAAAAACACTGTTTTTTAAATATTTTTCTCTGAAAAAAATTGAGAGCTGAATGCTCCAGGATCCTCTCAGAAGAAGCCGGAAAAAAGAACTGACCTAACTGTGAACTAGCTGTCACCTCTCCTTCACCCCTGAGGCATGGTGGGATACTGGAGGTGCTCAGGGTCTTTAAAGGCACGGTGCCAAATTTTGTGGTTCTGCTGTATTAACCTGCATACAGCCTATTGGCTAATAATGCTCCATTGTTTTCAAAGTAGTTTTTTCTCTTTTTTCACATGTGTTGCTACTGCTTTTTTTCCTGGGCCCAGCTATGGGGCTTTGGAAAGTTTCTTCTCATAATTGTAAAAGGGAGTGTTTAAAAAAATAAAAAAAATAAAAAACTCCATAGAAATAAAGCATTTTAGCCTGTTTATTAATATAGTCTGCATTGCTCTTGTGCACATGTATACATGAATCTGGTATGAAAATTGTCTACTAATTTTTTTTATATTTTTCATGTATATTTCATACTTATGCATGTGTGTTTTTTATATATGCTCCGGGATCCCCGCACGAGGGCGGGAATATTCAATGTTTATGACTATTGATGAGGATCCCCTGGAAGAGAAGGGACAGTTTATGCTTTATGTTAATCAAAGTATTAATAGTAAAACGTAGAAGCTACACTGACAAGCAATTTAAGTGTGCATTTGATTGTATTGTAGAGATCGTCTCAGGTGGTATTTGAATTAAATCACATGCTAGAAAGATTAAATTGAAATTATAATGTAATTTAGATTCTAGACTAACAGCACATATTGAAACAATGAATTTCTAATGATTAATGAATCTAAAGTGTGTGGAAAATGAGAAAAATGCACTTCTCTGTTAATTTAATGAAAAGCATTAACAAAGCTTTTTAGTTTAATATGAAATGTATTTTTTATATTAATGAAGTGTTATTAATGCTGAATTCATAGGTTTTCATATTACATGTGTTTTATTAAGAAATAATAATTGAATGTAATCTCATGATTTCTTGCATTAGCATAAGTGAGACTTCTAGAGTTTACATTTTGTGACTGTGTTAGAAATGCTGATTCATTTTGTAACGCGAACGGTCTTTCAGGTTACTTTTCCATGAGAAGACTAGATTTTGGTAATAGACTCCATTGTTTAGACATAGAATACATTTGAGCACCCTTGAGAAAGAACATTGTGCAACTTGGGACTCTCATCATAAACAGTTGTTTCAAACTTGCGTGGAGTCACATGGATGGAAGATGTTCTCATGGAAACCTTGGGAAATAATGTATAAGTTTCAACTTGGAGTTGTGTGCTCAATTATTACTGGATGATGCCCTTTCAACGTGACATGGACTGATACCTTTGGCGAATTTGAATGCTTTGTGACTTTTGATATGATAGTTCCCAGTTGGACTTTGGGCAAGATGCTGTTTTGAATTCTGACCCAGATGATTTGTTGATGAAGAGTCCCTGACTGTTGTGCTCTTTGGAAAGGTATCTTCCTCTCTACTTTTTCTCTTGAGATTCCCTTTGAGACTTAGAAATCTTTGCCTAATCCCCTTCAGAAGACTCTTGATCGAGCTTCTGTTATGCTAACGCTTTCCCTCTTTATTTATCTTTTACTCACCTTAGTTAGTAACCTTCTGTTCGGGATTGTATTTTTCCAAATAATTTTTACCCTTTTTGTGCTTTTTGTCTTTTGTCTGCATGTGTTTGTCCCACACATGTATTAACTTGATTTGGCTAGGTGTAGGGTTTTCATTGCTCATCCTAATTATGACTCTGCTAACTTGAATTGAGTAATGATTGTTAACTCTGAGCAACACATTATTTCCATATCTCAGACATTTCTTTTGATATGTATTGTTCTTCTTGAATGTTTAGTTTTGTTAATGTTACTTTGCCTGAACTTATTTTGAGGCCTTGGTGATTATGGGGGTCATTCTGACCCTGGCGGTCATGGACCGCCAGGGCCAACGACCGCGGGAGCACCGCCAACAGGCTGGCGGTGCTCCCATGGGCATTCTGACCGCGGCGGTACAGCCGCGGTCAGAAACGGAAAACCGGCGGTGTCCCGCCGGTTTCCCGCTGCCCCGGGGAATCCTCCATGGCGGCGCTGCAGGCAGCACCGCCATGGGGATTCCGACCCCCTTACCGCCAGCCTGGCTCTGGCGGTTTTGACCGCCAGAACCTGGCTGGCGGTAACGGGTGTCGCGGGGCCCCTGGGGGCCCCTGCAGTGCCCATGCCACTGGCATGGGCACTGCAGGGGCCCCCTAACAGGGCCCCACCAAGATTTTCAGTGTCTGCCAAGTAGACACTGAAAATCTCGCACCCCTTCCACTCCGCCGGCTCCATTCGAAGCCGGCATCCTCATGGAAGGGGGTTTCCCGCTGGGCTGGCGGGCGGCCTTCTGGCGGTCGCCCGCCAGCCCAGCGGGAAACTCAGAATTACCGCGGCGGTCTTTTGACCGCGCAGCGGTATTCTGCCGGCGGGACTTTGGCGGGCGGCCTCCGCCGCCCGTCAAAGTCAGAATGACCCCCTATGTATCTTTATAATTTGGCATTGTTAAGTGCATATATCACTGTAAGCTTTTGTTTGTAATAAAACCCCTTAACTTTATTTCTGACTGTGAGTTTTCATTCCGTGGCTACATTGGACATAGGGGGTCAATACAACCCTGGCAGTCGGTGGTAAAGCGGCGGTAAGACCGGCAAGAGGCCGGCGGAAAAAAAAAAATTGAATTATAACCGCCGCGGTCATCCACCACTTCCAGCCCGGCGGTCGTCACTAGACCACCAACGGTATCAGGACCCTGCACACCGCCATGGATCTCAGGTGGTTGGGAACCGCCATGAGATCCATGGCGGTAGGCACTATCAGTGCCAGGGAATTCCTTCCCTGGCACTGATAGGGGTCTCCCCCACCCCCTGCTACCCCCCACGAATCCTCCCCAACACCCCCCACCCCCCCTGTGACCCCCCTAAAGGCGGCACAACCCCCCTCCCCACCCCGACCCCGAACATGCACATATCCACACCCCTACACGCACACACCCCGAACATGCACATATCCACACCCCTACACGCACACACCGAACATGCACATATACATACCCCTACACGCACACATACACCCCAACAACACATACCCGCACACATACAAACAGACATGCACACCGTCTGACCCGCACACATTTCCCATACACACAGCACCCCCCTGCACGCATACATTCACTCACTCACCCCCTCTACACTCTCACACACACACCCCCATGCACGCACACAACACACAACACCCCCCCACCCCCTTCCCTAACGAACAATCAACTTACCTTGTCTGTTGATCCTCCGGGAGGGGACGGGATCCATGGGGCAGCTCCGCCACCAGAACACCGTTACCAGAACACTGCCACACCGAATCATGGGACGTGATTCAGTGGGCAGTGTTCTGTTGACGTGGCGGTGGAGGTTGAGCAACCTCCTCTTTCCCGCCGTCCGCGAGTATGGCTGCTGGCGGCGTTCCGTATAAAAAAAGATGGCAGCCTGCCAGCGATCATTATACACGGCACGGAAGACCACCACCACTGGCGGTCTTCAGCACGGCGGTCTTGCGAAAAGACCGCCGAGGTCATAATGACCCCCACAGTGTTTTAATTAATAGGGTTTGTATAGAAATTGTGTTAGCGGTTCTACCACACCACTTATTGGGTTCAAAGAGCCATCCACCTCAATGAGCATTGATTTCTGCAAAGGATAGAAATGCTCCAGCAGTGACCTAGCCATTTATAGTCTACAGCCCAGTTGCAAACAAGAGCTACTTTACGTCAGCAAAAGGCTGTAAAATGGCGATTTTGAGAGAAATGTGCATGTGCCAATCACTCCAGAGGCTCACATGGAGCCTGAGGTTGATCAAGTGAGTCAAATATTATGGGATCATTAGTTAGCAATGAATTAAATAAGTTGTGTAACCTTCACTTACAATGATTGAAGGTCTTGTACATATCTGTGGCTCCAGTTTCTAGATTCTACAAAGAATACAGAGTGTTTAACATAGGGAATGTTTTACTCTGTAAGAATTCTTCCTAATGTAAGTAAATTTCTCTAGGCTGGCCTCTTCATAAACTTTATTTTTTTTTCTTGCGGTCTAGATTCATGAGGTCTGGAAAATAATATTGTCAGTCAAAACACAACAGACATTGGGAGGTTTAGCAAATAAGCGCATTGATTCCTCATTATAGAAATACCACAAAGATAGCTGTGGAAGTGTCTATGCGATGCGCCGATCTATTCATGTTGAGGGAATGAGACATTTCTGTCCATTAATTTGTAAGGCTACCTTGGTTGCACTGATGCAAACAAGTATTTCAAAGAGGCATTTATAGTGTGATAAACATTTTGCCTAACGCCTTAAGTTTTTTTGGAAATATATGCAAGCCTGCTACTTAGTGTCTCACGTACTACTGTAATCTTTTCTCATGCAGTACATAGCAATGTAATCTGAAATCAGCATAGAAATCTGTGAATCAGATCAGCTATAACTGGCTTCCGTTTTATGTTGAATCAGGTTCAAATCTCGCAGCACATGCTTTTTCACAAACAGAATGTAACCTTTGTGCAGTGGACATAAGGTAAGTACAAGGAAATTCATGGCTCATGTTGGAAAGAAGGCGTTTCTACCTCTCATGCCAGTGCTTTCAGCTAGGTGTCTGTTAATTGCACACATAGGTTCCCACATAGGCTCTTCACGCAAGTATAGCAGAGGCATTAATTCCTGAAAAAACACCCTTGGGGCCAATTTTTTTCCCTCAAGCTTTTTCAGCAGTGGGTGGTTTTCATCGTACTTTCCCATAGCTTGATACTGCTTACTAGTCTAATTCAAGACATGAACCGATAAAAGATCAAATGCTGTAGAAGAAACAAGTTACTTACCTACAACTATAGCTCTTCAGCGTTGGTACTGTTCATACATTCACATGTGACCCTTCCGCTTCCTACCTGATGCTCACTCACATACCAGATAAAATCTTTTTCACACATGTACTATGAAATCTGATGTATGGTTGCCTCTTGGGGAGTGGTGCTTTGAAGCTGGGATCTTTCCACTAGGTTTATTTCGCTACTAAAGTGACAATATTTGTGGCAGTTTCAGGTCTGTTAAGCATTACACCCGACTCCTAGCCCTTGCCAAGCCAGGGGCTACATGTGTGAATGCTCTTTTCTTCTATTAATTTTCGTCAGGAAGAAATCTGCATATGTGGGCAGGCACAAAGCACATCCATTTATGCTTATTGCAGAGTTGGCTCTCCTGTGGTACTGCTTCTTTTTTCAGTCTCCTCCAAATGTTTATGAACATTTCCACCTAAGCTGTACACCCCCTTTTTATAACTTAGTTCTATAGTTCTCAAAGGAGTATTTGCATTTTCCTGGTTGGATATAAAAGTCTGTTCATTCAAAATGTCCATTCAGATTTCTGCTTATGTCTCTAAAATGGCTGGATAAACATTCAGAAAACCAAGAGATGGCAACAAATGTTGAAAAGATAACTGTTTCATTAAAATTTGCCTCCAGAAGAAACATTTGATTTTGACCCGATACAACTTTATAACCACTTTACCAATCTGCGCCAACTCTGAATGTCATTTTGACAAGGTTTGGTGCAAGCTGGTCAAGGAAGGTGGGGGGGTCAGAGCTAATATTTATTTGGGCAAATATGGGATTTTCTATGGAGGGAGATGTCAGCCTTACCTACAGAGGTGTGAATGGGCATGTTTTATGTGTACTTTGTATAAACTCATAGACACACATACAAACACAGACACACACAAATGCACTATGTGTACCAGAGTCAAGGCGTGTGACAAATTCTTGATGCACATGACCGAAAGACATATATAGCACAGAGATTGCACAAAGGACCTGGCCACAAACCAGGCCGAATGACTGAATCCTGCAGCACATGCTTGAAGGCCTATCCAGCAAGGTTTCTCGACATGGAGGATGCACCATGATGCAATATGGCAGTTGGCTGTAGTGGATCATAAAAACACTGAAAAAGTTATAGTTCCATTTATTCATAAAATATTAACGTGTTTAATCAACCTCGGCTATCCCCTAACAAACACAGTTAAAGTGAAGGTAAAGATTTGAGTTTAAATTGAAAAACCACTGAAATTTTACAGTTATGGATATCTATGCAGTCAAAACCCACCCCCAATGCGCTGTTCTTGACCCCACTTGTTACAGATAACTTTTGTTTATTTCCGTATTCCTTGTTATTTACTGATTTTGTGTTGCTACCTGCTGCTGTCATTTACTGTTCTGATATATCACCTCACCTTCGGCAAAGTACTATGTCCAGCTCTGTGTGAACCTTACCCATGTAGCATTCATGTTGGCCACACACATTTTTGGTGACACAGCCACTGTACATGGCTATCAGACTGGGGAGTGAGGGCTGGGCTTCACATTTGGCTAGACCTGTTCAGAACCTGTTATGGATATTAACCCTGCACATTGCCTTCTGCTGTGCGTAGAGGTAGTTCAGCACTGGGTCTCTCAATCAGCGATTTCCCCAGTTGATCATCATAAGGACACAGTCCACAGTGCATGGCCTTCATTAATATAAATGGGGAATGCAGGAAAGCCTTGCTTTTTGCCAAGCCCTGCACCCAGCTCCTTGGAGGACCTAATCCCCATTCAAAATTAACAAACCCAGCTGATTCAGTTGCATCACCTTCTCAGAAGTTTATCATCAGCCTGAAAGGCAGACTTTATACTCTAAGCCTTTTTGGCATAGCAAAAATGATTTTAGTTTCATAGCTATCACACCTTCAATGGTGACCCAAGTGAAATTTAAATTACTATACCTAGACATGCTGTGTAGTTTACATAAGCCTTTTGGTTGTACAAAGTTTGATTGTCTAGTTTATCAATGTTCTCAATGGTGAAGCTAACTGTGGTGTCAATAGTGCTGTCACTAATAATGTTGTTTGTGAGGTGAGATGTAACGCCAAATGTGACTTCATGAGCAGTAGTGCACTGGGTGAGTTGTGGTTGCAGAAGTATCCATAAATGGTGACTCTCAGTGGTGTAATCATATTCATAACTTTATTTTAACTGTGTTTTCCCTGAAAGAAGCACAGTTAAAATGGAATCACAGAAAAGGCTTCCCATCCACAATCCAGTTAAAATTGCCAATTATGGTTAGTGATATGATTCTGATGCATGCTCCAAGTGTTTGTCTCTTTGGAAGCTTGGTGATGTGGCCTTCTACAGGTATTGTGGTCTGGGCGTGTGCCTGTCAAGGAGCAGTTTTCTGGAATGTCCAACAGCATCACATATCATTTTGGATCAGATTCTATAACCCTACTGTATGGGAGTATGGTGTGACAGTCATTGCCACATAAGGGAACATTTGTTTTTTTGTCAAAATTCAGATGTCTTAGGTACATTGAGTCACCTGCAGGGTAGGGAAAAGGTGGAAAGCCTGGAGAACATGGTTCTGGAAACTGTACTCACAGGAAAACTGGACCGTATAACAGTTTCATCATGCATTTTTCACTTCTTGGGTTACTTGATCACTTCCGAGTTATTTAGGAGCAAAAGTCTGTTTTAGGCCCCTGTCAACATACAGCAGACACTTGGCAATGCTTTGTGTAGTTGCTTTGGCTTTCTGCTCTGCTTAGTTCACATCCAATTTATCGTCCATGCTCCTTTGTTATTTTCTCCCTTTCCGGCTACCCCACCACACCACAGATAGGGTTTCCCTTTAGTTCCACTTCCTTGGCCCTCCTGTCCGGTTGTTGTATTCTTGTTTATTCCTGCTTATATTTTTGAGGTTAGCTGGCGACCTGACAGTCTTCTGGCATTCTGGGGTTCCTGCATGGTTTCCTGGCCTTTCGGGAGCTCATTACAGCACATTTTGTCCTTGTGAAGGGCAAGCGTTTCACTCTCTGTATACCTGTTATTACTGACTTATTTAAAAAAGCCTTATTACAAACTCCTAATTGTCACCTTCTTCTTAAACTACAGATGGTCTCTCATTACTCAACGTCCTGGGTTTGCTTAATAGAGGCCCCCAATGGCATTGCTTAGTGAGACAAACCTAACTACAGGGCAAATCCAGCTCTGGTTTTCTCCAACCCCTTTTCTCCATTTTGTCCCAATTCCTCACTATCACTTTAGGGATTTAGGGACATCAGCAGGGGTTCTCAGCAAGTATGAATTTCTGAGGTAAAACAATATGCTATGTGATGCTTCTTCATTAGGCTGCATGTTGGGATCGTGGGGGTCCTTTAAACGTAATAGCTCGGGAGATAAATTCTATGTTTTTAATTTTAAAAGGAGGAAACCAACAAACTTGACCACCTAGGCTACTAAATTAGTCTTGAACACATTTTTATTTTTCTAATGTTTTACAGATTTTCCTCTACTTTTGAACTGTAGAATAAATAACAGACACAATTGATGACTTTGTATAGGCTTTGATTTTTGTCCTTCATTTGGGGTTATTTTTTAGCATGATTTTAAAATGCCTTGGAATCCTGAAAGGGGGTGGAGGTTGTCTGTGTTACCTTACATTAAAAATAGATAACAAGTTCCTGTAGGTTAGTCCTAAAAATCTTGCATCTTTAAAATATTGGAATAAGGTCTGCTAGACCTACTAGATCTAAGATCGCATAAGCACTTTATGGCAAATATCAGGGTTATAGTACTGTGATTTAAAACACACAGGGCCTTATTAGGACCTTGACGGAGGGGCTTCCTCCATCAGAAATCTGATGGATATCCCGTCCCCTGTATTACGAACCCATTATATTAAATGGAGATCGTAATAAAGCGGACAGGATATCGAGGAAACCCCTCTGTCAAAGTCGTAATAAGGCCCATAATTCTTTTAAAATGTGCACCATTCTTCAAAGAATTCCTCAAAAAAGTTAACCACATTGATTAGAAAACAACAGAGCTCTATAAAAGTGCACAAGAAATGTAAAAATGTGTACAATTTAAAAAAGTCCACAAAACCAATTAAAGAGGAGGAGAAAATGGCTAAAAACAGTGCACTGATTGGGGTAAATTATGCACAGAAGTGGTACAACCTAAGAGAGTACAGATTTACATTTTTAAGTGCACCCGATTTCTTTGAAAAAATGTTGATTTCATTTAAATACATAGGCCCTCATTATGACTTTGGCCGTCTTTTCTTAAGACCCCTGAAGCCATGGGCGCCAGAATACCGCCAGTGCTGGCGTTCTTCCGCCCGCCATATAATGGGTACTGCCAGATTTCTGCCACACTGTGGGCGGAAATCCAGCAGTATCCATGATGGCGGTAAGAGGTGCCTGGGCAGTGCTACCACCTGCACCGCCCCACCAGAAGGACAACGCCAGCCGTATTAAGACTACTTATATGGCCTGGAGGTGTCCTACTGACGGGGCACTGCCGGCGGTAGTAGCACCCCTTCCCATTCCCTGCCGGACAACCTCCTCGCCGGGCTAAGTAAGTCAGGCGTCCGACAGGGGAGGGGGGTGTTGTGTGTGGTGCCTGCCTGTGAGTATGAATGTGTGAATGCATCTGTGAGTGTTGTGGTGTATACGTGGTGTATGCGTGGTTGTATGCGTGAGTGAATGCATGTATGAATGTTGCAGTGACTGTGTGTCTGCATGTCAGTATGTATGAGTCTGAGCATGTTTGTGTGGATGCGTGCCTGAATGCGTGTGAGTATGTGTGAGTGAATGCGTGCCTGAATGCATGTGAGTATGTGTGAGTGAATGCATGAATGGATGAGTGTGAGTGGATGCGTGTCTGAAAATGGAGGTGAATGGGTGTATGCATGGCACGTGTGGGTGTGTGTGTGCATGTATATGGGGAAAGGGGTGGGTGGTGCTATGTGTGTAGGGGGGTGGGGGCGCTATGGGGGTCGGGGGTGCTATGTGTGTAGGAGTGGGAGGGGTCAGGTGTTTGCTGGGGGGGAGCCTGCTGGGGGGGAGCAGTCTACCGCCATGGTTTTCGTGGCGGTGCTACCGCTGCGGAAACCATGGTGGTAGGCCGGCTCACAATGCCGCCAGCAGTCTTCTATGAACCGCCGGGTCGGAGATGAAGATCTCCAGCCCAGCGGTTTGAGTGGAGATGTGGCGGGTTGGCAGCGGCCAACCCACCACACTCATGTGGAGGTATACACCGCCAGCCTGTTGGCGGTGATACCGACACATTAACCCTAGCGGTCAAAAGACCGCCAGGGTCTTAATGAGGGCCATAATACATAGAACAGCATAAAAATATTGCACAGTATTCAATCAATAGTTCTTTGTCACCTCTGCCATGCTGTGACCCATGACCCCCAGGCATTCTATGTTCATACCTGCCCTCCAGATCCCTGTGCTCAAGCTCCAAGGCACGCTGAGCCGCCTTCAGTTTGCCATGCTTCTCCATCAGTCCTTCTAAATCAGCCCCTTGGCGATCATGAAGCTGGGCCAGTCGTTCATGGTCTTTTAGCAGTGCCTCGTGCTGGGCCCTAGTTTCATCTCGCTCCTTTGAAGCTGCCCTCTCCTCTCCCTCCAGCACACCCAGACGGCTCTGTAGCTGTGAAGCCTGGGAGGTGAGAGAGGCGTTCTGGGAGCTCAGTGCAGAATTTTCCACCTATGATAAGAAGAGTAAAAAAGGGTAACTGGAGGGTTCGTGATATATAAAACAACCAATCAAGTAGAATGAAATGTGATACAAGCCTTGCAGTTATTTCTAATACTTTTAGGTCCTTATTATGAGTGGCCAGGTAATCTGATGCCGTATTTATCAGATGGGTACAATCTGACAGTGATGTGTTCAGATTTTATCATATACAATAATTATCACATATTCCAAATGTTTGGGGCTTAACTCACAATTTGGTACTTATTGCAGCAAACATCTGCATGTCCTGGTGAAAACCTGGTCTTTTGCTCTTGTTAAATTCAAGCAGGTTTTGAACTGCTGAAACTTAAGAAATTGTATGATCTTTATCGCACCTGCTAATTACTAGGTGCAATAAACATCACGCTACTTGTGATTGCAATCCATATGCAAATAAGTGATTGTGAATGTATCATAGTTTAAGGAGCCACTTGTCATGAGGGCCAAAGTGCCTTCCACAAGCACAGAAAAGAAAAGGTTATCCTGTAACCATCTGTTGGTAGCTTGAACCCCTATGAATAAATGGTTACATGGTAACATTTTCCATTTGCAGTGTGGATGTAGCTACATATGCTCTATATAGATTGTAAAGCAGTACCTCACCAAGCGGTGGCTAGCGAGCAGTAGTGCAGAGGTCTGAAACAAAGTTCTTAACACTTTTTGGCTCCTGACAGGCTTGAATAACCATACAGCTCTGTTTGGTGACTTTGTGTGGTGTCAACTAGGTATCAGCCTTACAAATGTCTGCTAAAGTGATGTTCCCTAAAATGGCTGTAGTAGCTTCCTTCTTTTGAGTTGAATGTGGCATATGTATTGCATGTAATGTGCAATTAGCTCTAGTATAATATGTTTGTGTACAGTTAGCAGTCAATCAAGCAATACCACCCTTTTCTAAGTTAGGATTTGCAAATGTTAAGACAAAATGGTTTCATTTTGCAGATGGGTTTAGTTAAATCAATCTAGTACACATTACTGCTCTCCTGACATCTAGCTTGTGTAATGCCCTTTCTAGTACAGTCTCTAGGTATGGTAAAAAAGCTGGGCAACTCACCTATATGGTTTACATGGAAAGTGGAAACCATTCTTGGTAGAAAATTTGAGTTTGTTCTCAAAACCACTTTTTTTGTGTGCCTGAAGAACAAGTTATGTACCTTTGGGAACATTCTTTTTGGTGAATACTCGATCTATTTGCAGGTTCATCACCTTTAGAATATTCCCCAGACTGGATCTGTAAAGTTTTCATAGCAGTGCTCCTGTATGCTCCTAGGTGCCACCATATGGCTCAATGTTAACTTCATTCTGCCTCAGAAGTGCCCCAGCATCAGTTTCTTAGAGCACAGTACAACTCGAGGTACAACTGTGAAGATATCTAAATTGGGGACCTTTTAAAATGGACTACTGCACAGAACTGAGAGAAGTGAGGTGAGTGAGGAATCTGTAGTTAGAGAAGTTGAAAAGTGTTAACGAAGGTAACTAACTTGTTCTTCTAAAGGATACTTCTAACCGCATATTGCCATCCTTTAGAATAGAAACCAAAGTAGCTTATCTCCAAAGTGGAGGATCTGTGGAGTGGGCTCAGACCAAAATGTCGTGCAGGATCGAAGTGGCAAAGTGCACTTATTATCGGACCTGGTTGTCAAGGCAGTCTTGCTTGGTGAACTTGTTCATCAACGCCCATGTTGAAGCTTGGCAGATGTACAGGACACAGACCACATGTACCAATGCAGTGGTATCAGCTTAGGCCCTCATGGAATAGGCCAGAGTCCTTTAAGAGGCTACATTTTGGCCAAAGCATTGAAGATCCTAATGGAAAGGACTATCCATTTTTACAGGGTCCTTTTCAGTACCGCTTTACCTTTATTTGCCCCAGAGAACCCCATAAAAAGTAAATTGGTTACTTACCTGTAACTGCAGTTCTCCAGTATTGGTATATTTCATAGATTCACATGCATGAATCATCCCTGTCGTCAAGGTGGGAGCCCCATGGTAACCTTAAATATACATAGCAGTAAGTGTATTACACTAGGCCTCATTGGCCTATACAGGCACTGTTATAGCCTACCCATGTTATTTTATTTAAAAAAAGAACCAAATCTGAACTATAACCAATCAGGCAACAGCACCCTCCAGAACACTCCCAACAGAGAAGGTTTCCCTCAGATGTTCCCATACAAGTGTGAAGTACATAGTCTTTAGAAATAAGGGGAGCCTCTGAGGGGAGAGGGGTGGGCCGCATGTGAATCTATGGAAAGATACCAATACTGGAAAACTACAGTTACAGGTAAATAACCAAATTTCGTCTCCAGTATTGGATCTTTCATAGATTCACCTGCTTGAAATAGAGTCACGAGCAGTTATATAATTTATTCTAGCCATAACATTGATAACAATAGGAATGATGCTACATTCGCCAATTTCAGAAAGCAATACACATATGTATTGAGAATGATAAGAATAATAACAATAATAATTATAATATAAATGATAATAATAATGGCAATATTAACAGTAATAACATTAAACAAATATAGATCACATACCATTCAAGCAGAAGGTGGGCTAACCAGAGAGGCTCACCTTAATGGTAAAGATGTCTTAGCGATGCTTGCCCAACGGCCATATCCGTTTTGTTCGTCTCATCTAGGCAGTAGTGCTTTGTAAATGTATGCTGGCTGGACCATATTGCTGTCCTGCAAATGTGTTGCAAGGGTACTCCCGCAAAGAGCGCTGCTGATGTGGCTACCGCTCTGGTAGAGTGGGCTTTAACCTTACTGTGCAGTGATTTTCCTGCCTGGGCATGACAAAATTGTAAAGCTAATCCGATCCACCTGGCAATGGTCTGCTTAGATAACGCAGAGCCTTTTCTTGTATCTCCATATGCTACAAATAGCGGGTCCAATTTTCGAATGCTCTGTGTTTTTTTAAGATAAAACTTTAAACATCTCCTTATATCTAGCTAATACATCGCTTTTTATGCAACCGTCTGTGGGTTAGGAAAAAAAGTTCTTAAGACCACTGGCTCATTTAAATGGACATTTGATGGTACTTTTGGTATATACTTAGGGTTTGTTCGAAGTATGACACCATTTGGAGTGAACTGAAGAAAATGTTCTTTCATGGTTAAGACTTCTATGTCACTCACTCTTTTTGCTGATGTGAGTGCCAGTAAAAGCGATGTCTTCCAAGAGATGAATTTTAACTCTGACATGTGGATTGGTTTGAAAGGAGGCTTCATGAGTTGTCCTAACACCATGTTTAAAGACCATAACAGTGGAGGTTTACACACCGGTGGAAATACTCTAAAAAGGCCCTTAAGGAATTGTTTTACAATCCTGGCGATAGTGAGGAGGTGTGCTGAGAGTGCCAAAATCTTGAAATTGCTGCCACATATACCCCTATTGAGGAGTAAGAAAGCCCATATTTTGCTAAATTTAATAAATAAGGAAGTACTTGTTCCGGGGGTGAAGAGATAGAATGCACTCCTTCCATAGCACACCACAAACAGAAACTCTTCAGTTTAAGTTAATAGGTCTTACTGGTGGTGTCCGCTCTGGCTTTGGCCAATATTTCTCTACATTCCGCTGAAATGTTCAAGGTGAAGTATTCATTGAATTCAGGAGCCAGGCCGATAAGTGTAGAGATGAAGGATCCAGATGCCTGACTTGGCGCTGGTGCATGGTCTGTAGGGCTCGTGTCTGTCTGAGTAGAAAACGTGGTTGTTCCTAATACAGAAGGTGTTCTGTGAACCAAATCTGTCTGGGCCACCTGGGTGCCACTAGGAGGAGAAGGCATCCCTCGGCTTTCATTTTGTTGATCACTCTGGGGATTACTGGAATCGGGGGAAAAGCGTAAGGATAGATTCCTGACCATCTCCTCAAAAATGCATTTCCCCACGACCCTTTTTGGGGATGCCAGCTTGTGTAATATGGACATTTCTTGTTCTCGTAGGGGGCAAAAAGATCCAGATTCGGCTTGCCCCATTTTTGGAAAAGATGGTCGGGAACTTGTTGGTCGAGTTCCCACTCGTGATACAGGATAAATGCTCTGCTCAAAGCGTCCGCCAGGAGGTTGGTTTGTCTTGGCAGGTGTTCTACTTTCAGACAAATATGATTTTCTATGGCCCATTCCCATTTGCTCTGAGCTTGACGTGAAAGCTCCAAGGACTTTGTGCCGCCCTGTTTGTTCAGGTAAAACATACTTGTGGTATTGTCTGTTCTGATGAGAATTTTTGAGTATCGTATTTTTGGTAAGAAAGCCTTCAGAGCCAGAGCTATTGCTTTCAGCACCATTTGGTTTATGTGAAGCTGTTTGTCCTTTTGTGTCCAGTTGCCACTTGTCTGCAGGTCTTGAAGGTGGGCACCCCAACCTTCGAGCGATGCATCTGTCGTCATAATATATTCCGGCACTTGTTGAAGAAAAGAAAGACACTTGGATATGTGTGTCTGTTTTTCCCACCAAGACATGGCAGTTTTAATTTCCGTTGTGATCTGAATTCGATTCTCAAAGGAGCCATTCACTTGGAACCTCTGAGTGTCTAGTTGTTCCTGTAGAGGTCGCATGTGCAGTCGGCAATTTGGGATCAGTGGAATACATGAAGATATTATTCCCATGAATGATTTGAAATTCTGAACTGAAACAAACTTTTTTGTTGATAGCTTTTGAGCCATTTTCGAAATCTTTTGCTGTCTCTCTTGAGATGGAAATACTTTGCTTTGGATAGTATCCAGTATCGCTCCTAGGAAATTCAGATTCTTTGTGGGATGGAAGTGTGATCTGCGATAGTTGATGGTAAGGCCTAGAGTTTTGAACAACTGGAGGCAAGTGGATGTGTGGTTCACCACCTGAGTTCTTGTGGATGCCATTATGAGCCAATTGCCTAAATATGGAAAGACTTATATCCCCAGCTGGCGTAGGTGAGCCACTCTACTGAGGCTAGCACTTTGTTAAAAATTCTGAGGGCCAATTTTAATACAAATGGAAGGACTCGAAACTATAGATGTATTCCTATGAACCTGAGAAATTTCAGATGGTTTAGATGTCTTGGGATAAGGAAATATGCATCACAGAGGTCTAGAGATGTCTTGTGATCTCCTGTGATCAAGAGGCATAGAACGTCCTGAAGCGTTACCATACAAAAGGTTTATTTTTTAAGGACCTCAAATCGAGTATGGGACGCCAATCCCCTGAAGGCTTTTTTACTAGAAAAAGCAGGAATAGAATCCCCGATTCCTGTGGAGAATTGGAAAAACTTCTATTGCCCCTTTGCATAACATTGAATATACTTCTTTGAGGAGCTGTTTTAACCGTGGAGGTGGTGGGCCTGATAGAGGGGTATTTGGAGGCTTCTGAATGAATTCTAGAGTATGTCCCCCGGATACTATACCTAGTACCCACTTGTCTGATGTTATCCTTGACCACTGAAGGATGTGATAAGTGATGCGGCCTCCAATCTTTGAAAAACAGGTGGGGCTGGAAGCTGGTATGAATGCATGGTCATTGTTTTGTGCCTGTGTCTCTGCCACGGGCAGCGGTTCTTCCTCTCGTGGGGTGTCTATAGGCAGTTGTAGGTGGTAATCTGTATTGCTGATGGTGTTGTCCATACTGCTATCAAAAACCTGTTTGAGCAGTTTGGTATTGTTGTCTATATGTTTGGAAACCACCACAAAAAGACTAACTTCCCCTACTTCTAGCCCCTCGAAATGGCTGCCTTTTTTTACTGCAACATACCTAGGGATTTGGCCGTGTCTGTATCCTCCTTTATGGATTGGAACATCTCATCCACTTGCTTCCCAAAGAGGCTTTCCCCATCTTATGCCATGTCAAGCATTTTGCTTTGAACCTGTGGCCTAAAAGAAGCAGAATTCAGCCACACCTGTCTGCGTAACACCGCTGTCCCCCCCAGTTGTCTAAATCCCGTTAGTGAGATACCGATCGCGCAATCAATCACTTTGGCTGCTATCCGCTCTCCCACCTGCAACACTTTCTTTGCCTCTAGTTTAGCGTCCTCAGGCAAAAGGTCAATGTAAGAGGACACGTCTGCACACATTTGTCGATCATATCTGCCTAGAATGGCTAACGAGTTAGCTAGCTCCTTTAACTGTTACTGCTGCTACTGAGGAGAAGAAAACAAGTTACTTACCTGTAACTACAGTTATCCAGTATTGGTATCTTTCATAAATTCACATGCTCGAATCATCCCGGTCGTCGAAGAGGGAGTCCCACGGTACATGAAAAGCAATAAGCACCAAAAATGTTTCCATAGGCTATAATGCTAATCCAAATGACTCATATAGCCAATCTCTGTCCTTTTGTGAAAGGACCCAAACTTGGCCCCTGACCAATCAGGCACCAGAACCCTGTGGAATATTCTCCAGAGAGGCTCTTTCCCTCAGACTTTCTAGCACAAGAGTGAAGACTATGACCTGAGAAGGAAATGCGAGCTTCTAAGGGGAGGAGGGTGGGTTGCATGTGAATTTATGAAAGATACCAATACTGGATAACTGCAGTTACAGGTAAGTAACTTGTTTTCTTAACCAGTATTGGATCTTTCATAAATTCACATGCTTGAATCTGAATAGCCAGCAGTACTCCAATAAATGTTATGCCCCCAGTGGATGGTGGGTGCGAGCATTGCAATCCTCTAAAACATGTTACCAAATAACATAATTATAAATCTCGTTCTATGTGCATAAAACAAATAGATAAATATGTATCCAACAAAATTGCATAGCAATTATAGACTATTGCATATAGAATTATGTCAACACATTAAAGGAAAGATCTCACCTTAATGAAAAAGATGACGTAGGACCGCCTGTCCAACGAGCGAATGTTCTTTGAGACGATTCCAAACAGTAGTGCTGCGCAAAAGAGTGTGTAGTCTTCCATGTTGCAGCCTGACATATCTTATCCAAAGTAATGCCCTGAAACAAAGCAGCCGATGTGGAGACTGCTCTTGTCGAGTGCGCTCCTGGGCACTTAGTCAATGGTTTTCCCGCTTTTGTGTGGCAAAACTGAATGGTGGATGCAATCCACCGGGCTATGGCGGCTTTAGTGACCCCTGCCCCTTGCGGTCCTTGAGCATAAGAGACTAGCAATTGATCTGTCTTCCAAAGCTGCCTAGTACGTTGAAGGTAAAATTTCAAGCATCTCTTGATGTCTAATGAATGCAGAGCCTTTTCTGCGATTGTTAATGGATTCGGGAAAAAAGTTCTTCATATTACTGGCTCTTTATGGTGAAAAGATGAGGGCACCTTAGGAATGTACCTCGGGTTAGTTCTAAAAAGAACAAAGTTGTCTGAAAAGATAAGGAAGGGTTCCTTAACGGTAAAGGCCTGTATATCGCTGACTTTTCTCGTAGATGTAAGAGCAAGTAGAGTTGCCACCTTCCATGTGATGTATTTCAGCTCCGCTCTGCGAATAGGTTCGAACGGGGCTTTCATTAGCTGAGACAGAACTATATTCAGATGCCACTCTGGCGGAGGTGGACGCACCAGAGGAAAAGTGCGAAAGAGGACCTTCATGAACTGTTAAATAATTCTGGATGAGCCAAGTCAAAACATACCCGCCAAACGTCTATAAGAAGCAATAGCTGCCAAATGGATCTTAACGGATGTGTGACATAGCCCAGCCTTTGAAAGGGTGAGAAGGTATGAGAGAATTTGCTCCATCTCAATCTTTAATGGATGGAAGTTTTTCTGCAAGCACCAGACAAAATCTCTTCCATTTGAGTCTGTACATCTTATTTGTACTGTCCGCTCGTGCCCTGGTCAAAATCAGTTTGCATTCCTCATCAATGTTCATACCCTGGAACGCATGGCACTCAGGAGCCATACGTGCAATTGCAGAGACGCTGGAACCGGATGAAGAATCTGACCTTGACTCTTCGTGAGAAGGTCGTGGTTGCAGGGAAGACGTATGGGATTGGTCACCGACAGGAGCAGAAGCTCCGTGTATCAAAACTGCCTGGGCCACATGGGCGCTATGAGTATGATCTTGCAACCCTCCGACTTCATCTTCCTCAAAAGCCTGGGAATCAATTGGATGGGGGAAACGTGTATACAAAGATCCCGGACCATCTCATCAAAAGAGCATTCCCCCACGACCCCAGGAGTGGGTCTTAACTGGCGTAGAATAGGCATTTGGCGTTTTGAATGGTGGCAAATAAATCCAGGGTCGGCCGCCCCCCCATAGAAAGATTCTGTCCAGTGCCTTCTGGTCGAGTTCCCATTCGTGGCAGTTGTCGTCTGTCCTGCTGAGAGAGTCCGCCAGGACGTTGTTGACATGTGGCAGGTGCTCCACTATGGGGCAAATGTTGCGCAAAGTGAGCCAGTCCCAAAGAGATTGAGCTTCTCTTGAGAGGGAGAGAGATTTTAGTCTTCCCTGCTTGTTGATATAGAACATGCTTGTTGTGTTGTCTGTACGGACCAACACAGATGAACCTGCAATCCGTGGAAGGAAAGCCTTGAGCGTGAGAAGAATTGCTTTTAATTCCAACAGATTTATGTGCATTCTTCTTTGCGCGTCCGACCATCTCCCTTGAATACGCATGTCCTGTAGATGACCCCCCCCAACCCTCCAATGAAGCGTCCGTTGTGATAAGTCTGTCATTGGAGTGAGAAAGGTAAGTCCTTGAGAAAGATGGTTGGCTTGGGACCACCATCGCAATGCCTCTACTATCCTTGGTGTAACATTTATCAAATCCTCAAAGGATCCTTGGGATTGGGTCCATTGCAGCTGTAACTCTTCTTGCAAAGGTCTCATTTTCAACCTTGCCAGACGGACGAGGAGATCATGCCTAGGAGCGGCTTGAACAGTCGTCCTGAAACGGACCTTCTTCTTGAGATTCTGACAGCCAAGTTGGGTAGTTTCTGCTGCCGTGCCTGTGTGAGGTACACTTTGCTCTCGATGGTGTTGAGTTCTGCACTCAAAAAGATTATCCTGTGTGTGGGAAGAGTGACTGATTTCTGGAAATTCACCGTTAGCCCCAAATTGCAAAATAGTTCTAGGCTCAATACAGCCGTTGGCAAAAACACGTGGAAGCTATATCCAGGGCGCAGTCAATTATTTCCTCAGATGTACGCTCTCCTTCCTGAAGGATCTTTTGTGCCTCCGACTGCTTGCTCTCCGGAATGAGATCCATGAAAGCATTCATATCCGACCACATCTGGCAATCATAGCGACCCAAAATCACCAAGGAATTTGCTGCACGAACAGTTACGAGTGACATGGACGAGAATCTCTTGCCCACAATATCCAGCATTCTTTCTTTCCTATCAGGAGAAGTAGATATAAGCATTGACGGGTTCTTAGAATGCCTTTGTGCAGCCTGGGAGATGACGGAGTCTGGTCTTGGATGTCTGGTCAAACAAGCCAGAGAGTCCTGTGTTGCCTTATACTTTTTGTCAAGCTTCTGTGGAACTGGTGGAACAGTCGCCGGGTTCTGTATGATCTTGATACCCTCAATCCAAATGAAGTCTATGATAGGAACAGCCCTCACAGACTTTCTTGCTTGTTCCTTAACCACTTCTGTGCCGAGGACGTAATGGTTACGTCCTGCGGCACAGTGCTGCTGTGCCCAGGACGTAACCATTACGTCCTGGGCACCCAGCCCAGAGGGAGCGCTAGCGCTTCCTGTGTGGGGTTCCCCCCCACCCCCCCAAGTCAGGGATGGAAGGGGAAGCCCTTCCCCTTTCACCCCCGACCCCTCCATCCCCCCTGTGACGTCAGCGCGCGCGCGCAGACAATCACAATGCCTCCTCCTTCGCGCTGGAAGCTCAGCTTCCAGCGCGATGATCGTAAGGGAAATGCAAAGCATTTCTCTTCCGATCATGGGGAGGAGCCAGAGAGGCTTCAAAGGGAAGGAAATGTATTTCCTTCCCTTTGAAGTCTCTCTCTGCGTTTTGGCAGCTGGATTGTAAAGCAATCCGGCTGTCAAAACGCCCAATAGACACCAGGGATGTCTTTTTTATTTATGAAACAGACAAAAGGGAGCGACCCCTTGGGCAAGGGTCGCTCCCAGGGGGGGCATTTTTTTTTAAGGCCATTTCTGCCCCCCCTGGGGGCAGATCGGCCGATTGGTATTAGGCCGATCTGCCCCCGGGGGGGCAGAAACCTATAGGCGCCAGGGCAATTTTTTTTTTTGTGTTTTTTTTTTGTTTGTTTGTTTTTTTAGAGATGGGGAGCGACCCATTAGGCAAGGGTCGCTCCCCTGGGGGCCAAATTGTATTTAGACCATTTCTGCCCCCCTTGGGGGCTGATTGGCCGATTTTAGGTCAATCTGCCCCCAAGGGGGCAGAAACCACTAGGCACCGGGGATTTCTTTTTTGGCGCCAATGTCACGCAGGGGGAGCGACCCCATAGGCAAGGGTCGCTCCCGGGGGGGGGGGCTTGGGGGGGTGGGGCAAATTTATTTTAGGCCATTTCGGCCCCCCCTGGGGCCGGCTGAGCTAGAGGCCAAAATCCACAGGTAGGCACTGTTTTCTATGAAAAAATGTGATGTGTCCACGTTGTGTTTTGGGCCATTTCCTGTCACGTGCGCTAGGCCTACCCACACAAGTGAGGTATCATTTTTATCGGGAGACTTGGGGGAACGCTGGGTGGAAGGAAATTTGTGGCTCCTCTCAGATTCCAGAACTTTCTGTCACTGAAATGTGAGGAAAACGTGTTTGCTTAGCCAAATTTTGAGGTTTGCAAAGGATTCTTGGTAACAGAACCTGGTCAGAGCCCCACAAGTCACCCCATCTTAGATTCCCCTGGGTTTCTAGTTTCCAAAAATGCGCTGGTTTGCTAGGTTTCCATAGGTGCCGGCTGAGCTAGCGGCCAAAATCCACAGGTAGGCACTGTTTTCTATGAAAAAATGTGATGTGTCCACGTTGTGTTTTGGGCCATTTCCTGTCGCGGGCGCTAGGCCTACCCACACAAGTGAGGTATCATTTTTATCGGGAGACTTGGGGGAACGCTGGGTGGAAGGAAATTTGTGGCTCCTCTCAGATTCGAGAACTTTCTGTCACCGAAATGTGAGGAAAATGTGTTTTTTAGCCACATTTTGAGGTTTGCAAAGGATTCTGGGTAACAGAACCTGGTCAGAGCCCCACAAGTCACCCCATCTTGGATTCCCCTAGGTCTCTAGTTTTCAGAAATGCACAGGTTTGGTAGGTTTCCCAAGGTGCCGGCTGAGCTAGAGGCCAAAATCTACAGGTAGGCACTTTGCAAAAAACACCTCTGTTTTCTTTCAAAAAATGTGATGTGTCCACGTTGTGTTTTGGGGCGTTTCCTGTCACGGGCGCTAGGCCTACCCACACAAGTGAGGTATCACTTTTATCGGGAGACTTGGGGGAACGCTGGGTGGAAGGAAATTTGTGGCTCCTCTCAGATTCCAGAACTTTCTGTCACCGAAATGTGAGGAAAAAGTGTTTTTTTAGCCAAATTTTGAGGTTTGCAAAGGATTCTGGGTAACAGAACCTGGTCAGAGCCCCACAAGTCACCCCATCTTGGATTCCCCTAGGTCTCTAGTTTTCAAAAATGCACAGGTTTGGTAGGTTTCCCTAGGTGCCGGCTGAGCTAGAGGCCAAAATCTACAGGTAGGCACTTTGCAAAAAACACCTCTGTTTTCTTTAAAAAAATGTGATGTGTCCACATTGCGTTTTGGGGCGTTTCCTGTCGCGGGCGCTAGGCCTACCAACACAAGTGAGGTATCATTTTTATCGGGAGACTTGGGGGAAAATAGAATTCAGAGATGTGCAAATAACCACTGCTCCTCAACACCTTATCTTGTGCCCTTTTTGGAAATACAAAGGTTTTCTTGATAGCTACCTTTCACTCTTTATATTTGAGCAAATGAATTGCTGTATACCCGGTATAGAATGAAAACGCACTGCAGGGTGCAGCTCATTTATTGGCTCTGGGTACCTAGGGTTCTTGATGAACCTACAAGCCCTATATATCCCCGCAACCAGAGGAGTCCAGCAGACGTAACGGTATATTGCTTTCGAAAATCTGACATTGCAGGAAAAAGTTACAGAGTAAAACGTAGAGAAAAATTGAGGTTTTTTTCACCTCAATTTCAATATTTTTCTTTTTCAGTTGTTATTTTCTGTAGGAAACCCTTGTAGGATCTACACAAATTACCCCTTGCTGAATTCAGAATTTTGTCTACTTTTCAGAAATGTTGCGGCTCGTAAAAATGGGGTATGTCCCAGTACAATGCCAAAATTGTGTTGAAAAATTGGGTTTTCTGATTCAAGTCTGCCTGTTCCTGAAAGCTGGGAAGCTGGTGATTTTAGCACCGCAAACCCTTTGTTGATGCCATTTACAGGAAAAAAATCACAAGCCTTCTTCTGCAGCCCCTTTTTCCCATTTTTTTGAAAAAAACGAAATTTCACTGTATTTTGGCTAATTTCTTGGCCTCCTTCTGGGGAACCCACAAAGTCTGGGTACCTCTAGAATCCCTAGGATGTTGTAAAAAAAGGACACAAATTTGGCGTGGGTAGCTTAAGTGAACAAAAAATTACGAGGGCCTAAGCGCGAACTGCACCAAATAGCCAAAAAAAGGCTAGGCACAGGAGGGGGAAAAGGCCTGGCAGCGAAGGGGTTAAAGCCATGGAGGAAGCATTCCGACTGTGAGACCGACGTTGGCAAGTGAAAACGTGTGGCCGCCCTATCCATCAAGTTCTGAAACCCACCTATGTCCTCCGGTGGAGAATCTGAAGGACGAGGAGGGGGTGGAGAAGGAGTAGGGGCTAGACAGTCGTCCCATTCCTCTCTAGGATGCTGTGGTGTTGAAATTTCACTTTCTTCTTCATTCCCAGACGTCGAAACCTCATCTCTAGAGGGAGCGGCTAATGCAGACGGTGGAGTCCTCCTAGGAGTTGCTGGAGGTGGAGGTACACTCCTTGGTGTAACAGGAGAGGTTAGAAGAGGCGGTTGCTTCTCTGCTGCAGCTGGGAACCTCCTCTTATAATCTGGCAACATTGACTGCAAGTCCTAAATCAAGGAGGCAGGCATCTGTGCAGTGTCTCTTGGCTGAGGTGGAGGTTCGTAATAGCGTCCCTGATGCGAGTAATAAGGCTGGTATTGATTGTACTCATCATCATCATCCTCCTGATACTTAACATGCAACTGGGATGGGCTGTGTGCATCACCAAATGGGCCCTCATCTGACTCTTCCCAGTCCAGCAGATGACTAGGCAGCAAGGTTGTTACTTTACGTGGTGAAGTATCCTGAGGATATATTGTAAACCTAGACATTGCTGTGATCTTTACTGTAGCACGAAGATCAAGAGACCCAGAAAAAAATAGGAATAACATCCTGGCTCACAGCTACCATTGGCATCGTCAATAGTGTCGACGGCGATGGTCCCGTCGACGGTCTTGTCGACGGTGGTGTCATCGATGGTGGCCTCGTCGACGACATGGTCTCGTCAACGGTGGTCTCGTTGACGGTGTCCTTGTCAACGGTGATGTCGCCGACGGTACTCTCGTCGACGGTGTTGCAGTCAACAGTATTTTCATAGACGATGTTGTCAACGATGATGGTCTCGTTGACGATGGCGCCAACGTACCTTCAGAGACGAAGTCTTTTCTGGAGCCTTCGTCAATGATGGTCTAATTGAAGGAATAGGAGCTTTTACAACAGACGTTGACGTAGTCATAGTCGACGACGGTCTCGTCGATGAGGTGGTGGAGACGGTAGATGTGGAAACCGCTGTCATCGTCATTGTCGTCGACGGTGGGGTTGGTGTCGTTGTCGTCGACTTAGGTTTGATAGATACTTTTCTAGAGGTGGAAGGCTCAAATGAAGGAGAATGGTGTGATGACTCCTTCTTTTGACGAGGAGAGGATAGCTCAGATGAAACTGAGCCTTGTATGCCTTTAGCACCTTCCTTGTGATGCATTTTCTGACGTTCCTGGACCTTTCAGCCTGTCCCAGGTCCTCAGATCTGGACCTTTTATGTGGCCTTTGTGACTCACTTTCCTCACCTGAAGTACAGGATTTTGCCTGTAACCATGTCAAAAGCCTACCCTCTCTGTCTCTGAGGGTTTTTGCAGAGAAAGTGCGGCATATCTTGCAGTCTTTCACCTGGTGTTCTGGATATAGGCAGTATAAGCAGTTTTATGTGGATCATCCACATGCAGCCTTTTCTTGCCACAGGTCTTACAAGGGCGGAAAAGGCCTTTCCTAGAAGAATCCGACATTTTCTGAAGTTTTTTGAGAGAAAATCTTTCTGACAGAAGTAGAAAACTGCAAAAAGAACAGATGAGGGACGGAATGCAGAGCAAATCAAACATTCACCCCCAGTCACAAAGATCTGGGTTTAATCCATCATTTTTTTTGCTCACCACACCACCCCAGGTTGGACCCAGCCATATGCAAATCAGTCTTGACCCTGTTCCTCATGGGAACAGTCCAGCCCGATCTGCCAAGCCAGGTCGTCCCTGGACCGGAAACAAGCATCCTAGGACCGGTTTCAGAGTATCACCCTTCATCAGCTAGGCTAGCTTGAATCCAGTGGCGCATTGAGCACGGCACGCACGTCTCAGCATATCCTTCCCACTTGGGGCGACAAATGCAAAAAGAACAGATGATGGACGGAATGCAGAGCAAATCAAACATTCACCCCCAGTCACAAAGATCTGGGTTATATCCATTGTTTTTTTGCTCACCACACCACACCAGATTGGACCCAGCCATATGCAAATCAGTCTTGACCCTGTTCCTCATGGGAACAGTCCAGCCTGAACTGCAATCCCGGTCCTCCCTGTACAGGAAACAAGCATCCCAGGACCGGTTTCAGGGTATCACCCTTCATCAGCTAGGCTAGCTTGAATCCAGTGGCGCAGCGAGCACAGGACCCATGTCTGGGCATACCCTTCCCAGTTGGAAACAGTAGAAAACTGAGCAGAGCTCAGGGAGACTTCCTTCACACGACGTGCGGTAGAAAATCTGAGGGAAAGAGCCTCTCTGGAGAGTATTTTAGAGGGTGCTGGTGCCTGATTGGCCAGGAGCCAAGTTTGGGTCCTTTCACAAAAGGACAGAGATAGGCTATATGAGTCATTTGGATTAGCATTATAGCCTGGAAATGTTTTTGGAGCTTATTGCTTTTCATGTACAGTGGGACTCCCACTTCGACAACGGGGATGATTGAAGCATGTGAATTTATGAAAGATCCAATACTGGATAACCTTTTTCCTAAGTTGTCCAGACAGTGTCCTTCTCTATCTGGCGGAGATGTTATTGGTGTTGAAGGGTTTTTCGTGCAGCGTTGCACTGCCAAAAATACCACTGAATCCAGCTTCGGTCGCGCAATTAAACAAGCTGGAGAATCTTTTGGGGCTTTATACTTTTTCTCCAAATGTGGGATCTGGGACGGTATCACAGCTGGGTTTTTCATTTCTTTCAGTCCTTCCTGCCATATAAAGTCAACTATAGGTATGGCTCTAACAGACTTTTTTGATGGTTCCTAAAAGTGATACAGGAAACAATCAGTTTCTCAAGAGAGAATGGGCAATTAGAAACGTTAACCACTCTTTCAATTAAATTATGGAATTCCCCCTTTGTCCTCTGAGGTTGAATCCACTGGTCCTGCAAACAGTGGTGATAGTGTAGAAATCAGGTATTCGTCCCACTCACTAGGAGTGGCTTCAGGTATTTCTCCTTCTACTCTTTCTTCATCTGTGGATTGAGGGTCATCTTGAGGTGGCTGTACGAAAGGGATGTTCGTATCTGGCCTCAGCGGTGTCCCTGGATGGCTAGGGAGAGGGGTCCGCAGTCCCGCTTGCAGGTCATACTGCTGTGTGGTCAGGATTGCTGGTACTGAGGGCGGAAATCTTCTGTAGTAGTCCTGCACCATGTTTTGGAGATCTGTCATTAAAGACCTTGGCATAGGGACAGAGGTGTCTGCGTCACCATATGCGGAATACGACAGATCTGGTAGGACTTTTGCTGAATAATAGCTGTCCTGATACTGATCATCTCCATCGTCATCCGGGTCCTGACATTTGACGTTAAGTTGTGACAGACTGTTGGCTACTCCAAACATTCTGTCATCTTGAGAAGATCCGTTGTCGTCGTCATTTAATAGGTGTTGAGGAGGATATGGTAATACCTTACTTGGGGAGGTATGTATTGGTAGGATTGGAGATGCTTTCTTTCGTACAGTTATCAATTATAGAGGAAGAAACCTTGACATTCCTAAAGTGGTCATCGTCAGATCGGTTGTAGACGTTTCTCGCATCGCTGTATCCGTCTCGACAGTTGTGTTGTTGACGAGCCTGTCGTCGATGGACATGTTATGGTCGGTTGCGTCGTCGACGGGTCCCTCGTCGACAGATCCCTCATCAACTGGTCTCTTTTCAACGGCTCTCTCATCGATGGGTCTCTCATATACCGGTCCCTCGTCGACAGGTCCCTCGTCGACGGGGTCTTTGATTTGTGTCTCGTCGATGGGTCTGATGTTGACGCAGTCTTAGGTGGTTTGTCTCTCGTTGACGATTTTGTCGTCAACGCGTGTATAGCTGATGGCTGAATAGTCATTGATGGTGCCCTTTTGTAGATTTTAGCTGTTATGATCGTCGTCGACGATAGTGGCGACGACGTGACCATCATAGGGGACAATGCTGTGGTGAACGCAGACATGATCGTCGTCATTACCGTAGATGTGGTAATCAACAAGCCTTTTTTATCAGAGCCTTAAGAGTATTTTCCTGTTTATTTCCTTGGTGACAAAGGCAGAGAAGCACTTTTTGGAGGTGCTTTTTTCCCCAAAGGTGTTGTAGGTTCTGAGTGAACCTTTTTAAAGGCTTTTAACGGGGTTTCAGACGATGATGAGGCATTGCTTTCTTGGCCTTTTTGTTTCTCTAAAGAAAGGTGTTTAGATTTTTTTTTACCTTTCTTTTGAGGTTCTATAGAAAGTCTTTCTTTACTTTTAGGCCTTTTTAGGGACTGCGAAGTCTGTGAGGAGGCCTCACTCTCTTCAGAAGAAGGGTATTCCATGGCCTTCTGCTTTTGTAGCCATAACAAAAGTCTACCCTCCTTGTCTTTCAGGGTTTTATGACTGAGGTGCGACAAATCTTGCAATCTCTCACCTTATGGTCTGGATGTAGGCAGTAGAAGCCCTTCTTGTGGCGGTCATCAATATGAAGATTTTTTCTCCCACAACTGCCACAATTTCTGAAAAGTCCTTTTTTAGTTTGTTGGGACATTCTGTCCACTGGAAATCCAAGGTATCTGAAAGAAATGTTCCTGTCAGAAAAAGAAGTTGAGCAGAGCTCAGGGAGACTCCCTTCACATGACATGCGGTATAAAATCTGAGGGAAACAGCCTTTGTTGGGAGTGTTCTAGAGAGTGCTGTCAGCTGATTGGTTATAGTTCAGATTTAGTTCTTTTTTTCATAAAAGAACATGGATGGGCTATAACAGTGCCTGTATAGGCCATTATGGCCTAATTTAATACTTGTATATTTAAGGTTACCGTGGGACTCCCACCTCAACGACGGGGTTGATTCAAGCAGGTGAATCTATGAAAGATCCAATACTGGAGAAGCTGATGATCCACACCACTGTCTTTGGTGCAACTGATGTAAAAGCTTAACACACTTTTGACCTTCAGTTAATGGAGTCTCTCCTACTGCTTAGACCGGTGAAGTGGAACAAAGAACGATGAGAGGGTAATAGACTGCCCAATTTAAAAAAGTGTGAACATTTTTGGCAAGCATGCTGTCCTAGCCCACAGCATCAGTATGTCCAGGGAAGAGGTGATGTATGATGGATACACCAAAAGAGGCTGCAGCTCAAATACGGGATGGTCTGAATCAATCACTACAAGGAAGACAGTCTTCAGCGTCAGAAGACACGAGTACCTGTGTGTCAAACATTTAATGTAACACATCACAGCAGGTGATTTAAACAAGGACAGAGGTCCAGTCAGTGCAGAAATGTTGAAAGGGCAGATAAATAACCTTTAATAGTAACCACTTCAAGGCCTTGCTGGGTCAAAGAAAAAACAAATAAAATATCTGACAGGCTGGCTTGCAAAAGATCTGTCCTGTGGACTTCACACCAGGATACAAATTGTCCAGGCACCTGGCATAAACAGACCTTGTAGAAGGGCACATGGCAGCCAAGATGACATCCATCACTATGACTGGCAAAGCAAGCACCATCAACTGCAGCCACTCAGTCTCCCCACACAGAGATGTAGATTATGCAGGTTCATTTAGAGACCCTGTCCTGCTGCTGCAACAGAAGATCCTCTTGAAGTTGTGGCCTGACTGCAGGGCACATGCACATGTTAGGAGGTCTGGGTATCACACTCTACTGGCCTAATCTGGAGAGACCAGGATGACTTGGGTCCGGTGGATATCGATTTTCTTCAGGCATACAGGAGTCCTATGCTCCTCTCGAGCTGAAATGCATCCACTAGGAAGAGCCTCTGTGGGAACTCCAAGGTGTAAACGTTTGGGCACTGCATGTTCTCAGTGGTACTGAATAGTTCTAACCAGTGTTCTCCCTGCTATTTGTGATCTGCCAGGTAACGCCAGCTGAGTTTGTCTGAGAGATGCCCTGACTTTCCAACCATCTCATAAGGTGCACAGCTTCCTGTCACAGGAATCAAGACTCCACTGAGCCCTGCTTTTTGCAGTACCATATGGTGATGGTGTTGTCTGTGTGAACCTATACAAGACCCCTCCCCCCCAATGATGGAGGCCAAAAAAGGCCTTAAACATGAGAAAAATGGCCTACAAATCCAACAAATTGATACAGAGCTGGGTTTCTGCTGGAGACTACATTCCTATGATTTCACCTCTGCCAGATTGCCTCCCAATCTCCACAGCATCAGTCACCCCATTGGCTATGGGTAGGGTAGGGTCTTCGGCTGGTCAGGTGGCAGTTGAGCAGCTACCACTGCAGGTCTTCTGCAGTCTGCTCCAATCGCGTCAGACAGTTTTCCTCGGTGTTGAGACCACTGAGACGTCAGTTGCCACTGCATGCCTGCATATCCCACCTGAGGAAGAGGCCCAAAAGGATGCATATGGTGAACAAGCCAAGAAGCACTAGAGCTGCTCTCACTGAGATCCAGAACAGAGGCTGAAACAGCGGGATCACAGTCTAAATGTCCTGGACTCATAGCAACAGAAAAAAAGACCCATGAATCCCACTATGTCAGGAAAGCTCCTATGAAAGGAAGTCTGTGAAAAGGAGTCACGTGAAACCTTGGCTAACTGATCGAGAACACCAACGATGTCAGGAGTTCGCTGTCCACTAGAAATGGTCTATAACTAATTGTGGCAAGCCTGTCTTTAACAGGCTCTCATTAAGGGAATGAAAAACTGGCATCCCCAATCTCCAAAGCTGGGCAGCAACCACCTCCATCACTCTTGTGAATACCTGAGTGGCGCTGACAAGGCCGAAGATAAGCATGGCAAACTGTAAATGCTCTTCGGCAACCTTGAACAGAAGGTAAAGTCAGTGGGACGGCAGGACAGGCACATTAAAGTATGTGTTCTGCAGGCCTGAGGCTACCATCCAGTCATCTGGATCCAGGGCAAATATTACTTTGGCCAACGTGAACATTTTGAGGTTCTCTTTCTCCAAGAAGGCATTCACAGGGCAAAGATCAAAAATAGAATGAAGTCCTCCATCCTTCTCCAGCACTAGGAGACAGACTAATAACCTGTCCCTACTTCTGAGTCCGAAAACCTCATGATGGCCCTTTCGGAAATTAGAACTCACGCCTCTTGGAGTATGATGGTTAGGTGCGCCTATGAAAGCCGCTGTGATGTACGAGGAAGCTGCAGCAGGTTGGAAAGAAACAGAAGAGCACAGACCTGCTGAATTATTTGTTGGACCTATCTGTCATAGTTGATCCTGCCTCCCACAAGTTGAGAGACACTGGGAAGACTGGTATCCCTGAGGACCTCTGAGGTGTCTGCCTGATCCCCGTCCCTGGCCATGAAAGTGTGACTGTGGTGAGGATGGAGGGGCCTGGACGAGCCTGTAGGCCAAACCTCGTGGGTAACCTTGGAAGGACTGAAACTGGTGGAGAAAGTGTATGACCGGGATTGAGAATCCCAAAGAAAGCACCATGGCTCGAATCTCTTTAAAATTTCCAAGACGGAGGCAGCCTGTTCTCCAAATAAAAAGGAGCCACCAAAAGGCATGTCCATAAAAAAACCTGTGAACTGTATCCATTCTTGGCAATGGAACATCACACTAGGGCCAATTGCTGACTGCAAGCAATCAGTAGTATCCACACAAATTATGTATTTGGTCACATCCTGACAATCTTGAATGGCCTAAGCATAGAGGCCCTAAATTCTGGGACTGCTGGCAAGAAATTGCTAGCCTTGTCCCAGATGTTGCACGTACATTAACCGAGTAGGCAAACCGCACTGACAGGCCTCAAAGCTAGGCTGGGTGAAAAGAACATTTGTTTTTCGAACGCCTCAATCCTTTTTGACTCCCTATATGGAGGGCAGAGGTCATGGTGTAGGAGGCTGGACTGGCTTGTAGTGAGTACCAAGGGGTACTTGCACCTTGCACCAGGCCCAGTTATCCCTTATTAGTGTATAGGGTGTCTAGCAGCTTAGGCTGATAGATAATGGTAGCTTAGCAAAGCAGCTCAGGCTGAACTAGGAGACGTGTGAAGCTACTACAGTACCACTTAGTGTCATATGCACAATATCATAAGAAAACACAATACACAGTTATACTAAAAATAAAGGTACTTTATTTTTATGACAATATGCCAAAGTATCTTAGAGTGTACCCTCAGTGAGAGGATAGGAAATATACACAAGATATATATACTCCAGAAGTGGAATGCGAACCACGAATGGACCCCAAACCTATGTGACCTTGTAGAGGGTCGCTGGGACTATTAGAAAATAGTGAGAGTTAGCAAAATAACCCACCCCAAGACCCTGAAAAGTGAGTGCAAAGTGCACCAAAGTTCCCCTAAGGACAAAATAGTCGTGTTAGAGGGAGAATGCAAGGAAACCACAAATCAGCAATGCAACAACGATGGATTCCTGTCTGAGGGTACCTGTGGAACAAGGGGACCAAGTCCAAAAGTCACAAGCAGCTCGGGGATGGGCAGATGCCCAAGAAATGCCAGCGGTTGGTGCAAAGAAGCTCTTACTAGGCTGAAGAACTGTGAATACTGCAGGAACGACAAGGGCTAGAGACTTCCCCTTTGGAGGATGGATCTCCCACGCCTTGGAGAGTCGTGCAGAAGTGTTTTCCCGCCGAATGGACGCCAACAAGCCTTGCTACACGCAAATCGTGCGTTTGGCGTTTTTGGACGCTGCTGGGGCCCAGGAGGGACCAGAAGGTCGCAAATTGGACCTGCAGAGAGAGGGGACGTCGAGCAAGACAAAGAGCCCTCACTGAAGCAGGTAGCACCCGGAGAAGTGCCAGAAACAGGCACTACGAGGATGCGTGAAACGGTGCTCGCCGAAGTTGCACAAAGGAGTCCCACGTCGCCGGAGACCAACTTAGAAAGTCGTGCAATGCAGGTTAGAGTGCCGTGGACCCAGGCTTGGCTGTGCACTCAGGATTTCCGCCGGAAGTGCACAGGGGCCGGAGAAGCTTGCAAAGTCGCGGTTCCCAGCAATGCAGCCCAGCGAGGTGAGGCAAGGACTTACCTCCACCAAACTTGGGCTGAAGAGTCACTGGACTGTGGGGGTCACTTGGACGGTGTCGCTGGATTCGAGGGACCTCGCTCGTCGTGCTGAGAGGAGACCCAAGGGACCGGAGATGCAGCTTTTTGGTGCCTGCGGTTGCAGGGGGAAGATTCCGTCGACCCACGGGAGATTTCTTCGGAGCTTCTGGTGCAGAGAGGAGGCAGACTACCCCCACAACATGCACAAGCAGGAAAACAGTCGAGAAGGCGGCAGGATCAGCGTTACAGAGTTGCAGTAGTCGTCTTTGCTACTATGTTGCAGGTTTGCAGGCTTCCAGCGCGGTCAGCGGTCGATTCCTTATCAGAAGGTGAAGAGGGAGATGCAGAGGAACTCGGCTGAGCTCATGCATTCGTTATCTAAAGTTTCCCCAGAGACAGAGACCCTAAATAGCCAGAAAAGAGGGTTTGGCTACCTAGGAGAGAGGAAAGGCTACTAACACCTGAAGGAGCCTATCAGCAGGAGTCTCTGACGTCACCTGGTGGCACTGGCCACTCAGAGCAGTCCAGTGTGCCAGCAGCACCTCTGTTTCCAAGATGGCAGAGGTCTGGAGCACACTGGAGGAGCTCTGGACACCTCCCAGGGGAGGTGCAGGTCAGGGGAGTGGTCACTCCCCTTTCCTTTGTCCAGTTTCGCGCCAGAGCAGGGGCTAAGGGGTCCCTGAACCGGTGTAGACTGGCTTATGCAGAATTGGGCACATCTGTGCCCAACAAAGCATTTCCAGAGGCTGGGGGAGGCTACTCCTCCCCTGCCTTCACACCATTTTCCAAAGGGAGAGGGTGTCACACCCTCTCTCAGAGGAAGTTCTTTGTTCTGCCATCCTGGGCCAGGCCTGGCTGGACCCCAGGAGGGCAGCTGCCTGTCTGAGGGGTTGGCAGCAGCAGCAGCTGCAGAGAAACCCCAGGAAGGGCAGTCTGGCAGTACCAGGGTCTGTGCTACAGACCACTGGGATCATGGAATTGTACCAATAATGCCAGGATGGCATAGAGGGGGCAATTCCATGATCATAGACATGTTACATGGCCATATTCGGAGTTACCATGGTGAAGCTACATATAGGTAGTGACCTATATGTAGTGCACGCGTGTAATGGTGTCCCCGCACTCACAAAGTTCAGTGAATTGGCTCTGAACAATGTGGGGGCACCTTGGCTAGTGCCAGGGTGCCCTCACACTAAGTAACTTTGCACCTAACCTTTACCAGGTAAAGGTTAGACATATAGGTGACTTATAAGTTACTTAAGTGCAGTGTAAAATGGCTGTGAAATAACGTGGACGTTATTTCACTCAGGCTGCAGTGGCAGGCCTGTGTAAGAATTGTCAGAGCTCCCTATGGGTGGCAAAAGAAATGCTGCAGCCCATAGGGATCTCCTGGAACCCCAATACCCTGGGTACCTCAGTACCATATACTAGGGAATTATAAGGGTGTTCCAGTAAGCCAATGTAAATTGGTAAAAATGGTCACTAGCCTGTCAGTGACAATTTGGCAAGAAATGAGAGAGCATAACCACTGAGGTTCTGGTTAGCAGAGCCTCAGTGAGACAGTTAGGCACCACACAGGGAACATACACATGCACACCTATGAGCACTGGGGCCCTGTGTGACAGGGTCCCAGTGACACATACATATAGGCCACAAACCTATGAGCACTGGGGTCCTGACCAGCAGGATCCCAGTGACACATAACAACCATACTGAAAACATGGTGTTTTCACTATGAGCACTGAGGCCTGGCTATCAGGATCCCAGTGAGACAGTGAAAACAGTGACAAACACCCTGACATACACTCACAAACAGGCCAAAAGTGGGGGTAACAAGGCTAGAAAGAGGCTACCTTCTCACACAACCCCCCCCCAAACGAAGGACAATAAGGCTAACCTTGGCCAGTTGAGACTTTATTGTCTAAGTGGTGATAAGTAGAGAGTAGCTCTGCAATAGACTGGTTACTCCCTTTATCATCCACTATATGGTTACTTCCCTGTGGGGATGTAAACCACCCTGTTTGAAGTTTTTTAGCTAAGCAACAATGTGAAGATGTATTTTCAGAGTTTCTATCAGTAAGTTTTAGTTTAGAGCAGTGGGAATTGTCCACTGAACCTATTTGTAGTGATGGAAATGCCAGACAGGGATGCTGTCTCAGAAAAGCCATAGCTGGGCAAAAACTTTGTCCATCTGGCTGGAAGAGAGAACAGGGATGCTGTTTCTCTTGAGTTGGAGCAGGGCAGGGATGCTGTCCTATGAGCTCCACACTAGGGCAGGGATGCTGTCCTAAGTGTTGTGAGGTAGTGCAGGGTTTCTGCACTAAAGTTTCTCTGGAAGGGTTGGAGGGATGCTCCATGTTAACTAAAATGGTGCTGTTTTTCTCACCAATGTTAGTTATCCCACAGAGAGGTACTTCCACCTCAGGGAGTCCAGCTTTGCCAGCTGATGATTCCCTTAGAACAGGTGCCACCCCAGGAGAGGTTTCTCCCACCACAGGAATAGTATCCTGAATGGTAGGGTGGTTAGGGGATACTGTGATACCCTTTTTACCTGTTGATGGAGAGGGATCCTGAGTTTTCAGGCCTTCTCTCCTTTGCTTTTTCATTTCACTTGAAATGAGAGGGAACAATTCCTCAGGGATGCCCAGCATGGCTGCATGGGCATAAAACTCTACATCAGCCCAACCTGAGGCCTCTAGGTCATTACCTAAGAGACAGTCTACAGGTAAGCTAGGTGATACCACCACCTGCTTAGGGCCAGTAACTCCACCCCAACTAAACTGAATTATAGCTAAGGGAAGAAACTTAGTGGAGTTATGGACATCAATAATCTTATACTGTTGTCCAATGATGTGTTGTTCAGGAGGCACTAGGTTTTCAGTCACCAAAGTGAAACTGGCACCTGTGTCCCTGTAGGCCAAGGCCTCAACACCATTTATTGAAACTGTCTGCCTGTACTTATCCATTGTAAGGGGACAAGCAGCCAGTGTGGCAAGGCCAATGCCACTAGGTGTGACAGAAACTGTCTTGGGACTGATTACATCAGTTTCCACTATGGACCCATAAGTGAACCCAACTACACCCTTTGCTTGACTGTTGCCAGCAGTCCCACCACTAGTACCACTACTGCTAGGGGCACTAGAGCTTGATGTATTAGTGGTGGTAGGCTCAGGGGGTTTACCTGGACAGGACTTATCCCCTGGCCTATGGCCTCTGTTTTTATACACAAAGCACCAAGGCTTTTTAATGTGTGCAGGTTGGGAAGAAGAGGAAGAATTTGTTTTATCCCCACCCTCTGAAGAGTGTTTAAGATTTGAAGTGGGATCTTTGGTTTTACCCTTATCCCCATGCTTATCTTGAGATTTTTCACCATCTTTCTTCTTATTGCCATCTTTGTCACCCCCTGTATGAACTTTTCTGTTCACCCTTGTTCTGACCCATTTGTCTGCCTTCTTTCCCAATTCTTGGGGAGAGGTCAGATCAGAGTCTACCAGGTACTGGTGCAACAAATCAGACACACAATTATTAAGTATATGCTCTCTCAGGATTGTGTTATACAGGCTTTCATAATCAGTAACTTTACTGCCATGTAACCACCCCTCCAAGGCCTTCACTGAATGGTCAATGAAATCAACCCAGTCTTGTGAAGACTCCTTTTTGGTCTCTCTGAACTTTATCCTGTACTGTTCAGTGGTTAAGCCATAACCATCCAGGAGTGCATTCTTAAGAACTGTAAAATTATTGGCATCATTTTCTTTCACAGTAAGGAGCCTATCCCTACCTTTTCCACTAAATGATAGCCATAGGATAGCAGCCCACTGCCTTTGAGGGACATCCTGTACAGCACAGGCCCTCTCAAGTGCAGCAAACCACTTGTTAATGTCATCCCCCTCCTTATAAGGGGGAACTATCTTGTGCAGATTCCTGGAATCATGCTCTTTTGCAGGATGACTATGGGGAATACTGCTGCTGCCACCATGGGTATCTAAACCCAACTTCTGTCTTTCCCTCTCTATTTCTAAAGACTGTCTATCCAAATCCAGCTGTTGCTTCTTGAGCTTCAGTCTGGTTTGTTCCACTCTCAATCTATTGAGCTCCCTTTCTAACAATCTGTCATCAGGGTGGGTGGGAGGGACATTTCTAGATACAGAGGTATGATGGGAATGAACAGAAGGAGACCTGTCCCTTACAGAGGGCACCCTAACAGCTTGGCTACCAGCATAATGTGAGATCACATCATCAGTATGGTGTGATTCAACCTCTGTACCAACTATGCTAGACTGTCTAGTAATGGGCAGGCTGAGAAGTTTCTTTCCTGAACCTTTTCCTGGGGGAGTCCCTGGATCAGATTGAGAACCATTAGCTACTTTTTCTACAGATTGGGCACTTATGGCCTTATCCTGTACTCTAAGCATATTAATTAACAGTTCTAAGGAAGGATTCTTCCCTACACTCAAACCTCTCTCTATGCAGAGACTCCTTGCTCCTTTCCAGCTAAGGTGATCATATGCAAGTTTGGACAGTTCAACATTTTGGCCTGTGCCAGACATTTTTAGAGAGAGTTAAAGTGATAGACAAAGAGAAAAAAGTTTTCAGAACTTTTTGGAAAGACAGAAAAAAACTTTTTAAACTTTTAAGAACTTTTTGAAAGTTTAGTAGTACTTTTCAGCACTTAGAAAAGAGTGAAAAGAGGAAATGCAAAACTTTTTGGCTATGTGTATATACACTGACCTTGTTTTGTATATTTTTCTCTTATGAAAAGTACAATGACAAGAGTGGTAAGTAGTCTCAAGCACTTATCCCACCACTGCACAACCAATGTAGGAGGCTGGACTGGCTTGTAGTGAGTACCAAGGGGTACTTGCACCTTGCACCAGGCCCAGTTATCCCTTATTAGTGTATAGGGTGTCTAGCAGCTTAGGCTGATAGATAATGGTAGCTTAGCAAAGCAGCTCAGGCTGAACTAGGAGACGTGTGAAGCTACTACAGTACCACTTAGTGTCATATGCACAATATCATAAGAAAACACAATACACAGTTATACTAAAAATAAAGGTACTTTATTTTTATGACAATATGCCAAAGTATCTTAGAGTGTACCCTCAGTGAGAGGATAGGAAATATACACAAGATATATATACTCCAGAAGTGGAATGCGAACCACGAATGGACCCCAAACCTATGTGACCTTGTAGAGGGTCGCTGGGACTATTAGAAAATAGTGAGAGTTAGCAAAATAACCCACCCCAAGACCCTGAAAAGTGAGTGCAAAGTGCACCAAAGTTCCCCTAAGGACAAAATAGTCGTGTTAGAGGGAGAATGCAAGGAAACCACAAATCAGCAATGCAACAACGATGGATTCCTGTCTGAGGGTACCTGTGGAACAAGGGGACCAAGTCCAAAAGTCACAAGCAGCTCGGGGATGGGCAGATGCCCAAGAAATGCCAGCGGTTGGTGCAAAGAAGCTCTTACTAGGCTGAAGAACTGTGAATACTGCAGGAACGACAAGGGCTAGAGACTTCCCCTTTGGAGGATGGATCTCCCACGCCTTGGAGAGTCGTGCAGAAGTGTTTTCCCGCCGAATGGACGCCAACAAGCCTTGCTACACGCAAATCGTGCGTTTGGCGTTTTTGGACGCTGCTGGGGCCCAGGAGGGACCAGAAGGTCGCAAATTGGACCTGCAGAGAGAGGGGACGTCGAGCAAGACAAAGAGCCCTCACTGAAGCAGGTAGCACCCGGAGAAGTGCCAGAAACAGGCACTACGAGGATGCGTGAAACGGTGCTCGCCGAAGTTGCACAAAGGAGTCCCACGTCGCCGGAGACCAACTTAGAAAGTCGTGCAATGCAGGTTAGAGTGCCGTGGACCCAGGCTTGGCTGTGCACTCAGGATTTCCGCCGGAAGTGCACAGGGGCCGGAGAAGCTTGCAAAGTCGCGGTTCCCAGCAATGCAGCCCAGCGAGGTGAGGCAAGGACTTACCTCCACCAAACTTGGGCTGAAGAGTCACTGGACTGTGGGGGTCACTTGGACGGTGTCGCTGGATTCGAGGGACCTCGCTCGTCGTGCTGAGAGGAGACCCAAGGGACCGGAGATGCAGCTTTTTGGTGCCTGCGGTTGCAGGGGGAAGATTCCGTCGACCCACGGGAGATTTCTTCGGAGCTTCTGGTGCAGAGAGGAGGCAGACTACCCCCACAACATGCACAAGCAGGAAAACAGTCGAGAAGGCGGCAGGATCAGCGTTACAGAGTTGCAGTAGTCGTCTTTGCTACTATGTTGCAGGTTTGCAGGCTTCCAGCGCGGTCAGCGGTCGATTCCTTATCAGAAGGTGAAGAGGGAGATGCAGAGGAACTCGGCTGAGCTCATGCATTCGTTATCTAAAGTTTCCCCAGAGACAGAGACCCTAAATAGCCAGAAAAGAGGGTTTGGCTACCTAGGAGAG
The DNA here is from genome assembly GCF_031143425.1 of Pleurodeles waltl. Lineage (NCBI taxonomy): Eukaryota > Metazoa > Chordata > Amphibia > Caudata > Salamandridae > Pleurodeles > Pleurodeles waltl. Next base: position 406,982,452 of record NC_090448.1, on the reverse strand, counting down.
AGGAAAGGCTACTAACACCTGAAGGAGCCTATCAGCAGGAGTCTCTGACGTCACCTGGTGGCACTGGCCACTCAGAGCAGTCCAGTGTGCCAGCAGCACCTCTGTTTCCAAGATGGCAGAGGTCTGGAGCACACTGGAGGAGCTCTGGACACCTCCCAGGGGAGGTGCAGGTCAGGGGAGTGGTCACTCCCCTTTCCTTTGTCCAGTTTCGCGCCAGAGCAGGGGCTAAGGGGTCCCTGAACCGGTGTAGACTGGCTTATGCAGAATTGGGCACATCTGTGCCCAACAAAGCATTTCCAGAGGCTGGGGGAGGCTACTCCTCCCCTGCCTTCACACCATTTTCCAAAGGGAGAGGGTGTCACACCCTCTCTCAGAGGAAGTTCTTTGTTCTGCCATCCTGGGCCAGGCCTGGCTGGACCCCAGGAGGGCAGCTGCCTGTCTGAGGGGTTGGCAGCAGCAGCAGCTGCAGAGAAACCCCAGGAAGGGCAGTCTGGCAGTACCAGGGTCTGTGCTACAGACCACTGGGATCATGGAATTGTACCAATAATGCCAGGATGGCATAGAGGGGGCAATTCCATGATCATAGACATGTTACATGGCCATATTCGGAGTTACCATGGTGAAGCTACATATAGGTAGTGACCTATATGTAGTGCACGCGTGTAATGGTGTCCCCGCACTCACAAAGTTCAGTGAATTGGCTCTGAACAATGTGGGGGCACCTTGGCTAGTGCCAGGGTGCCCTCACACTAAGTAACTTTGCACCTAACCTTTACCAGGTAAAGGTTAGACATATAGGTGACTTATAAGTTACTTAAGTGCAGTGTAAAATGGCTGTGAAATAACGTGGACGTTATTTCACTCAGGCTGCAGTGGCAGGCCTGTGTAAGAATTGTCAGAGATCCCTATGGGTGGCAAAAGAAATGCTGCAGCCCATAGGGATCTCCTGGAACCCCAATACCCTGGGTACCTCAGTACCATATACTAGGGAATTATAAGGGTGTTCCAGTAAGCCAATGTAAATTGGTAAAAATGGTCACTAGCCTGTCAGTGACAATTTGGCAAGAAATGAGAGAGCATAACCACTGAGGTTCTGGTTAGCAGAGCCTCAGTGAGACAGTTAGGCACCACACAGGGAACATACACATGCACACCTATGAGCACTGGGGCCCTGTGTGACAGGGTCCCAGTGACACATACATATAGGCCACAAACCTATGAGCACTGGGGTCCTGACCAGCAGGATCCCAGTGACACATAACAACCATACTGAAAACATGGTGTTTTCACTATGAGCACTGAGGCCTGGCTATCAGGATCCCAGTGAGACAGTGAAAACAGTGACAAACACCCTGACATACACTCACAAACAGGCCAAAAGTGGGGGTAACAAGGCTAGAAAGAGGCTACCTTCTCACACATGGGGAATTAATTAAGATTCACCTTACTGGTGGATGCTTGGGCCACCAAACTCTCAGAAGTAGGATGCTATGTAAGAAAATCAAGGTTGTCTGTGACGTCTTGCCACATATGTCCACTGGTGGGCAAGAGAAGGTTAGATAAAGTGCCCAGCACAGTATCAGTGAGAGCCTCATTGAGTGGAAATAAGGGCTCAGAGGAAGCAGACTTATGTTGTAGAACTTCTGCAAGGATGTTTGTCTTAACTGCAGCAGCAGGTAATTGAAGGCACAGAACGTCTGCAGCACGTCAGACTACAACAGCAAAGGAAGCACTCTTCTCTGTTGACAGCCCAAGGGGTGAACTCAGTCCTGTATAAGGGCAAGTATCAAGCCCACTGGCCAACTAAATTTCCATGCATAAACTATCATTATCCTATTGTGGAGGTAAATTATCCCAATCATCAAGTGATGGAGCCTCCGAGGATGGCTCCACAGTAGAGGAAGAATAATGTCTGAAACAGACTGGTATCAATGAAAGAGCCACTGGTGTGGTCTTGGAGCAAGAATGGAAGTCCGCAGCCGAGGCAGAACCAGAGATTGGTCCTGGGAGCTCAGACAGGTCAGAGGACAGATTCTCCAGAGGTAACTTGATGGGAGGTCCCTGCAGATCCTTGGCGCCCGAAGCCATGCCAGAGGGAGCTGGAAGAGTGACACAATAGGCAGCATTGCCTCTTTGAAGGCCTCCACCTGCAAGGGCAACACCAATGACCCAGGAACGGTTGGGTGCATCAGGATCAATTGTAGAATGAGCTCCTTGACAGGGGATTAGGAGGGAGATCCAGTGGTACTTTGACTTCTCTTCAGAGAGAAAGTGGCAGGATTGAGACGGGTCTTGCTTTGCCTTCTTATGTTTCCTCTTCGATTCAGACTTCCACTTAGAGGATGATTTCAACCTTGAAGAAGATATGCTGTGGGTTCGATTTGAAGAGCAGGAGCGGGTCCACGATTTGGAGTGGGATTAGGACTTACTTGCGGTCTGTTACTTCTTTTGATGTTGACCGACGTACAACTTCGCTTTAGAGTCCTCAATATGCTGCAACCACCTTCATCACTTTCATGAACACCAGAGGGGCACTGGTAAGGCTGAAGGGGAGCACAGCAAACTGGGAGTGGACCACAGGCACCTTCTGTGGACAGACAGGACGGGGATGGGAAAATATGTATCCTGCAGTTCTAATGCTACCATCCAGCCTGCTAGGTCCAGGGCAAGCAGGCCTTCCACGAGCATGAGCATTTTGTATTTCTGCTTTTTCAGGAAGAGGTTGAGAATACGCAGGTCTAGGATACTTTCTTGGGCACCAGAAAGCAGAGGGAATAGCAACCACAACCTACTTCCGATGCCAGCACACTCTCTGTGGCTCACTTGGTCAACTAACCAAGCCCTTCCTGACGGAGCAAGGAGAGATGGTCCTCCATCAGTCTGTCATAAGTGTGTGGCACGGATGGAGGGGTGGTCACAGAGAGGAGGTAGCAACCCCTTTGGACAAGCTGCAAAACCCAACAGTCTGATATTACTGACCTCCAGAAGTGCAGGTGATAAGAGTATGTTGCCCCCTACTGGATGCCCATGATGGTCACTGGGCAAACAGATGGGTTTGGAGGATGCAGCTGTCAGGAAGGTGATGAACTGGCCCAACATCTGGCTATATGTCCTATGACGTCTCTGGGAACCACATCCTCAGCCATAAAAAGTGGTGACAGGGAGGGTAGAGATGCAGTTGAAAGCCCTTCTGAGGCCATGAAAGGGGCTGAAGGCAGACTGGGGTTGGCAAGGGGCCATTGAAATGCCCAAGAATCTGGTTGTAGCCTTGCTGTTCTTAAAGCGCCCCAGTGCTGAGTCTGCCTTCTCTCCAAACAAACAAGTGCCATTAAAGGGCATGTCCATTATCGAGGCCTGGACTTCCCCTGAAAAGCCCAGGGTTCTCAACCAGGCGTGGTGCCTAAGGGGCCACTGACGAAGAAACAGCTCTGCCCAGTGAATCTGTCATGTCCAGTCCACATAGTATGGCGAACTTGACTGCATCCCTCCCATCAGCAATTGCTTGAGACAGTATGGCTCTGGCCTTCTTCAAAACCATAGGGAGCACTTGTGCATCCGAGTTCCTGATTGTATGTGAGTATCGACCCTGACCGTGGTGCAAAGTTGGCAGACGGAACATCTTCTAGCCGAAGGTATTTAGCCTCTTGGATTCCCTAGCTGGTATAGGGAACGTGCTGGAGTTGATTTTGGAGGTGGAACATGGACCACCAGCTTTCCAGAGTGGTGTGCTAGGTGACGTAACTGGGGTCCCCTGGGGTGGGGCAATGGTCATGGGGAATTGTCCTGTGCACAGGAGCCCCTGTGCAGCTCTTTGACCAGCCCCAGAGTAGGACATCAGTGAGGGCTTCACCTAAGAAGAGAAGTGGTTCGGGTGGGGTGACTCTTGGTTGAAGCATCTCTGTCAAGACACTCAGTTTAACTGCCATTGAGGGCAGTTGAAGGTCCAAGACCTCAGCTGTCCTCGTCGCCACCATAGCAAATGAGGCACCCTCCTCCTTAGCCATGGTGGGGAAGAGACCAGGTCAGTGACTGGTAAGGTGTCCAGTCCACCAGCATTCACCAGAACCTCATACCAGGTGTCCTTAGGATTTTCTAAAGACTGGGGACCATAAGGATCCAAAGACCCCTCCCAATCATCTCACAATCTAGGACTGTTGTAGGAATAAAGCACTGGCTCCGACATGGGGAGCCTGCCCCCAGTCGGAGCCAGAACCAGCCATCCTGAAGAAAGGTGAAAATTTCCACTTAAGAACACATTTTGAAGATCTGCTCAGGGGTCCTCCCACGTGGGCAGGAGTATTCACTGCTCATGACTATACATGGAAATCCCCTAGAAGAGAAGCAAGTTTGACAGAGACTGCCTATATTGGTTATCCTACAATTCCAACTCAGAACCCAACCAAAATGTACTACAACCTGCCAACACACAACTTGATCAGAAGGTGGAGTATGTGTGACATTGCCATGTCGTTACTTTCTGAAGGGGGCCTCGCCTGGCAGTTCAGGGCAGACTGTTCATCTGAGGTGAAGAGTCAGAACTGATTTGCATATAACATGATTCTTGTCTTAATTGTCACAGTGGGAGAAAAACAATGGGTTCTGAATACTACCCAGAGTGATTGCGAATGATTTGAACTATTTGAGGGTGTTACTCGCTTAATTTGTGTATCTGCATTACTATATGAAGAGAGTCATGTGTTTTGGAACCGTGTCGAATTTCTAACTAAATGGAGGCTACAGACGGAGGATAGTGCATGCCAGGCAAGAATTTGTGGTACAAGGCCAGGGCCATTTGAAGTGAACCATGCTTATATGAATGGAGTGTGGGGGATAGATTCCCTTTCTGGAAAACCCGAAGTCAATCTTCCAGGAATTTCTCACTGACAGGTAGCCAGATTGTTAAGGGCAGCACCCAGGACACCTATTTCTTAGTTTCAAGGCTCATGTCGTAGGCAGCCAGCTTCCCTGCCAGCTTGGAAACAAATCTGTAGCCTTGCATCCTGTTAGAAGTAGTACTTAGAATCTTCAATGATGACGAGAGTACAGAGCATTGCTTGTCAGGGAAAACTGTACTGGAGGTACGTCTGCAGGAGAGTACTACCTAGAAGAATAATCCACAACCCAATGAGAAGAAACCTGTGTAGATGGGCCTAGAACCACACAATGAGCAACCCTGTGGGAAGTAAAGGGGAAGGCCTACCCTGCTGAGAGCTTTGATGAGCTCTCTTTGTTCACAACACCCAGTACGCCCTTGGTTGCCTACCACTTTGGCCTTGAACATGTTTTGCCTTCCCTGCTCACCTGAAGGTGTTTCAGAGGATTAGCCAGGGTAAAGAGACATTAAGCCTTCAGGCCTGCATCTACATTGCTGGAATGTCTGTGCAACCACATGCTATGAAATCTTATAGGATTGCTAGTGACTCATTTTCTCTATTATCTGACTATGGGTGATTGTTATGAAACTAGTACCCACAGATGCCCTATGTAGTAATCTCCTCTGGGGACCAGAGATGCTTGAGGATGGGCACTTTTTTAAATTTGTACTCCTACACAAATTCCCACCAATCTCCACATTTCCTCGGAGGATCATCAGTACTACTTGAGTGGGCTCTTCAGCCTTATTTTAAGTGATGGGCTCCTTGTGCCAGCGCACCTCTCCAAGGGGGTGCAGAACACTCCAGATACTCCAGTGTAGGCAGCTGCCCCACTCCTCTGCACTGCTCTCTGTGCAGAGTGGCGGCTCTCCCTCTCCACAGCCATATTGTATGCAGAGCATGGGTAGTTGGAGCAACACATGCTATGAACACCCTGTTTCTTCATTATTGCTCATTTAAATCCCTGATGTTTATTAACACAGGTGCAAATTTTAATTGTAGCTGTTATTGTATATTGAATCTAAAACTTTTAAGGCAAACTACTGACTGGGTATTGCTTTATTAAACTGTAGTTCTGAGTCTCTAGCTCACACCACCAGCCGACTAAGCTTTGGTTTGCTTTGGCCAGCTACCATAAGGTTCAAGAGCTTAATTTTGTACTTGATGCACATTTTTGGGTCCAGTAGTAATTCAGTTTTAGCTCCCAGGTCAACAGAGGCAAAAATAGTCACCACCACAACCAAAGAAAAGTAACACCCATCCCCCAATACCACTCACAACCAGTTTGCACTACTGGCTACGGCCCTGAGATATGATTGAGGATCACTTAAAATGATGCAAAATAATTGTGGGTGATGATTCCTATCCTAAATTACTAACAGCATGAATGACTGTTTAGAGTGGAATGTGCTTAGCTATCTTAACTGATATTACTCTGCTAATTCGGAAATCAACTAGGTAAAGTGACTTGTGTAACAGTGTTTGTAGAATACTTAGATATCCCATCTCATCTTACTCTGGAAACACATGGCATAAAGTGATATGCCTCATAAGGTACCTAAATTACTAAAACCTAATCATCCACTTGAGCAATCCTGTCCAGCCAGAAACTGATTGGGGGCAGTGTGTGGCATGAACTGGTATGAGTATTCAAATAGTATTCTTACTCAATTGCTCAATCTACTCTGAGGAAGCAATACTTTTCTGCCAGTGGGCGAGGGGTAACACAGCCTTACAATGGTTGAACATATTTCTGGCCAGAAAGTATCAATGTAAGACCAGTGCTTGGCTTTCATTGTCCATCAAATGAGATGGAGTACCTCAAAGGCATTATAAGCCTATGCAGCAGAATTAATTTGAACAGTATACCTAAGAAGATTTCAAAGAGATAACAGAGTGGTGATTGAGATGTCAATATCTTCTACAGATGCAACCAGATTTAAGTGGAGAAGGCTCTACATCCCAGGCAATATTTACGGTGGTGGGAATTACTAGATGCGCAGATTCACAGGACTGAAGCAACCAGCCCAACTGGCACATAGCAGAGGCTGATGCTAAAAACAGTGAGGTAGCTCAAGTGCTTTATGGACTGAGAATACTGCTGTTTTGAGACCCGAGTTGAGGTGATCTTGCCTCTTCAATGTCAGCAAAAAGAATTCAGAATGATTTTAAGGGACTGAGTCGGGAACTTAGGAAGTTCTAGATTTATTGTACTACACCAAAAAAGACAGAAGCATTAGCTATCAAAACTGTGGAAAACAGAAAAAATACAAGAGACTCTCTAGAGTGTGAAAATGAAACTATTTAAAGGGCAGTATTCAGCTATTTCCTTTGCAAGAACAGTTCGTTCCTCACCTGTAGTCTGGTATTGAGGGCCTGGAGGCCACCAGTCTGCTCCTGTATGGACAGGCTGTGCTTTTGGAGCATCAAAATCTGTGACTGCAGATTTCCCAACTGTGATTCCAGCTGCGTCACCTGTGACAACAAGGCATTTTTCTCTGCTGCTAGGGTTGCATTCTGTAAAGAAAGGGAACACAGAAATGTGTGAAGTCAGTAGGGTCAAGCATACAGAAGGAGATCACCAAAGTAGATCTTACATGACAAATTAAAAGCTTATGAGAATAAGTTGTACTGGTGGAGCAGCGTGTGTGTTCTTTGTTGAAATAGCAAGTGGTTTAAAGTGGTCTGACAGAACTGAATGTGGAATCCAAAATGGGAACAACTTGTGATAAAGCAGAGCAGGAATGAGATGCATTGGCAAAGCAGAGTGCCAAGGCTACAACTGCAGGGATGTTACAGATCAGAATTAATGTGTTTTGGCATAACTGGAAGTGGGGAACCAAATGAGTAGGGTGTTCTGCAGGAATAAGGGTCATTGGCAGGACTATCTGCATGTGCAAGTATTGAGATGGAAATTCTCTGAAATGGTTGGGTGTTGAATGTTCTAGACCTGCAAATCCTTTTTTAGATAGAGTGATCCTTACCGTGCGTTCCAGCTCAATCAGACGCCCGCCTACAGCTTCAGTCCCAGCATCGAGCCTGCAAAGGCCGCTATAGAATTCCTTCTCAAGCATCTTCTCTTCTCCAGACGGTTTGTATGATGCTATATTGACACACTCTTCATCTCCAGTCTGGCCAAAATTGGTTTCAACAACTGGCTTCTCATTTCCAGAGCAGCTGATGTGAATCTGGCCCGCCACCTCGTTTTCTGATGCCAACCTGGCAAGGTCCTTTTCCACTCCTTTCTCCTCCCCACCACATTGGTCATGAAGATCTTTGGTAACTTGCTCCTTCCCAGGCTTGGTGTACTGCTGTGTCTCTTGCAGAAAACTCCAAGTATGCTGAGCACGTTTGACCTGGCAGTAGGAAAAGAACAACACCATGGTTTAAAGGGCAGACATTGAGGCATTTTATAGGAAACCACATCTAGAAGAATTCAACAGGAGAGTGGGTTTGAAAAAGGTTAAGGAGTGCTAGCATCAAGGAATGTGATTGCAACACTGGTTGCAGAGCTTGCTGTAGCATAAGTTTGTGACATAGTTTAGACTTCTGAATTTTCTAAGTGTGTTGAATGTGGGGGATGGGAAAACCACTAGTTTATTAAAATAATGTGGATGCACTGTTTTTGGTAAGTGAGTTATACATGCTCTTCGTTGGGGGCACTATAAATGGCCTAGGTGTGGGAGATGTAAGATGGCGTTGAAGTGTTGGCTGTGGGTAATGATGTAAGAGTACTGACTGGAAAATGGTGTACAACTGTTGGCTGTGTATAATAGTTCAGAAGGGCTATTTGTGGGAGATGGTTTATGAGTGCTAGCTCAGTGGGAGAGTCCTGAAGTACAGGTTGTATGGAATGGTGCCAGAGCACTGGCTATTAAAGGTGGAGTAAGTGCACTGGCTTTAAGGGATGGTGTAGATGTGTCGGCTATTAAATTTGATGTTGAATGGTTTGCTGTATACTTTGGTATAGGGGACAGAAAATGACCACAGCACTCAAACAGTGTACAAATTGTAAGCGTACAGATACAATCTTATATGTAGCAGGTAAGTAAATAAATCGTTCAAAGTTCTTCTTGATGTTCCAGTAGGTCTTTAATTCGGATTAATAGTTGTGAAGTACAGTCAAACAGGCACAGCCAACACGTGTTTCATCACAAATGTGACTTCCTCAAGGCTGCGCATGAACAGGTGTAGAAAGGGAGTCCGAATCCGAGTGAAGAACCATCAGTTGTAATATGACGTCTCCATAGTAGTGTCATCCAAAATAACAGATAAGTGTGCCGAAATAACAAAGGTAGGTATGTGTTTGAAGAACCGTCAGGAGACACACATGCGGGCTCACGGACTTACCAGGGTCCTACCTACCTTTGTTATTTCAGCACACTTATCCGTTATTTTGGATGACACTACTACGGAGAGGTCGTCTTACAACTGACGGTTCTTCACTCGGATTTGGACTCCCTTTCTACACCTGTTCATGTGCAGCCTTGAGGAAGTCACATTTGTGACAAAACACGTGTTGGCTGTGCCTGTTTGACTGTACTTCGCGACTATTAATCCGTATTAAAGACCTACTGGAACATCAAGAAGAACTTTGAATGATTTATATACTTACCTGCTACATATAAGATTGTACCTGTACGCTTACAATTTGTACACTGTTTGAGTGCTGTGGTCATTTTCTGTCCATTATATGTTTTGTATTTTATACACTATACTGTGCCTTTAGGTAGTAGGGCACTTGTCCACGCGCACCAGTATTGTTCTCAATACAACTCACCACTGTGGACACCATTTGGATGTGCGATTCCTATTATTTACTACCTTTATACTTTGGTATAGGAATGCTGGCAGGCTAGAATGGCACTGAATCACTAGTTGTGCAGAATGGTATAAGACTGCTGCATGGGAAGTTCATATACTAGAGCTTGATAAAGGAGACAGTGTAGAAGTGTTCTACAGGAAATGGTGTAGCATCTCCATACACAGTGTATTCAACTCGGTATCCACACTACATTAACCATAGCTCACGCGCTCTCCATGCCCTGCTTATAACATTTTACATTTTAGCAGTTATACCATCTAACATAATATTTTAGTTCCAATAATAGTTATGCTTTTGCAAATTAAATTGTCTGTGAGAATACAGTGCATGGTAGAGTGGCGAACTATAGTTAATGTAGGGTGGCTATTGAGTGGAATACACTGTGTATAGAAGTATGCGAGTTATAATTATTTGATGGTTTTGCCTTCAAGGTATAAGTTTAGAAATTCACTTTTGTGTTCTTTAACCTTTGTTTGTAGTTAAAGAATAAAGTTATATAAATTTAAATGTGTGAGTAAATTAAAAATGTAAGGTATAACTAACTATAACTGAAGAATGTTTAATGTTTGTGTATTTTAAGTTTGGTTTGGATCGAAAGAATAAGTAATGCTTTCCTAACTATAACAAAGGTTTAACCTTTGTTTTTTTCATTTAATTTTTTCTAATTTAAAAAATTTTAATCGTAGAGTTTACTGTCACTGTGTGGATTGTCATTAGGTGGAATGTGGAACAGGACAGTGGAGGAGAGTGTTGTAAAGTATACTTTGGTAGAGAATAGTGTTGCTGAGTAGAGTACAGTGGATTGGAATAAACTGGAATGTGGTACAGTGAGTGGTGAACAGAGGAATAACGAACAATGGAGTGGCATAGAGTGGAGTGTTGTCAAGTCCAGAGTGGTTTGTTGGAGAGGCACATAGTGGAGTGGCGTAGAGTAGATTAGCGTAGGGTGGAGTGTGGTAAAGTATAATAGCGTACAGTGGAGTACCGCAGAGTGCAGTGGCATAGAGTGGAATGGCAGATTGGAACAGCACAGAGTGTAATGACGAGAGTGGAGTTCTGTACAGTGGAATAGCGCAGAGTGCAGTAGGCTAGAGGGGACTAATGTGGAGTGCAGCGGCACAGTCTGGAGTGGCACCGAGTGGACTGGTGTCGAATGGAGTGTCACAGAGTGGAGTGGCGTAGAGTAGTGTGGCTCAGAATGCAGTGGCATACAGTGGAGTGGTGTATAGTAGATTACCTTATATGAGAGTGGCATAAAGTGGAGTGGCAAGGAATGGAACAGCATATATAGTGGAGTGCCTTACAGTGCAGTGGCGTATAGTGGAGTGTGTCAGAGTGGATTGGTATACATTAGAATGGAGTAAAATGAAGTGGCGTATAGCGGAGTGGAATAGAGCGAAGAGGCATACAGTGGACTGTTCGAGAGTTGACTAGTGTAGATTTTAGTGGCGTACACTGGAGTGGCATACAGAGGAATAGTGTACACTGGAATGGGGTATAGAGGAGTGGGGTAGAATGAGTGGCACACAGTGGAATAGGATAGAGTGAGGTGTTGTACAGTACAGTAGGATAGAGTAGAGTGGCGTAGAGTGGAGTGAGGTAGAGTAAAATTACATACAGTGGAATAGCGTAGACTGGAGTGGCGTACAGTGTAGTGGAATACCGTAGCCTGGAGTGTTGTAGAGTGGGGGGGTAGAGTAAAGTGGGGCAGACTGTAGTGACCTACATTGGTGTAATAGTGTACTGTGAAGTGGAGTACAGTGGCCTGTTTTTAGTATGGAGTGGCATACAGTGGAATAGTGGAGTGTAGGGGTGAAAAGTGGAGTGGCATACAGTGGAGTAGCATACAGTGGAGTGATGTAGAGTGGAATAACACTGTGTTACTGGCGTATGATGTAGTAACAGTGTGGAGTACCATATAGCAGACTAATATACAGTACAGTGGTGTAGAATGATGTGTCATACACTGAAATAGGGTACAGTGAAGTAGGGTAGAGTGGGTTGGCGTGGAGTGGGGTGCCATACAGTGGAGTGGTCTAGAATGAAGTGATATACAGTAGATTGGCGCAGTGGACTGTCATGGAATGGAGTAGCATAAAGTGGAGTGGCGTACAGTGCAATGACGTAGACTGGAGTGGCGTAGAGTGGAATGGTGTAGACTGGAGTGTTGTACAGTTAAGCAGCATTTAGTGAAATAGCGTACACTGAAGTGGTGTACTGTGGAGTGCATAGAGTGGAGCAGCATGCATTGGAGTGTTGTAGAGTGGAGTGGCGCAGAGTGTCGTGAGGTACAGTGTAGTGGCGTACAATGGAATAGTGTACACTGCCTACATAGGAGTGGCATACAGTGGAGTGTTGTAGAGTGAAGTGGCGTAGAGTGGTGTGAGGTAAAGTGTAGCAGCGTAAAGTGGAAAAGCATACAGCAGAGTAGCATAGAGTGGAATCACATACACTGGACTGGCATACACTGGAGTGGGGTGGCACAGAGTGGAATAGCATACAGTGGACTGACGTACAGGGGAGTAGGGTAGAGTAGAGTGGCACAGAGTGGAGTGAGGTACATGGTAGTGGTGTACAGTGGAATAGCACAGACTGGAAAGGTGTAGAGTGGAGATGTGTAAGGTTTAGTGGCGTACAGAGGAGTGTTGCCAAGTGAAAAACCGTTGAATGCAGTGTGGTACAGTGTAGTTTGGTACAGTGTCCTGGGAAAGACTGTAGAAGCATACTGTTAAGTAGCAAATAGTGGACTGGCGTAGAATGGAATGTTGTACAATGGCATAGGGTAGAGCGTAGTAGGGTAGAGTGGATTAGAGTAAAGTCGAGGTGTAGACCAGAGTGGTGGATAATGGAGTGATGTACGGTGTAGTAGCGACAAGTTCACTGTCAGAGTGGAATGGAGTATAGTGGAGTGGCGTATTGGGTGATGGCGTAGACTGGAGTAGCATAAAGTAAAGTGGTGTAGAGTGGAGTGGCACAGAGTGGAGTGATTTGGAGTTAAGTGGGGTAGAGTAGAGTGGCATAGAGTGGAATGGCGAACAGTGGAGTGGAGTGCTATACAGTAAATAGCATATATTAGAGTGGCTTAGAGTGGAGTGGCATAGAGTGTAATAGCATAGAGTGGAGTGTCGTATAGTGGAGATGCGTACAATGGAACAGTGTGCAGTGTATTGGCGTATGGTGTAGTAGCGTATAGTGGAGTAGTGTAGACTGGGTGTTGTACAGTTGAGCAGCATACATTGGAATAGCGTACAGTGGAATGGTGAACAGCACAAAAGCGTACCCTGGAGTATGTTAGAGTGGAGTGGCATAGTGTGGAATAGCGAAGAATATAGTGGCATAGAGCGGAATGTCATACAGTGGAATAGTGTAAGTGTAGTACGCCAGAGTAGACTGGCGTACAGTAGAGTGGCGTAGGGTGTAGTGTTGTAGAATGGAGTGATGTACTGTATAATAGCGTACAGTGGTTTGTTGTGGACTTGTATAATGGAGTGGCATAACGTGGAGTGTCGTACAGTGTAGTGGGTGTAATGAAGCAGCGTACAGTAAAGTGGCAGAGAGTGGAACTGTGTAAAGTGTAGTGTTGTACAGTGAAGTTGTGCAGAGTGGAGTTGGGTAGATTGGAAAAGCGTCCAGTGTTTTTGGCGTACACTGGAGTGTCATAAAATGGAGTGACGTGGAGTGTAATAGTGTAAAGTGGGGTGAAGGAGGGTGGAGTGACATACAGTGGATTAGCACAGAGTGGAGTGGTGTATAGTGGAGTGACAGTAGAATGGCATAGAGTGTAATAACGTAATGTGGAGCGGCGTAGAGTGAAGTAGCATAGAGTGAAGTGGCGTACAGTGGAGTGAAACTGATGTAGTGTGAAAGTGTGCTAACAGATGTAGATGTAATGTGGCAGAAAAAATAAATTATTTTGTGTAAATGGTACACTTTGCTAGTATGTGTGAATAGTGTAAGTAGTTTTAAAGTTATATTTTTAAAATATTCGTTATATATTGTGCAGTGGTATACCTTGGTAAATTTGAGGTATACCGTGGTGAGATCCCGGCATACCAATGTACATGTGCTTGATAACGCAGTATGTGATTGGCTAAAGTCTGTGTTTACCAAACGTAAAAGGCAGCCATGTGTTTTTTAGCACTTTTTTGTCTGAGTTCTGCATTATGCATTTCACTGCTCTCTGGGTTTGAATCATATATCTAGGTAAGTAATAAGTATTATTATTGTTGCCTACCGTCTACTACTTTATTAAAGTGTTAATAGGTAGAGAAGTGTCTTTATATTTGACTATATATTTTTATAACAGTTTTGGGAGTAGGGCACAGGTATTATTGCGGTACTCTGTAGAATTTTTACTGAAGATTTAAATATGTTAAAAATGAAAAATAGACTGTAGAACAATATAGGCCTGATTATGATCTTGGCGGATTGGATACTCCATCACAAAGGTGACGGATATCCTGTGCGCCATACTACAAGTTCCAATGTATCCTATGGAACTTGTAATATGGCAGACGGGATATCTGTCACGTTTGTGACGGAGTATCCCATCCACCAAGATTGTAATCGGGACTCATATTTGTAAAATATAGGGTTCTGTAGTGTATTTTATTTAAATATATGGAAACTATAAATATTTTTCTCTACCTATTACCACTTTAGTAAAGCGGTAATAGGTAGGGGAACAAATCTAACTGAATACTTACCTACATCTAAAGGCAAAACGCAGAACACAGGCAAAGTGTACCTAAACATAACATGGCTGTCTTTACGTTTTGTAAAGGCTGTCATTAGCCAATCACAAAATGACTTGTCATCACTATGTACTGCAGTACTTCCATGAAATACCCCAAAATTTCACGAAAATCGCACCAAAGATTTCACTAGGTTAAAATGCCTCAAAACTTAAATAATACTTACCGTACTTACCCAGTAGTACCCAAAAGGATGATCTGAGCACCTAATGTCTAATCCTACTAAATTTTTTTTAAATTTGTTCTGCCGTTTTCGCAAGATACAAAAGTCTAAGGAAAATGCATTGGTGGAAAAACACGCCTTGGGCACCTCTCCTCCCCCTTTTATCTTTGCACCCCTTTGACCAATCACTGTGAAACTTTGCATCATATGCCAATGTAGATGGAAGAATAGGTTTGCAAAGTTTAGTGGCAATTCTTCAAACGGGTGCAAAGTTATTAATAGGGAATAATCTGAGGAATTCCTATCTCTGGTAAGCCTAACTACTACAGAGTGGAGTGGCTGCCTTTTGAAAAATCTGCAAAAAACTTTTAAATAAATAAATGTTAATCTGCCTCAGCTACTTCCTGGAAAGTTTTGCACCACTGATTTTCTATGTTAATGCTCATAGGAAACTTTGTTCTCCGATACAGAAAAAAATGACTGGCTGGATATACAGCAATTTTGGCAGGATTTTTGTGCTTTGGTGTAAAAGAGGTGCTCAGGTTGGGATCAAAGTAGTTAAAAAATGTTATATACCTGGATGGTTGAAAATGCTGGACTATGTGGTACCAAACATATTTTAAAAAGAGCCCTCTGAATGGCCAAGGGAGATTTTATTCTGTCAACCCTTTCAGTACTGCATACTGAAGGAGCGGATTTGCTGCCACAACCCAGGGAAGAATTTTGTGGTTGCCACTACAGGACTTGGGGACTCGGTCCCCATGTTCTGAAGTTGAAAAAAAAAACATAAAAGGGTACAGGGTAAGGACGTCTGGCATGCTTGTGGAGAGACGCAGGGGGACCTCTCACCCAGGGCTTAACATTTAGAAACATTTGTTTTGTGCCTTGGCTTCTGTGTACTCCCATGCAGTCCCTAAATCAGAGCAGGAGAATGTGATCTTGTGTGCTCTGACGTGATGTACTGATTGACTAGACAGACGTCAAGTATCAGCCGCAAGAAATGTCTTTCTTATGAATTAGAAAGTACAATAAAGAGATTACTTGTCCTCGCTAATATGAAGGGCCCGGCTAGATAACACTTTTTGACTAGTACCTGCACTTATTTCAGTAGCATCCAGAGGTAGTCTAGGCTGATGCTATATTAGCATTGTAGTATATTAGGTGTTTTGCTCTGAAATTTCAGGAAGTAGCACTGTTTAATGATCAAGTGCACCAACTGGTCTGAGGTTATACGGTTCCACTGGAACAGATATAACCAGATGGGTTCCCCCAACAGATGTTAAGGGGTTGGGGAGAATGTGGGGAAAGTTAATGTTTGGAGGCAGAAGTGTTCTTGCTTTGGACTCCCCTAGCCATAGCGCGGCTGTAGCCACAGAAGCCATCTTTGATGTATGGCTTGAACACCTGATCTTTTTTAAATGACAATTGTTGTTATTAAGGCTGAAGTGATGAGTTGTAAGGTGACTGCTGATTCTGCTGCTGCCCTTTCTAGTTAGTGACAAACCCTGCCTCTCATGGCTGGTTTTGGAAAGCTCTCAGGGCCTTTGCTGTTGGTGCCCTTTTTTTATTTCCTTCAGCATTTAATCGACTTCTGGTTCAAATAGGTGTTCACCGCTGAAGAGCAAGCCGATGAAGGGCTGTTGTAATTCTTGCTGGAAGCCAAATACTCTGGACCCAGGCATAGCAGTAATGTAGGATGCTAGTGCTAATCTGGTGATGGAGTATCAACACTTTGAGAGCACACTTCATATTTGTGTTCGAAATGAACTTTTCCCACTATAAACTGTCTTTCCCCACTTTCTGTAAGTGACAGGACGGTGCCTGAGAAGCACCTCTCTTGCTTCCAACTGGTGTCTATCATACATGGGGAGCAGGATGATGGAGTTGGTGACTTGCCACTGTGTTCAGCCCCGTCACTACTCTCTTGACCACAGCTTTAATTTTCTTGCTCTGCTTATCAGGTGGAGTAATATCCCTATGCCGTACATGAAAGCCACTTTGCGGACAACCAGAGAATCAGGTGGATCATTTCTGAGAATAAATATGGGGTCTTACAGAGCTTTTATTTTTCTCCATTCTAGGTGCGATCACCCATGCTTTCATTGGATCCTTGATCCTCTTTGTGGAGAACTTGAGTATGTTCTCGAGCAAAGGTGAGAGGCATACATGTCACTCTGTTTTTAGAAAGGGTCACTCTCCTCTTCCACCACATGAAGCTTACCTTTATGGTGATCTGTCACTCGTTGCATGGCTGTATGATATACGATTGTGTCATCGGGTGGTGATGGTTTGACATGATTTGGCTCCAAACATAAGTTGTCTGGAGAGTCTACTTTATAATCATACCAATGCTCTTCACTATCATACTTGAGCAGTGGGTTCTCATATAGGTCTGGTTTGTCTACAGAGGGGTCCTGGTCTAAGTCTTGATGAATAGACTGGGCCAGTGACAGTGGGAGTGCAAGTGATAGTGCTGTGGATTTTCTGGGCTTCTTCTTTGGTATAAATTGTTTCCTCAAAGTTGAGGTGGAGTTTTTTTGCAGTGTTGTTAGAATGTTTTAGGAGGGCGTGCAAGGAAGAGGTTTGACACTGAGGCTTTGTTGTATGTCAGGATGGTCACTGCTATGTTAAACGTTGTGTAGCCCTGTTAGAAATGGGGTCTTTGGTTGGCAGTCAAGTTAGCCCCTGTCCAAGGAAGGACCCTTACTCTAGTCAGGTTAAAGGAGAATCACACTCAGTTAACCCCCGCTCACCCCGTTGGTAGCTTGGCACGAGTAGGCAGGCTTAAATTCAGATGCAATGTGTAAAGTATTTGTACCAACACACAGTAATACAATGAAACACTACAAAATGGGCACCACACCAGTTTAAAAAAATAGGTAATATTTATCTAAATCAAACAAGACCAGAACAACAAAGTTCCAACATACACAAGTCAAGATATGAATTTTACAAAGAATAAGAGTCTTAATCCTTGGAAAACAGTGAGAATACTGTTGTTACACAAAGTACCTGGTTAGCGTAAAATAATAAAGCCACACAGGTAAGCCTGCATCGAAAAAGGCCAGCGATGCATTGATTTCTCACTGGCAAGCGAGACCGTGCATCGTTCCTGCTCCTGTGAGGACGACGTGTATCCTTCTCTCTCTCCCGCAAGAGAGCAATGCATCAAATCCCAGACGAGCACCTCAGGTCCGGGCAGGCTTTTTGTTGATTTTTCACATCCAGCGATCTTGCGTTCGAAATTAGGTGGCACTGTGTCAGGAAACCATGCTGTGTGTGGCTAATGGGTATTGTGCGTCATTTCTCCAGCCACGATGTGTCGATCTCCCAGCCACGATGCAGGTGGCACGTCAATTTTAGCTGCGAGGCCGGCGGCATGTTGTTTATCAGCTGCATTGCAGATGGCGCATCAAAGGTTTCACCGCACGACGGTCTGTGCATGGATTTCAGCCCGTTTCCACCAGCTTCACCTTTCAAGGGCCCAGAGACAGGTTAGGGCAGCACTTGCCAGGGCAGGAGTCTCAGCAGAGAGTCCAGGTCCTGGCAGAGAGAAGTATTCAATGTCCCTGAGACTTCAACAACAGGAGGCAAGCTCAGTTCAAGCCCTTGGAGATTCTTCACCAGTGAGAAGTCACACAAAAGTCTGTCTTTGTCCTCTTTCAGGCAGAAGCAGCTACTGCAGGCCAACTCAGCAAAGCACAGTCTCAAGCAAAGGGGCAGTACTCATCATCCAGCTCCTCAGCTCTTCTCCTTGGCAGAGGTTCCTCTTGGTTCCAGAAGTAATCTGATTTTTAGGGGTTTTGGGTCCAATACTTATACCCCTTTCTGCTTTTGAAGTAGATCTACTTCAAAGGAAAGTCTCTGTTGTTCACAAGATCCTGCCTTGCCCAGGCAAGCCCCAAACACACACCAGGGGGTTGGCGACTGCAATGTGTGAGGGCAGGCACAGCCCTTTCAGGTGTAAGTGACCCTCCCCTCCTAGAACAAATGGCTCACCAGCAGACACCCCAGCTCCCTTTGTGTCACTGTCTAGAGAAGAAGTGCAAACAGCCCAACTGTCAAACCGACCCAGACAGGCAATCCACAAACAGGCAGAGTCACAGAATGGTTTAAGCAACAAAATGTCTACTTTCTAAAAGTACCATTTTCAAACTAAATCTCAAAACCAACTTCATTGAAAGATGTATTTTTAAATTGTGAGTTCAGAGACCCTAAACTCCAAATTTCTATCTGTTCTCAGAGGTAATCTGCACTTTAATAATATTTAAAGGCAGCCCCTATGTTAACCTATGACGAGATAGGCCTTGCAACAGTGAAGACTGAATTTAGCAGTATTTCACTGCTAGGACATGTAAAACACATCAGTACATGTCCCACCTATAACATACACTGCACCCTGCTCATGAGGCTACCTAGGGACTAGGGGTGCCTTACATGTAGAAAAACTGAAGGTTTAGGCCTGGCAAGTGGATACACTTGCAAGGTCGAATTGGCAGTTTTAAAACTGCACACACAGACATTGCAGTGGCAGGTCTGAGCCATGTTTGCAGGGCTACTTATGTGGGAGGCACAACCAGTGCTGCAGGCCCACTAGTAGCATTTGATTTACAGGCCCTAGGCACCTCTAGTGCACTTTACTAGGGACTTACTAGTAAATCAAATATGCCAATCATGGAAAGCCAATTACACATATAATTTACATAGAGAACACTTACACTTTAGCACTAGTCAGCAGTGGTAAAGTGTCCAGAGCAAATGAAACAGCAAAATCAGAGTCCAGCACACAGAAACAACCTGGGAAGCAGAGGCAAAAAGTTAAGGGAGACCACGCCAAGGATGCCAAGTCTAACTAGCCCTAAAATGGAGGGCACAGTAAAAGCTAGTGTTAAAATAGTTAAATTGCTAATTGTGGTATACATTGACCAGGCAATTTTAAATCTGGCAGACATTTAGCAGACTTAGCTTTCGGTAGGTATGTTTGATAAGATTTGTGATGATTCTTTAAAGGATACTTACAACTGTATGATATTGGTCAGGCTGTTGACAAGTTAAGGCAAATGCAAGAAATCTCAGGTTTCACACAGATTCAACAAGGGTGGTGGTGGGGGTCAAAGGTAAAGGGGTGTGGAAGGAGTGAAAAAAGTCACTGATTTTCAAACAAATTTGGCGAAGTTTCACAGATCTGCTCTAGACTGACATTTTGCGTGCTTAGGTTACTGTTGATTTTGAGCTTCATACAAATCTATAAAGAGGGTCACAGTTAAGGGGTGGAAACTCAAAATATTCATTTGCTAATAATGGTGCTGTTTAATAAACAAGAATGACATTTTACAGTTTGTTAGCCAGTTAGGCCCATTGCAGGGATTTGGGTTTTCACTGAGATCTGATAAGGGGTGTAAAGTTAAAGGAGAAGTACAGGGGAAGGGGAGGAAGGGATAATCTTTGAAAAATTACACAGAAATATGTTCGGTGTCATTTTGGGGTTCTGCACAGAATTTGGCAGACACTTTGCATGTTTGTCTTATTTCTGATATGGCTAGTTTCAAGAAGATTAGTCAAGGGGGAATATGGTTAGCATTAGGCATAAAACGATTTTGACACATTTTCATAACCTTCATCAGGACTTTAAATTTCTAGTTTTCTACCAGTATATTAAGCTAAGCCCGATAGAGATTCAAGGTGTCTTGGTGGCTTAAGTAAAACATAGAATGGGTCTCAAAAAAGCTTTGATTTGCTAGTATCTCTGGCACCATTTGAGCATTTGCAGTTAAGTTGGCAGATACAAAACTGGGTTCAACTTGCACACTTAGGCCCTCATTATGACAATGGCGGTAAATCCCACTTACCACTGGAGTGACGGCCGCCAATATACCATCGCGGAGGTGAACATCCGTTCGTCATATTATGACACACATACACCAAACCGACAGAATACTGCCACAAACACATATCTGCCAAACCAAAGGTCAGTGTTAAAGTGTCAGTACTACCACCCATACCGTTACGCCAACAAAACAACGTCCTCCACATTATGACCCACGAATCACTGCGGCGGGGTGGACATTTAATGGCGGTAAACCATTGCCGGTACACACTGGCGCGGTCTGAATGGCCACCCAAATACAAAACAACACAACACTGGCCAATACAACAAAACACACACCTGACACTGATACACACACCACAACTACCCACCCACCCACAGCACTATAAAAAACCCAACCACATTACCCACAACCGTTTACGAACACCAAAAATTGCCACGAGACAGACACGAATATCACAGAGACAACTAAACATTGACACACCACAAAAAAACATTCATCCGTCATGCACCCCACATCCCACACCCGCCACGTTACTCAACACCCTCTGCGCAACACACACACCACACAACACCCATGTCCCCACTAAGGCACCCCCGTTTCACTGATGAGGAGTTGCGGGTCATGGTGGAGGAAGCACAGGTACAGCAGATAGCCATTGCCTGGAAGATGGAGCTATGGCGGAGGATCATGGACAGGGTGAATACTGTGGAACAGTATCCAAGAACAAGGGACAACATCAAGAAGAGGTGGAACGACCTACGGGGGAAGGTACATTCCGTGGCAGCATGGCACCAGCTCGCCATTGAGAGGACTGGCTGGGGACCCCGACCTCCTCCCCCACAGCTGACAGCATGGGAGGAACAAGTCTTGGCAATGCTGCATCCTGAGGGACTCACTGGAGGAGCCGGTGGACTGGAAACTGGTGAGTCAAAATTTACAACCTATCACCCCCCCATGCATCTCACCCCAACCCCCTCACCCTGACTCCCATCACTCCACTCCATCCCACACAGTGCACCTAACTTACACATGTCAGTAACCAGAATACCAAGCCCTGCATGCCATACCAATGCATGGACAGCCCTCCCATTCCTGCATGTACACCCATCACCAAAGCATGCACAGCATGGAGTACTAACAATCACAAAACCAGGGATGTGGAATTCCTATCGCCCAATGCCCAGCACATCTTGTTTGGGGTCAAGGGCAACAAGTTTTTATGTTTACTTTGTCCTTGCAACACAAGCCCTTTGGCTGCCTGTTTACAGAGAGTGGAACTCTCTGCAGTTGAGGTAATGTTTCCAAAAGATAAGACTGTCCGAACTTGTATTTATGGTTCATTATTTGAAAGCCTTAATTATTAGGGTGAGTGCTGTAAATAAATGTCTTAAGGTCACACTTCACTACTGACGTTGGTTCCAGTACAAAAAAAAAACGGTGTATACACATGTTTGAAAAGTTAAGGCTATGAGGCTAAGTATAATGCTCCCAAAATGCTCTCTGATTAGATGCAAATGAAGTGTCATTTAGAAAATGTGTTGATGCATGCTAGTATTTCCCAAACATATTTCTAATGGAAAATCAGTGTAACCATTTTCAACACAATTATGGGAAGCATGAAAATAAACAAACACTGACAAAGCCAACTGATCTGACATATTTTTATAAGTCTTTTAGTTTCATCAATGCGTGTCTTGTTTTGACATGGCTTTTGTAACACTTTATTGTTGTGGGAGCTACCAGGCCCTCAACATTGTAACAAACACTGGCAAAAAAAAAAAAAAGTTTTTGAACTCTAAAAGCACACGTTGCCACCAGTGGCATAACAAAGGCCCTGCAGCCGCCCTCCAGGGGGCCCCTTCAGCACAGCACCTGCCCTGAGTGAGTCTGGAGAGGGGGCTCCTCCATGTTCTTTGCAAAGGGGCACCCTCCAGTTTCGTTACGTCACTGATTGCCACTGTAGTTCCCGACACAGAACAAAACTACTTTGTGTGCCAATATGCTCCTTGTGGAAGAGCAGAATGCGATCACTCACAGTAAAGCCAGCCGAAAGAGAGAGAAATAGAAATTTTATAAAAACAAAATGTCTTTGTTAACACCAGACCTAATTAGGGACCAAGACCCATATGTAGGTAGCTTTTTGCATGTCGCAAACAGCGACTTTCTCTGTTTGCGACGTGCAAAAAGCGCACTGCGATGCACAAACCCAGTTTTGCGATTCGGTAACCTGGTTACTGATTCGCAAAACGGGTTTGCGACTCGCAATTAGGAAGGGGTGTTCCCTTCCTAATTGCGACTCGCATTGCAATGTAGGATTGTTTTGTGAACGCAGGCGCAAACCAATCTGCCTGCTCTGAAAAAATGAAACGAAAACGTTTCATTTTTCGTTTTTGTAATGCATCTCGTTTTCCTTTAAGGAAAACGGGCTGCATTACACAAAAAAAAAAATGCTTTATTGAAAAGCAGTCACCAACATGGTGGTCTGCTGTCTCCAGCAGGCCCCCATCCCTGTGAGGGCCGCCATTCGCAAGGGGGTCGCAAATTGCGACCCACCTCATGATTATTCATGAGGTGGGCATTTGCGAAGCCCTTGCGAATCACAGATGATGTCAGGGACACCATCCTACATTAGGATTTGCGACTTGCAAATTGCGAGTCGCTCTGACTAGCAATTTACTGGTCGCAAATCTGAACGTACCTACATGTGGCCCCAAATTCTTAAAGAAAGTCACAAAAGTGCACCCATGGTATCTGTCGTACCCCTATAAAATATTTGTGAACTATATTTTAGCATGGGTAAATACGCATGTGTAGATTTGTTCATGTGAAAATCTATTGAGCATTTGCAAGTTCATTTTCTCTCCAGCCACTTTCTTCCCAACCCTGGAAGAAGTTCTAATTCTGCCATTGACAGGAGTAAATGTCCAACCTTTATTATTATGGGAAAATATTAGAGAGAAGCTGGTGAAAATCTTTAAAACATGCAGGTTAGTAGGTTTGCGGACTTAAAGGCATTCCAGTCCTGAAACTATTGCTTACTGCTTCCTCCAGCCCCAGTATGCAGATCTGCAGAAAGGTGGCAAAATAAGGAAATTGCTACAGTAGGGATTGAAACTGCAAGTATTCAAGCCCTACTATGGTAGTAGCCCTGGCATAATCAGAGAGGCTATTATCAGAGCTCTTACATAATGAGATTGCTGCCATAATTTGTCGCCACACTACATGGCACCAAAGGGACAAGTAGATCTTTTTACAGGACAAGTAGATTTGAGATGCAACCTGGCCCCTGGACAAGTAGATATTTTAATAAATTCCACACCCCTGCACAATACATCACCATACACAAACAAAGGTGGCAGGGCAACAGCAACAATACAGGGAAAGCTAGGGATGTACAATACGTCACAGATATGAGGGATAATACATCACTTACATCCCCACAGGTGCCCCAGCCAATCCCAGTGACGAGGAGGTGCCACGACTATCCAGTCCCCCAACAGAAGATGCCCCCAGTGATGACAGTAACTCTGGACTTCAGGATCTGGATGAACTTCCTGGCCCATCAGGGACCACTGGTCAGTATGCAACCCCAGCCCACTTCCAGTCCACCACAGAGCCTTCCCCCCCAGTACCCAACACCATAGCACCCACCCACCATCCCCACACCTCTGTCCCTAGGACACGTCAATCAGAAGTGTGCCACCTGTACAGGGACCCCAGTCCACACTTCACACCCAAGACAATCAGGGTCCTGGGGTCAGTGGCAGTGGGCACACCGTTCAGGGGACACAGGCACAGGGGGACAGGGACACTCGGAGGACAGCTGTGCGCTAAGTGGAGGACAGGCCCAAGGAACCGTCTCTCCAGAAGGCACTCACTAATGTCCTGGGGGCTTACCCACAATCCCAGGACAAATGGGCCAGATCCTTACCAACATGCAGGAGAAGAAGCGGCTGCAGGAGTTACACCATCAGGAGATCAGGGAAGATTTTCAGGCCCACAAAACCACCATGGTCTCCATAGCAGGGGTGCTGGCTGATATGGCCAACTTCATTAGGGAAGGGACAGCACACCAGCGGGCCTCTACCACTAGCCAGTCTACTGACCAGCCCTCCACATCTGCTACAGCTAGTGAACAGGAGGCCCTGTCACAGGACCCACAGGCCACCGGCACCCCTCCCCTTGCAGAAGGTGAACCACCCCACAAACGTTCCCTGCAACCCAGACAGAAGCCAGAGACACATGTCAAGACCAAGACCATCACCAGGAAATTAGACTCTCCTGAATGTACCCCAACCCTTGTGTCCCACCCTGTCACCTTGTCCACTCTGAACTGCCTTTGCTCCCTTTCCTATGGCCCCTTGGACACTGGACTTGTGCTACAAACAGACTGGAACAATACCCTGGACTTACCTCTACCATCACCCCATTCCATTGCACTTTTCCGTCTATAATTTGCACTCAAATAAATACCCTTGAACACAACTTGAGGGATATTGTTTTATGTGATGAAAATGTGTAATAATGGAAACAGTCACATCTTGTGCAAATGATCTGAACACTGTGATAGCATACAAATAATGACCTGTAGCTGTCTGTAGTCATCACATCAGTACACAGTTGTTATAACACCAACATCTGCAAAATGAGAAGGCATAGGTGACAGTAAGTTGAGATGCAAAGGAAGTGAATGCCACCCTGCTACAGCCACACAGAAAACATCAATAGTCAGAGGAATTGTCAGTACCACTGTCTCACCTGTGTGTCATTGGAAGTATTGACGTATAACTGATGTTCTGATGTCCAAATCCTCATCCTCTGCCTCCTCATCCTCACTGTCCTCAGGGTCCACTGCTGCCACAGGGGCATTTCCAATCTCCTCCTCCTGCAGATAATGACCATGTCACCTGAGGGCCAGGATGTGCAGCATGCTGCATGCTGCTACTGTCTGGCAGACCTTCTCGGGTCAGTAGCACAGGGATCCACCTGTCAGATGGAAGCATCTGAACCTGGCCTTCAGGAGACCGAAGGTACGGTGGACGATCCGCCTGGTTTGCCCATATGCACCATTAAACCGATTCTCAGCCCCTGTTAAGGCATTCCTCAAATGGGCAGGAGCCACGATAGGTTTGGGTAGCCAGAGTCACCTGCAAGTATTGAGGGACAAACATTAGCCTTACACAATGGTATGGGGATAACTCCTGAAGTCATACACTGACATACATCGGGTGGGGACTCAGGCTCACCTATTAGCCACACCCTGTGCCTCTGTAGCTGTGCCATCACATTTGGGATGCTGCTATTCCTCAGGACAAAGGCGTCATGCACCGACCCAGGATATTTGGCAGTGACGTGGGAGATGTACTGGTCAGCCAGGAACACCATTTGGACATTGAGTGAGTGAAAACTCCTCCGATTCCTGAATACCTGTTCATTGTGGCAAGGGGGACAAATGCAATATGTGTTCTGTCAATCGCCCCAATAATGTTAGGTATATGTCCCATTGCATAGAATCCTGCCTTCACAGTGGCCAAATCTTCCACATGGGGGTAAGCAATGTAGTTGCACATGTGTTTGACCAAGGCAGACAAAGCCCTTGCTAGCACTACTGAGAACATTGGCTGTGACATTCCTGCTGCCAAACCCACTGTCACTTGGAAAGAACCAATTGCCAGGAAATGGAGCACTGATAAAACTTGGGATCCCAGTGGGATGACAGATAGCTGATATCAGATCAAGCTCCAATTGAGCACACAGCTCTGTGATAGTGGCCCTGTCCAGTCTATAGGTGAGTATTATGTGACTGTCCTCCTATATAGTCAAGTCCACAAGGGGTCTGTACACAGGGTCTTGTCTCCTCCTCCTATTCATCCGCAGTGGTAGGTATCTAAGGGACACAAGAGTGAGTAGGGTGTCACAATTTGAACAATGGAACCACCACCTCAGTGTACACAGAGCATTAATGTAATGGTACAATGAGAATGGCAATGTATATGCAATTTATAGCAATGACACAGTTCTCGATTATCTGAATGTTGTTCACCACCATAAAATGGTGACCGCCTGTCCTGTATGTAGGGACAGGTGGAAGTGAGGTAACTGCGGAAGGCAGTCTTGCATCGCCGTGCTATTCCTCATTGGCTAACATGGGGGTCTATGGAGTACAGTGGCCAATGGGGATTGGCGGTAACGGTGTACACCGCCCAGGACCTGAACACCATTTTCTGTCTATAACCCCACTTGATTCCCGACTTTCAGCAGAACAACACCTACACTGTGTGTGCTGCTGTGACCTGTGTCTGGATCCTGCCATGGCCCGTGTGACCAGGGAAAGGGCCCCTGCCTTTACTTCATAGTAGTTGGAGCGCTTGGTGGATGGGGTCCTACCCCAGTATGGACAGCTGCATGGGCCTCCAGATCAACAGGTGAGTACACCTTGGGCACAATGCATGTGACAAGGTTGCATGGAGATGTGTATGCAAGCATCGTGTCATTTTGGGGGGAGGTATGTCTGGTGGTAGTGTACATGGTGGGCACCGAGTGATGTGTGTGCCAAATGGAAATGGAAATGGTATTTGTGGGCCATATGTGTGACAGGCTGGATTGTATGTGTAATGGTGACCTCCTGTCTGTATTACCTCTGCAGGTCAGTGCCCATCAGAAGAAGGGATTGTGGCGTGCCATTGCCACAGACGTGCGGACCCTGGGGGTCTACAGCAGGCGGAGAACATACTGTAGGAAAAGGTGGGAGGACCGGAGGCGCTGGGCCCGGAAGAACGCAGAGGCCCAGCTGGGGATGGCCTCCCAACAAGGGAGGGGTGCCGGTCAGAACTTGACCCCCTGATGGCCCGCATACAGATGGTGGCCTACCTAGAGCTGGATGAGCGCTTGAGGCCATCATAGCAGTCACAAAGAGGTGAGTACAGTGAGCATAACAACAATTATTGGTAGGTGGCATGGGAGCCTTGTGGTGGGTTTCAGTAAGTGGGTGCCCCTTAATGCCAGGTCAGACATTGTAGCGTGATCCAGCTCAAAGGAAATGGGTGTATTGCAAAATCTGGTAACCTAGCTAGGTTGCATTCCATGTCAGAGAGGGCTTAGTGGGTCCCAGGAGGGCTGCAGTTGGCGGTGGTTGTCTCTCATCTTGCTGTGGCACCTACCCAATTGAATGCCAGTGCGGTGCATAGTGCACAATCCTGATCCCTGTGTATGAATGTAATGTGTATGCCAACTGTGGTGTTGGAATTGATCCAGTGCTCCCTTTCTCTCCCCCCCCCACTTTTTTCTTCTGTCATCCTGTCCATGTGTGCATTAGCATCATCTGGCAGAGGAGCAGGGGCACCGCCGACAGAGGGAGCTGCATCCCACAGGACCCAGGAGGCAGAGTCCACCAACGCCGAGAGAACCAGTGGGACGGAGGGCGACGGGAGCACCATGGCGGAGACAGGCGGTGACAACACTGACTCTGATTCTTCCTCCGATGGAAGCTTCCTGGTGATGGCAGACACCTCTAGGACCACCCCAGCTACAAGTACAGCTGCCACCCCACATACCACCACCGCCCTCCAAGTAGCCTCCCCACTGAGTTACCCATGCCCGCTCACCGAGGAAGGGGGGCATCTCCTCCACCCCAGGCACCTCAGGTCCTGCCCCAGTGAGCCCTGCTGCCCTCAGTAAGGAGGCTATTGACCTCATGAGATCCATCTCTGTAGGGCGGTCGACCATTGTGAATGCCATCCAGGGGCTGGTATCCCAGATGCAGCAATGCAATGCATTCCTGGAGGGCATCCACTGTGTATTGGCGGCCCAACAGAGATCGTTTCAGGCTCTGGCCTCCTCTCTGATAGTAGCCAGTGTCCCTGTCCCTACATCCCCCCTCCAACTCCCACTTCCCAGTCCCAGTCACCTCAATCCCAACCCATCCCATGCACACAGACAAGCATGCACACAAAACATCACGCAAGAGTGGCACAGACAAACAGAGGCAGCACACTTCAGGCCACAAGCTCTCACACAAACCCCACACAGTTCCACACATAACAACCTCCACTGCCTCTACTGTCTCCCCCTCCTGCTCCTCCTCCTCCCACAGTCACATCTGCACTCACACCTGCATGCACTGCATCAACAGCCACCACCACCATCACCACACCAAGCAGCACACACACCTCACTTGCAGACACCTCCACAACATCCATCTATGCGTCCACTGTGTCCTCTCCCACCCTGTCTGCCCCCTTCTAAGAGACACAAAAACACACACTCAGACTCCCGGCAGCCATCCACCACACATCAGCACACTGACTATGCACCTGCACCCAAGTTCAGCAGGCGTACACCTCCAACAACCACTCCCTCAACCTCCACTCTCATCCCTCCTCGGTCATCCCACCCCACCGTCCTAAGAAGCTTTTCCTTGCCCAACTTGACCTCTTCCCTCCCCCTCCACCCCCCCACGTCCTGTCTGTAAAAGCAGAGTCCCATCGACCCAGCCCAGCACCTCAGCCAAACAGTCTGCCACTGCTCCCATCAAATCAACAGCTGCTGGCAAGAAGGGGCCCCAGAGTGTGAAGGCTGCCACTCCTACTGGGAGCACACCTCCACCTCAGAAACTCGACCACCCAAGAAATGGAAAGATCCCACTCCACTACCCAAAAAAGGGAAGGTTCCCACTCCACCAACAAAGAGAGGCAAGAGGCTTCCTCCACCAACAGTGGGCAAGGAGCCCTCACCTCCAACTGAGGCAGGCAGGGTAACACCTCCACCAGCAGTGGGCAAGGAGCCCTCACGTTCAGATGAGGCAGGCAGGGTAACACCTTAACCAGCAGTGGGCAAGAAGCCCTCACCTCCAGCTGAGGCAGGCAGGGTAACACCTCCACTAACAGTGGGCAAGGAGCCCTCACCTCCAGCAGAGACACAGCAGCCCTCACCTCCAGCTGAGACACAGCAGCCCTCACCTCCAGCAGAGAGCATGTAGGCCACCCTCCAGGGACTGTTGTACAAGGAGCCCCCTTCAGAACCAGTGGGTACGTTCCAGACCTTAGAGACTGTGCCCTTGCACTCCCCAGCAAAGAGAAATGGGCATGGAGCCCCCTACAGAACCAGTGGGCAAGTTCCCCACCTCAGAGACTGTGACCCTGCACCCCCCAGCAAAGAGAAATGGGCATGGAGCACCCTCTGGAACAAGTAGACAAGTTCCCCACTTCAGATGAGGTGCCCCCCACCCCCTTCCCCCTGAGGTGCCTGCCCATTTCCAACATGATGCCCCTGCACAGTGTAGTGCAGATATTATCAGGAAACAAGTTGGGGCTTGGACTGCGCCCTGTGGCCATGTGGACCTTTTGTAGTTTGGACTGGCCATTGGCCCTTTCTGGACATTTACTCCTATTTGTTTTTTCATACAGACAATATGGTGGCTGTTGGCATCAAATGACAATATCAGTTAAACCTAAATGTAGTCCTTGCATTATTATGACGTGGGTTCTGTGTCATTGGTTTTCCTCTGCAACTGGTTGTGTGCATGGTGTGTGTGTGTGAATGGTGTGTGTTGTGCGTATGTGTGTCACTTTCTTTTTCCTCCCTCCCTTGTGTGGTAGGCGGCTGTACTCACCGTCGTCATCTTCGTCGGTGTTGGTGTTCCAGGTGGAGGATAGTATAGAAGAGCATCAAGAGGACTTGTAGTTCCGGTTCCATGGCGGCGGTGGTCTTCTCTGTGTTTCTGATGGTGAGTCTTTTGCTTACTTTGCAGTGTTTCCGCAAGGCTTTTGATGGGGTTGGTACCATCCCAGAAATCGTGGCAGTTTGCTATGTCATAATATGGTGGGCGGTACCTTGGCTTCCGCCTGGCTGTTGATGGCTGTCAGGAAAACTACTGCCAGTGTTGGTAAGTTCTTCCCTCAGCAAAAACGATTCCCCTTTTCCTTGTACTCACGTTGGTTGCAGCGGCGTCCTCACTCCCGGTGGCTCTTGCGGAGGCTGTTCTTAGAACTAGCTTCTTCAGGTTTAACTGCCACTCAAGATGGTGGCCGCATATCTTTGTGAGGTCAGCACTCTAGTGTTTCTACCTTAGTCTCGTGCTGAAGCTTCCCTCCAGCTGTTTTTCTCTGGGAGCTGCGCACTTCCACTGTCATCTTGGGGAGAATGAGCAGTGTTCCTGAGGCGCTTCGTTTTATAGAGAATTCTCTCAGTTTTGAGTAATTACTTATTTTTCTTGTTATGGTGTGCACACCAGCTACTTTTTCCCTTCTGTAGAAGCTGAATTTCTTCCTCCTTCCAACAACTGGCTATCGGCTTTCTGAGGAGAATTCATTTTGGCTTAACAGAACTTCAAGCAACTGCAGTAAGGAATCCTTTTGTATGATTTCCAGACTTGCCAATATATACATATGTACATAATATTCAAAAATTCTTCGCCTTGCAGACTTGCCATTCTTAGAGACAAACCTCAGTGCTCAGACTAATTCCTAGAGACTGTGACTGATAAAAACTGAACCTTGAGAAGGAGATTTCGTTTCCTGTGAAATACATTAGTAGATTGTATATTTGTGAACCTTTGAACTGTTCTCCAGAGAACCTTGGATACCTCTGACTCCTGGAGAAAAGAAGATCTTAAGTTAACATTGTTCTCTTAGAGAGAGGCTAGTCTCTCAAAAGATCCAGGTTAGGAGACCAATAGAATTGGGTGAATGTGAATGGCTGAACATTTGAATGCGCAGTAGGAATGTACTTATCTATGCTCTTTCACCCGACTGCAGGTCCTTCCTTTAAAGAAATCCCAATAAGAAGAAAGGTGCAGGTTACAGAAGCACACACTGAATACCCTTTCTTCAAGTGGGAAACACAGGCTGGAACTGGCTCAGGAGGCGGTCTCTTTTTCTATTCCCATTCCTCTTTCCCCGTTGCAGATGCAGGGTTCAGATAATCAGTAAAGTCTGAACACGCATCTGTTGGAGGGAGTTGGGTAAAAGGCATCTGCTCCTGTGGGAGTTTGAGTTAATGGGTAATCTCCTGACAATGGCTGCCGCCGTCGTCAGTGGTGTTAACACCCTGGCAGTTGGTGTGGTACATTGGCTGTCTATGGGAGTTAACACCGCCATGGTCATAATTTAGGGGTAAATACTGCCAGCTTGTTGGCGGTATTACCATAACTTAAACTGTCACTGCCATTGTCATAATGACCACCAAAATATGCAGGTGGTTGGTGGCCACATGGGACACGAAGTGCAACAGTGATTAACATCAAGGTGGGGCTGAGCATGGCCTGCTCACAGTGAACCGCCAGCACACACAGCTCAATTCCATGCAGAACAGAGGTTGGCTGCTGCATGATACAGAGGCAGTATCATTTACCAACACAGCTTCAACAAGCCTACAACATTTATCAAATCACCAAGGACACTTTTACCCTTCCATTTAAAAAATATAGTCAATATGAAGTTATGGTTAGCTTTCGTCATAAAACTTTCTTTAAAAATCTCTGAAATTCACATAAAAACATAGTTAAAGTGGAGTTAGATTATGAAATACAACTAAACCCCCCTGAAATTCCCCAGCTATGGTTAGCTCTGTAATCCCTGGGACAAACACCTGCCATGCAAACCATAACTCACATACTAAAATCAATGTCTATGATTTCACACTATTTGCAATTAATAAAAAAGGTTGTCACACCACAGCTTTAAATTCCAATGCATACACTCATATTGTATCCAAAGTTGTTTCATTCATAATTTCAGTGGTAAATTGATAGTTATTAGTAAGATCATTTAAGTCACATGTGAATTCATCTGGTGAATTGGTGTGTGAGTAATGGTCTGCAATCCGTCTTGCACCGTGTTGAAAGGATTAAAGAGCCCTGGTTTGGGTGAAAGTGTCGGAGAAATTATGGTGGTAAGAGAACTTGATGTTACTGGTGGGAGTTAAGCACTGGCTATGGTGGTAGGTAGGTGGCTGGAGGTGATATAGTGCAGTGTTGGATCTGGCTAGGGGTCTTAATAGCACTGGTTGTGGATAATGCTGCATAATATTGGTTTTGGTGGAAGGTCACAAGAGCTCGGACTGAATCTCTCTTACCCGCTGCAACTCCTCAGACAGCTGCTGGTTGACACTGAGAAGCTCTCCCAGTTGTTCACGCTGCACACTGAGCTGGTCTTCCTTCATCTGCAGCATTGCTTTGAAAGAGACTTCCAGACGCTTCTCCAGGCTCTGATACTGACTTCTGTAAAGAAAGAGAAATGAGTAAATGCATTGTGCAGCACACTTAGCTACAAAAGTGTTCTTGCACCACTGGGACAATAGATGTCGATTCACCAAAATGCCAGGGGTAGAGGAAGTGTCAACACATACACTCTGACCAAATAACATCATGGGCTGATTCTCTGTCACACTCTTTGTCTCCTATTTGCTGTTGAAGGGCTGGCAAAATTGCAAGACGTGCAAACAACACTGGTTGGTCGGGGGCCCATAGGGTATTACCTCTCTCTGTGGAGGATGTATGTTGGGTGACTGAGGTTAACAGAACAATTTTAGAGCTGTTGCTCTGTCATATAATCAAGTCTTACAGATGGATGAGAAGGTGACAACAAAAAAGGAGGCCTACGCTGATTGAAAGAGTTTTCAGGTATGGAGACCGAAGGGAGAATTTGAACTTGGAGCCGAGGAGCACTATAACAGGACCCACTGTCTTGTCTGAAGTCTAGTATAGGACTCTTATTTAAGGACACCACCTATGGAAACACTTGAGGAAAGCACCGTCAATGGTTAGAGAAGGTCCCAGGCTTATGGTGTCAATCCTGACCCACCTGAGCCACCCCAATCCCAAGTTACAAATTGCTGTCTTTAAGAAATAGATTTTTTTTTAGTGAATCCTCAGAATATTTAAATATTTATATTTAAAGTTACCATGAGGCTCCCACCTCAATGACGGGGATGATTCAAGCATGTGAATCTATGAAAGATCCAATACTGGAGAACTTCAGTCTCTCTGGAACGCAGGGAAGAACCTAAGGGAAATTTATAGAATGTGGAAACACCCATTGAGTGTTCAACTCAGCTTTGAGTCTAACACAGATTCACTCAGTGAAACACAATACAAATGATAAGGACAAGAAGGTCTTTTAGTCCAAACTTCTTTAGAGGACACCTTAGGGATAAGAAACCCTCAGAGAACTCAACAGGACAGGGGGCACAAAAGATGCTCTGCCAGTGTAAACCACACAGTGTATATGTACTTGAAGTGTCTCCCATTATGTGAAGTGGTCACGTAGAGAAGCATGGTGGAGAAAGACATTTAAAGGGGGACAGATGGAGATGCTCCTAGTAATTTCTGTATATGTTTAAATGGTTAGGTCCATAACAGCATGCACAGCATTGTTTCATTCATGACTGACCAAGAGTATTTGATGGAGAGGAGGATTTTGCCCATCCTTACATCTTGTATTATACGAAGTGCCGGCACTATCATTAAATGAGGCTACCTTAGGAGGGCCAAGTTAGAACTTCCTGGTGTTATAACTGGGTCACCAGTGAAATGCAGATAGTGAACAGGACAGAAAGAGTGCTGTTTGCTTTCTGATCTTGCTACTCAATGCTTAATTAAGCTGGTGGCTGCCAGTGCGGTTCCCTGGTACTCACTTTTAGGGACCGGCACTTATTTTTCTGCGTTTACCGAGAGCAAGAGAGGGATAAGCACACAACGTTTAAAGATAGAGGAAGAGTAAGACAGAAAAACCTTCACAAAACGAGATTGCAGGAATCTGGAAGAGTGAGATGAAGGGGAAGGGAGTGTCTGGTAGGGGATTAAAGAGGCATGAGGTTAATTAAAGACTATTCATCCTAGGTATTTGGAGCACGGACACTTAATAGTGAAGCTCTCAGGCTTCTAACCAGATCTTTGTGAAAAGACACTCATTAGTTTACAAATTAAGCACTGCTGCAACCTCCATCCTGACCCCTGAGATGAGTGCTTGCAAGGGCATTACCAGTAGTCCAAGAAATCAAGCTACCAGCCCCTAACTGACATCCATGGCTGAGACCAAGGCACCTGTGACACCCTAGATGCTACCTCACCTGCCGTTTGAGGTGTGCTGCTCCTCGCACAGAGAGGGGCGTTCCAGCTGTCCTCTCAGCTTGGTCAGGTCTGTCTCGAGTTCTTGGACTTTCACTTTCTCTGTCATCAAGTCCTGAAACAAGGGATACGGCAAAAGATGAATAATCAGAGCTCTTGCACTGTGTCCAAAAGTTTGAACATTGCTAGCATCTCTGCACTTTTCCTTACGCAGGTCCTGCACAATTTCTGCAGAGCTGCACTTTGGCCTGTGCTGTATAAAGGATTGCAGGACTGTGAAGTATTTATCTTGAGTCCAGGGCAGTCGAGATAACGAGGCTTTGCCCTCTATGCTAGTGTTTCTCAACCTTTTGACTTCTGTGTATCCCTACTTAATTATTACTGTAATCCAGTGACACCTCCCCCCCCCGAGTCACTGCTGGAGCTGGAAGGAGGTACCCCTACCCAAGAAAGTTCAATGATTTAAACCACAAACCTATAAACAAAAATACAAACAAAAGCATTTATCAAATGAATACACAAATGATTAAACATTGTATTTATTACACAAACAAATATAAACAAGCATTGGCAAAGCCAATAGATCTCGCATATACAATAGCTATTGGCTTTGCTAATGTATGGCTTCATATCACTAGTATCCGTTTAACAACTAAATACTATAACCAGCAAATGAAAGGTGACTTTTGCAAAGAGCCTGAATTTCAAACGTGCAGCAGCCTTTTTAGTAACCTTCGACCCGTCTGAGCTAGAAACCATTTTTTTTTAAATATGCAGATGAAGGGTTATGTGGCAGTTGCAGCAAATCCATTATTAATGCGGGAAAAGTTGGAGTAGCAGAATCACATAATTGCACAAGCCATGACTATAACCCAATTCTGGTTGAGAGTGTAGCACAATATTGTATAGGAAGCGGTTTCTTGTAGATTTGGTAAAAACACTGGTAATACCAGTTCAATGTACCCCTCAGGTGTCCGAAGAAGCCTCAGTGGAGATGCGCCACTCGACTAGGTGACGAAGGTGAGGGTCACGTCAGGGCTGACAAGGTGGCGTAAAAGATTGGGAGCTATGATGTAGTAGAGCACTGTGAAGCCACCTGAATGGCAGACACAGCATACAGGGCAAGAACACTTAAAAGGGCGTCAGAACTGGAACAGGGTATCCGATAATGGCATTTGCACTACCAGTGAAATGCTCATGTGCTTCTGGATTGGGGAGAAGCCACACTATACTCGACAAGCTGTGTGAAACAAACGCATTAGTTAGTGTTGAGTCTTCTAGGCTTAAGTGCTTGTTTCACAAACACTTAAGCCTAGAAGCCTCAACACTAACTAATGCGTTACCCAGGTGCGTATTAAGCCGCAACAGTACTGACTAAATCTGTTTACATTTCCGAAAAGGGTCCATCTTTTAAAGTCCAGGACTGGGGTGGAAAAGAAACATAAGTAAAATAAGCTGAATGCAGAAAACAGGAGACAAGTAAAACCTCTGGCCTGCCACTAAATTCAGTAGAGGGATGTCTGGCTGTAAGACGGCGGAGCTAAAAGGCTTACTCCGGCGCATCGCACCACCCCGTCCGTTTTTCTGAGGAGACAAGATGATAGTAACAAGGCCTCGTTGTCTGAAGGGTGACGATATCTACGCAGCGCACACAGCAAAGTTTACTAACTGTAAAGCTGTGACTAGACAGCCAGCTGCAGTATTTAATTTGTAAACAAAATAAGTGCCAGGGCCCTTGTCGGATGTCCCTGCATCTTGCACCACCTGCTGCCCCTTCCAGCGCTGCCAATGACAGCACCTACACAGCTACGAGCCGGCACACTGCTACCAGTGTGGCAATTAGGCTGGGTGAGGCCCCCAAAGCCATAAGAATGGCTTTGGTGACGTATTATTTATTTTCAGTAATTTAACAAAAACTGTGCTGCTTATTTCTAAATTACAAAAATAGCACCACGATGCGGCAGCTGTCACAAGTGCCCTCGTTGAGATTTTAAGTGCGGTGTCGGGCACCGGAAACCACCAGCTCAAATTTAACAGTGGCCAGCTGGAAAACCACCACTGCACACTGAAAGTTGGAAGAATATGCGCTGCCAAAGCCAATAACCGTTACCTTCGCACTCGAGCGTCGACAGAGGCAACAAAAATACAGAGCTCAGGGACAGCAGGAGGAGGGGTGTATACAGAGAACACGAGGAAAGTGTGGGGGAGAAAGGAGTATCAGACAGGGCTCCAGAGCTAGAAGAGGGAAGGAATTGTATATCTATTGCGTCTGGAGCAGCAGATGGGAACTGGTTAAATTGAATAAATCTGTGCATGGTCG
The DNA here is from genome assembly GCF_031143425.1 of Pleurodeles waltl. Classification (NCBI taxonomy): domain Eukaryota; kingdom Metazoa; phylum Chordata; class Amphibia; order Caudata; family Salamandridae; genus Pleurodeles; species Pleurodeles waltl. The sequence goes on along the minus strand of NC_090448.1, from coordinate 406,945,620 downwards.
CAGCTCCACAGAGGCGAGTGATGTTTGGCCAGCGCTCGCCAATTACGAGACATCAAAAAGAGTGAATTTGAATCCAACAAATGGTAAGCAATGGCTGGACTTTGAACCCTTTACTGAAAACAACAGTGTCTCACTAGCAAGAGCATGCACTAGCCCATGCTGTTGCAGGCTTGACCCTAAAACGTATAATGTTATTTTTAGTGGGACAGTTGGAGCTTTTTCAAGTTGAATTGAGGCAATTCATTCTCCATACTATATTCTGTTTGATGCGCTTGCACTGCTCCCACAAATAAATCTGAGGATACCAACTTGATTTTTACTCTCTAATTTCTAATTCCTTCACAATTACCAGAACGTTTTAAGATTTTCACTTTTACATTTTGCTTCTTTATTTATATATATTGTATGAATCAGTTTATATTATTTAATTTTCCAAGTAGTTGCAGACTCCCTGAGTAGATGACAGAGATCCAGAGAGGTCCCCAGATCACAGGTTAAGAATCATCGCTATAGGTAAATGCTCTCAGCAGATTCTCTAGCTGAGATTCTCACAGCAAATTAAAGTGAAAAGAAGCTGAAGAAAATCATGTTAATCTAGGAAATACACTAATACAGGCAGTGGTGTGGAAATCCTATAACCTGATGCCCAGGACATATTGTTTGGGGTCAAGGAGAACAAGCGTTCATGCTTATTTTCTCCTTGGGACAAATGGGCCCACCCCCCTGCAGCACAAACCCTCTGACTGCAAGTTTATGGGGAAGGGAACTGTCTGAGTTGAGGTAATGTTTGTGTCCATATATTAATACTCTTCGAACTTGTATTTGTGGTTCATCAATGCAAAGCCTTTATTATTAGGGTGAGCGCTCTAAATAAGCATAGTAAGGTCACACTGCACTATTGACAGTGGTTCTGGTGAAACAATATGAGGCTTCTTATAATGCTCCCAGAATACTCTCTGATTAGATTCTAATGTTTGCAGAAGATTGTAAGCAAGATTGGGGATTCTTTGCTTTCAAAATAAAATGTTCAGAAAAAAATACAAGTAGGAAAAAAAGTTTTGCTAAATTACTTTGAAGCATCATTTAGTAAAATGTGCTGATGCATGCTAGTACTTCCCCAAAAAATATTCATAATGGAAAACGAGTCTAACCATTTTCAACAAGATTATGGGAAACATGAAAATAAACAAGCACTGGCAAAGCTGACTGATACGACATTGGTTGTCAGTGTTTTGGTTTTGTCAATGCATGCTTTGTTTTGACATGGCTTTTGTAACACTTTATTGTTGTGGAAGCTGCCAGGCCCTCACCATTGTAACAAACATTGGCAAGAAGCAAAAAAGTTTTGGTCTCAAAAAGCACACATTGCCACAGTAGTTTCCGACACTGAGCAAAACCGCTTTGTGTGCCAATATGATCCTTGTGGAAGAGGCGAATGTTATCACTCACAGTATAGCCAGTCAATAGATAGATAAATAGAATTGTAATAAAAGCAAAATGTCTTTGTTAACGGCAGATCTAATTAGAGGCCCAATTCTTAAAGAAAGTCACAAAAGTCCACCTATGGTATATGTCTTTGAATTCATTTTATCACAAGAATTTACAGAAGTAGACCAGGAAATCATACTCCTGGAAAATATTTGTGAACTGTATTTTTGCACGAGCAAATATGCATGCGTAGATTTGCTCATGTGAAAATCTATTGAGCATTTACACGTTCACTTCCCCCCCAACCACTTTTTTTCCCAACCCTGGAAGAACTACTTCTGCCATTGATAATACCAATCTTTCTCAGTAAGGGAAACAATAAGAGAACAGCTTGTGAAAATCCTTAAAGTATGCAAGATAGTAGGCTTGCACAGACCCGAGGGCATTCCAACCTTGAACCTATTGCTTACTGCTTCCTCCAGCCCCAGTATGTAGATCTGCAGAAAGGAGACAACATAAGAAAATTGCCATACTAGGGCTTGAAATTGCTAGTATTCAAGCAGTACTATAGTATAAGCCCTGGCATAATCAGAGAGGCTATTAGCAGAGCTTTTACGTAATGAGGTTGCTGCTGTAATTTGTAGCTGCAGTACATGGCAATAAAGGGACAAGTAGATTTTTTTACAGGAGAAGTAGATTTAAGAAGCAACCTGTCCCATTGACAAGCAGATAGTTTATTAAATTCCACACTCCTGATAGGGCTGGAAAAGTTTCAGGTACTTTTTCTTCTACATCACATGCTTAAATTATGACTACCCAGCAGTGCCAGGTCAGTGGAAGGTGGCAATAAGATTACTTAAGCTCAACTTCACATGGACTATAAAATCTATGAATAACTAATATTGAAACATGCCTTGTGTGCAGTTCTTCTACATTTCCTTTTCTAGTTTTATGCCTGCAGGGTTGTTCCGCTAGGCCGCAGGAGGAGGTCTCCTGACATTTGAGGCCAATCATTCAGCGTTCTGTCTGTGACTCTTAGGCTTTCAAAAACGGTGGCAATGCACTCTAAGAGCAAGGCTAGAGGTTTTGTGGCCACAGATTTCCCCAGATAATAACAGATTTACCACAGTTGCCACATATTCTATGTGCACTACTAGATGTGCAGATTTCAACCGAAAAAATGATTCTAGCTCGAAAGGATCATAAGTAAATAAGCAAATTGCAGTACACATGGGGAAACGTAGCAGTAAACACTTTGCACAAAATAACTGATCACCTTTCAGTTGTTAGTAACTATATGCAGGTATTACACTGGTTATTAGTGAGAAACCTACATTACACACAGGTAATGTACAATGTATTGTTTGATAGTGTTTTACTTAATGGAAAGAGGCACTCCAACACGTCAACTGGTGCACACTTAGTAAATACAACATGAACACCAGTTTTAAAACATAATTGGGATACAAAAAGTACTATGCCTTTTATTACAAGAAGTTGTTGTGAGTCACTCACCAAAATGACGAGATTACTGAGTTTAGGCCAGCAGCACCAGTCCGATCTTAAACCGTGTGGTAGCTGTCGGCCTAACCCTTCTGGCCAGCTAGCAGCACCTCACAGATACTGTAGGTAAAAGTGATTTGTGGCAGCCCATCGCATGACAATCTTAGACTCCTCTGGGAAGTCATGGGGGAAACAGGTTTTGCCCCATTCTCTCAGTTACACAAGTCTCATAGATGAAATGACAAACCGAAGCATATCGTGGTTCAATAGGATTTTTTGAAGCAAATGATTCCTACGTAAAAAAGGCATGAAGTGTGATTATAAGGATGATGAAACCAGACATTATTACAAGAAAGTGAAACAAGGAAATAGTACCACCATATCTGTACAATAGCATTACCAATATTCCTACATACACTACTAAGATTCCAACATGAGAGCAAGTAGCAGTGATAGCCCTAATCCGCCCATCTAGTACCGGGAGTGTAGTAGGAGCCCCATACCTGTGTTGAAGATAAAGGAGAGGTTTGTTAGTCTTCTGGAAATCCTCCTCCGTGACAGAAGAGGAAGCAGCAAGTTTCTGTTGAAACTGAAAAGGCGACAGGCAGATCTGACTGGAGTGTTCTATATAAGGAAACTAAGGCAGCCTGATGTTATAGTATTCTAGGAACTGCCCTGACATGACATGTGCCTTTCTGTGTAAAACACTGTACTCTCTGGACTGGCAATACCCAGGAATCTATCAAATGTAGCCTTGATGCGAGCACAGAATAAAACCTGTGCAAAGCAGAGAAGGACAATAGATACGAATAATAAAACATCACCACTAAAATGGTGCCTCGCTAGAATAATAAAAGGAATAAAATGCCAAGTGGCTTGGTAGAAGGACATAGGCTGAGACCTAAACTAAAATAGGAAAAAATAAGTGTGAGTATGTGCCAAACGACTAATCTCATGACAAAGTATGAAGGTGTAGGCCTGTGCAATATTGTATGTTTTGACACAAACTATTGTATTCTGGGAGTAGGCAGGGATGATTTTCCTAAACTGGTGTTCCTGTGCTGCCATGAAAGGAAGAAAACCATTAATTGTTTGTGAATGCTATTTACAATAAAATATGCTAAGTGTACTTCTCTTTTTAAGAAAGCTTTGTACTTTGCATTGTGTTGGGACACTCTTGCATACATGTCTACTACATGATAGGCAGATAGAAATGCCCCAGAAAGTGCCATAGTGATGCCTCATTATTTACATCACCTTCACCATAATTCCAGAGTCCTTGCTCAAAGGTACGTTTGCACTAGGCTACAGGAGCCCTAATTATCAGTGGCCTGGCTAAAGGCACAATAATTAGTGCACCTTTTACAATCTGACACCCCAAGATTTGAAATTTAAAAGCTACAATCATTTTTTTTGCTTATTACAAGGTGTGCCCTTTAAAATGGGGCATAAAAGATTTCTGTGTTTTGTGCATCAAAATTACCATATTCCTGTATCTGCCAAGGATGTTACCCCTGTAAATTTCAGCAGGTTGCACCTGCCGAATTTCATATGGGGAAAAGTGAACGGATAAGGTAACTATCACAAAACTCATTGCACACTTATTAGAAACAAACGCACTACTCATAATAAGGGCCTATGAAATGTAATTACTAGAAAATATAAATTAAAAGTGTGGTTATCTCTTTCTGATAAACTCAAAATAGAGAGAGATAAAAGTGTCCATGGATCGCCAATAAACACTGCTGAGCTAATCAAGCCCACTTCCTGGAATGGCTATATAATACAAAATTATGCTAGAAAGTAGTTTTACTGGAGCTGTATACATGGAAAAAAAGTTAGTTACTTTCCTGTAACTGTAGTTGTCAGGTATTGGTATCTTTCATATACTTAGGATTTGTTCAAAGTATTACACCATTTGGAGTGAACTGAAGAAAAGGGTCTTTGATAGTGAAGGCTTGTAGGTCACTCACTCTTTTTGCTGAAGTGAGAGCCAGTAAAAGCGACGTCTTTCAAGAGATTAATTTTAACTCTGACCTGTGGATTGGTTCGAAGGGAGGCTTCATTAGTTGTCCAAACACTATGTTTAGAGACCATAACGGTGGAGGCTTACGTACCGTTGGAAATACTCTAAAAAGACCTCTGAGGAATTGTTTCACAATCCTGGCAGAATACAGTGAGTAGCTGTGCTGAGAGTGGCGGAATCTTGAAATTGCCGCCACACATACCCATATTGAGGAGTAAGAAAGCCCAGATTTTGCTAAATGTAACAAATAAGGAAGTATTTGTTCCGGGTCGACAACATAGGATGGACTCCTTCAGAAGCACACCACAAACAGAAACTCTTCCATTTTAGTTTATATGTCTTATTGGCGATGTCCATTCTGGCTTTGAACAAGATTTGTCTACATTACAATGAAATGTTCAAGGTGGAGTATTCATGGAATTCAGGAGCCAGGCTGATAAAGGTAGCGATGAAGGATCTGGATGCCTGACTTGACCCTGGTGAATGGTCAGTAGGGCTGCTGTCTGTCTGAGTAGAACATGTGGTTGTTCCTAACACAGGGGTTCTGTGAACCAGACCTGCCTGGGCCATCTGGGTGCTTCTAGGAGGAGACAACATCACTCTGCTTTCATTTTGTTGATCACTGTGGGGATGAATGTAATTGGGGGAAAAGCGTAGGCATAGATTCCTGACCATCTCATCAAAAAGGCATTTCCCCCACGACCCTCTTTGGGGATGCCAGCTTGCGTAATATGGGCATTTCTTGTTCTTGTACGTGGCAAAAAGATCCAGATTCGGCTTGACCCACTTTTGGAAAAGTTGGTTGAGAACTTGTTGGTGGAGTTCCCACTTGTGATACGGGATGAAAGTCCTGCTCAAAGCATCCGTTAGGAGGTTGGTTTGCCCTGGCAGGTGTTCTGCTTTCAGAGAAATGTGGTTCTCTATGGCCCATTCCCATATGCTCTGAGCTTGATGTGAAAGCTGCAAGGACCTTGTGCAGCCCTGTTTGTTCAGGTAAAACATACATGTGGTATTGTCCGTTCTGATGAGAATTGTTTAGTTCCGTATTCTTGGTAAGAAAGCCTCCAGCGCCAGATCTATTGCTTTCAGCTCCAGTTTGTTTATGTGAAGCTGTTTGTCCTTTTGTGTCCAGTTGCCACTTATCCACAGATCTTGAAGGTGGGCACCCCAACCTTCGAGCAATGCATCTGTTATTATATATTGCGGCACTTGTAGAAGAAAAGAAAGGCCCTTGGATAAGTTGGTCTGTTTTCCCCAGCAAGACATGGCAGTTCTTATTTCCAGTGTGATGAGAATTCGATCTTCGAAGGATCCATTCTCTTGGAGCCACTGGGTGTCTAGTTGCTCCTGTAGAGACCGCATGTGCAGTCAGCAATTTGGGATCGGTGGAATAAATGAAGAAATCATTCCCATGAATGATTTGTAATTCCGAACTGAAACAAACTTTCTTGTTGATCGCTTCTGAGCTAGTTTGGAAATCTTTTGTTGTCTCTCTTGAGATGGAAATGCTTTGCTTTGGTTAGTATCCAGTATCGCTCCTAGGAAGTTCAGCTTTTGTGCGGGATGGCAGTGTGACTTGCGATAATTGATGGTAAGACCTAGAGTTTTGAACAACTGAAGGCAAGTGGATGTGTGGTTTACAACCCGAGTTCCTGTGGGTGGCTTTATGAGCCAGTCGTCCAGACATGAAAAGACTTGTATGCCCAGCTGTCGTAGGTGAGCCGCTACTGGGGCTAGCACTTTGGTAAAAATTCTGGGGGCCGATTTTATTCCGAATGGGATGACACAAAACTGTAGATGGATACCAGTTACCTTGAACCTGAGAAATTTCCGATGGTTTTGATGTATTGAGATATGAAAATATGCATCTCGGAGGTCTAGAGATGTCATGTGATCTCCTGTGTTCAAGAGGCATAGAATGTCCTGAAGTGTTACCATACAAACCATAAGTTTTTTCAGGAACTTGTTTAAGGACCTCAAATCTAGAATGGGCCGCCAATCCCCCGAAGGCCTTTTTACTAGAAAAAAGCGGGAACAGAATCCCCGGTTTCTGTGCAGAGTTGGAAAAAGTTCTACTGCCCCTTTGTGTAACATTGCATATACTTCCTTGAGGAGCTGTTTTAACCGTGGAGGTGGTGGTCCATTCGGTAGGGTATTTGGAGACTTCTGAATTAATTCTAGAGTCTGTCCCCTGGACACTATATCTAGTGCCCACCTGTCTGATGCTATCCCCGACCACTGAAGGATGTGGTAAGCAATGGGGCCTCCAATCTATGCAACACAGGTGGGGTTGGTAGCTGGTATGAATGCATGGTCATTGTTTTCTACCCGTGTCTCTACCACGGGGAGCGGTTCTTCCCCTCATGGGGTGTCTATAGGCAGCTGTAGGTGGTAATCGGTATTGCTGATGGTGTTGTCGTACTGCTGTCGAAAACCTGCTTGAGCCGTTTGGTATTTTGGTCTATATTCTTGGAAACCATCTTGAAAGGAATAACTTCCTCTGCCTCTAGCCCCTCAAAATGGCTGCCTTTTGTACTGCAACGTACCTAGGGATTTGGCTGTGTCTGTATCCGCCTTTATGGATTGTAACAGTTCACCCACATGCTTGCCGAAGAGGCTTTACCCTTCATATGCCATGTCAAGTATCCTACTTTGAATCTCTGGCCTAAAAAGTAGATTTCAGCCAGCCCTGTTTGCGCAACACCGCTGCCCCCACCAGTTGTCTAAATCCCGTTAGTGAGATATCAATCACTTCAGCTACGATCCGCTCTCCCTCCTGCAACACTTTCTTTGCCTCTAGTTTAGCATCTTTGGGCAAGAGGTCCACGTAAGAGGACATGTCTGCCCACATTTGGCGATCATATCTGCCTAGAATGGCTAACGAGTTGGTAGCTTTGACTGTTATTGCTGCTACTGAGGAGAACCTTCTCTATCTGTTGGGGATGTCATTGGTGTTGAAGAGTTTTTTGAGTGGCGTAGCACCGCATGAGATACCACGGAATCCGCCTTCGGTTGTGTAATTAAACAAGCTGGAAAAATCTTCCGGGGCTTTATACTTTTTCTCTAAACGCGGGATCTGGGAAGGTATTGTAGCTGGGTTTTTCATCGCTTTCAATCCTTCCTGCCATATAAAGTCACCTATAGGTATGGCCCTGACTTTTTTGATGATTCCTTAAAGTCATACTGGAAACAATCAGTTTCCCGAGAAAGAATGGGCAGTTTGAAACGTTTAGCCGCTCTTTCCATAAAATATGGAATCCCTCTATGTCCTCTGGGGGTGAATCCAAGGGTCCTGCTAACAGTGGTGATGGTGTAGGAATCAGGTATTCATCCAAATCACTAGGAGCTGTTTCAGGTATTTCTCCCTCTTCTCTTTCTTCATCTGTCGATTGAGGGTCATCCTGAGGCGCTGTACAAAAGTGATGTCCGTATCTGGTCTGAGCGGTGTCCCTGGATGGCTAGGGAGAGGGGTCCGGAGTCCCGCCCGTAGGTCATACTGCTGTGTGGTCCAAGTTGCTAGAACTGAGGGCAGGAACCTTCTGTAGTAGTCCTGCAACATGCTTTGGAGAGCTATCACTAAAGACCTTGGCATAGGGACAGAGGTGTCTGCGTCCCCATATGCGGAAAAAGACGGATCTGGTTGGACTTTTGCTGAAGAATAGCTGTCCTGATCATCACCATTGTCATCCAGGCCCTCACATTTGACGTTAAGTTGTGACGGACTGTTGGCCACTGCAAACATACATCATCTTGAGAGGATCCGTCATAGTCGTCATCTGGTAGGTGTTGAGGAGGATTTGGTAACACCTTACTTGGGGCAATATCCATTGGTAGGACTGGAGATGCCTTCTTTCCTACAGGTATTAGAGAGAGAGGAAGAAACCTTGACATTCCTGAAGTGTGCATCGTGAGATCAGTTGTAGACGGTTCTCTCATTGCTGTGTCCATCTTCGACGGTTGTGTCGTCGACGAGCCTGTCGTCGATGGACATGTTATAGGCGGTTGCGTCATGGATGGTTACGTCGACGGGTCCCTCGTCGATGTGGTCTTCACTTTGTGTGTCGTTGACGGGTCTGATGTCAACGGAGTCTTAGGTGGCCTGTCTCATCGTCGATTTACTCGTCGGTGCATGCGAAGCTAATGGCTGAATAGTCATCGACGGTGCCTTTTTGTAGACTTTAGCTGTGATAATCGTTGTCGACGATAGTGGCGATGACGTGACTATCATAGGGGACACTGCCGTGGTGAACACTGACTTTAGCGTCGTTGTTACTCTAGACGTGGTCGTCGACAAGCCTTTTTTGTCAGAGTCTAAAGAGTATTTTCCAGGTTTTTTACTCAGTGACAGAGACAGAGAAGCATTTTTTAGAGGTGCCTTTTTCCCCAAACGTGTTGTAGGATTTGAGTGAACCTTTTTGAAGGCTTTTAACCGGGCCTCTGACAATGATGAGGTAGAGCTTTCTTGTCCTTTTTGTTTTTCTAAACTTTCTTTGGAGGTTCTGTAGAAAGTTTTTCTTCACTTTTATGCCGTTTTAGGGACTGAGAAGTCTGTGAGAAAGCTTCACTCTCTTCAGAAGAAGGGTATTCCATAGCCTTCTGCTTTTGTAGCCATAACAAAAGTCTACCCTCTCTGTCTTTGAGGGTTTTATGACTGAAGGTGCGACAAATCTTGCAATCTCTCACCTAATGGTCTGGATGGAGGCAGTATATGCACTTCTTGTGGGGGTCATCAATATGAAGTCTTTTTCTCCCACAACTGTCACAATTTCTGAAAAGTAATTTTTTAGTTTGTTGGGACAAGCTGTCCACTGGAAATCCAAAATCTCTGAAAGAAATTTTCCGGTCAGAAAAAAGAAGCTAAGCAGAGCTTAGGGAGACTTCCTTCACACGCTGTGCGGTAGAAAATCTGAGGGAAACAGACTCTGTTGCGAGTGCTCTAGTGGGCGCTGTCGCCTGATTGATTGTGGTTCTGATTTAGTTCTTTTTTATAAAAGAACATGGATAGGCTATAACAGTGTATGTGTAGGCCATTGAGGCCTAGTGTAATACAATTACTATGTATGTTTAAGGTTACCGTGGGACTCTCACCTCGATGACAGGGATGATTCAAGCATATGAATCTATGAAACATCCAATACTGGAGAACTATGATAATCATGATGCACTGCATGATTTGAGTAAGAGGCTTCTTAAACTTAACCTCACATGAGGTGTACGAACTGGGATTAACCAACACTGAAACATTTGTCGAGGATGCAGTCACGCTACGATTGAGTTTTAATTTGATGGGCGTTCATAAGAAACATGTTGTCTGCCGTGTGCCCCTGCAAATTCAGTGTTGAATCTAGAAATGAGGTTCACTTTAAGTGAAAAGTTTCAGCAGCACTGCTTGTCCTACTACTATCTCAGATCTTGCATTGTTATCCATAGTTTAGCACTATGTACAAGCTGACAGCTTTCTGGTAGAGTGAGAGTTCACTCTGAAAACAAAATCAATTTGTTTTCTCCAGAACACGGTAATTCTCTACAGGCTCCTTCTTGTAGGAAGATATCCCAGGCAAGACTGAACCGCAGTGTTGTTGCTGTAGGTCTCTGAACGTGCAAGCTTTAAAATTAATTTTGGGTACCGACAGGCTGGGTGTGAGAAATAAGGGAAATTCCACAAAGGGACGTCTGCTGTATTTGAGAACAATGTCGGCTGGATCTCAGGGAATCCTACCAACTACAGGCATTTCTGAAATCTAGAAGATATGGGAAATTTAGAGTGTTGCAGCCTGCATAAATCCCCCAAAAATGTATTATACAGCATTCCCCACAATTCTTTTTGTGTGACAGACAATTACAGAACTTTAGAGAAATCACACAAGCCCTACCATCCAGTGTTCCCGTACTAACTACTTATAAAAATGGTACGCTATGTGTTTCGGTGGCCCTACCGCATGGGACAGCAAAACCCAAAATTGAGATCCTGTGAAGAAAGCATTGAGAGTATACTGCCTTTATATGGTCACCAATTTGGAAAGTTCCTATTAACTAAAATAGGCCCCCCATACAGGGGTGAGGTTTTGTTTGAGAAGACTTGTGGAAACCTTGTGTGGTGGGACTTTTGCTGTTCCCCAGACATTATGTAATTCTCTGCCACAAATATGTAAGAAAATCATTTTTAACCATTGTTTCAACTAGAAAGGGAATTCTGGGTAAGAAAAACTGGTGGCATTTCCCCAACCCACACCACCCAGGACTCCTTCAGGTATGTAGTGTGCAGAATTATATAGGGTGGTAGTATTTCTGTACCCCAGCAAAGAAGTGTGTGTGTGTGCTACGATTCAGAAAAAAAGCCCAAAATTCAGAGTAGAAGATTACTCCAAAGACCACCCGAGCTCCTTGTACAGGAGCAGATGGCTTTGTGTGTGTCTGCCCTGAAGAGCAAGGAAGTGTCTGTATTTTTTCTTAGGTTAACGAAAATCCAAACAGCACCTGGGCTTGTTGCTATGGCACAGATGTGTGTGTGCACTCTGATGCAGAAAAAAAATCCAAACAGTTTATATTAATTCACAGGAGAAGAATAATCCAAAACCCTCCTGAACTCCTTGCACAAGAGCTGATGTGTGTGTGTCTGCACTGAAGCAAAAAGAGAAAGGAAGTGTCTGGATGTTTTCTCAGGTTTACGAAAATCCAAACAGCACCTGGGCTTGTTGCTATGGCACAGCTTTGTGTGTGGGTGTGTACGTGCATGCGCCCCAGCAAGCAGCCAGGCACTGTTTGGATTTTTTCTCAGACTAATAAAAATACAAAGAGAATAAGGAATCCACGCATGCATACAGATGTGTGTGTGTGTGTGTGTGTGTGTGTACCTAAGCAATGAGTGAAGAGCTTTCTGAATTTTTTCAGAAGCTAAAAAAATCCACACTCCAAGCTGGTGCACATTCACGTATGTGTCTCAGCATTAGCAAAGAGCGGAACATGTTTTGGATTTTCACTCAAGCTAAGAAAAATCCAAACAGTGTCCAGGCTTCTGTCTGTGGACAGACATGTATGTGTATGTCCTTGTTTCCTAGCAGAGAGCCAGGCACAGTATGATTTGTCTTGTAGGCTAAGTAAAATGCAAACACTGTCAGGGCTCAACATTTGTGCCTGTGATCCAGTAAGGAGCCATGTGTTGCTTGGATTTTTTTCTAAGACTAAGAAAGAATCCAAACAGAGTTTGAGCTCCTTGCTTTGGATCAGATATGAGTGTGTCTGAGTTCCAGCAAGGAGTCTGATGCAGTTTGAATTTTTTCTAAGGGTAAGAGAAAATTAAAGTGGAGTTCAGGCTCTTAAATAACGTGCACACGTGTGAGGACTAGGTGCTGTGTGGCTTTTTTCTGAGTCTAAGAAAAACTACAAACAGTGTCTGGGCTTCTCACTGCTGCACATACATATGTTTTTCATTCCAGCAAGGAACTAGGCAGAGTTGCTTTGGGTACTTGACTGCACTGTGAGGACCTGAACCCAGGTCCCCACAAGGCAATGTCTTCTAAATGATAACAAAAATGACTTCAGGAACATCTGGGTCAATTTTTACAGTTTTTTAAAAAAATTGCCTTGGGAGGACCTGTGTTTTACCAAGTATGTTTATATTTTTGCTCAGCTCTGCCCCTGTAGACAGGAGGTGGAACTGCAGTCTTAAACACAGCATTTAAACACACTTTGCTTACCAGAAACACATGCTAGCAGCAGAAAAGACAGATATTTGAAAGGGAAAGCTGCATAATCCTATATTTATCCAAATATTTGTTATGCACATTAAAAAAAATTCTATCTATTAAAATAAAAGATATATATGTGAGGGTATTGAATTTGAAGTTTTTGTTTCTGAAAATTGTTTGTGGTTTTATAAACATTACTAAAAGCAATTAGGGTCAGTTTTCAGTCCCAGAATACGTCACTACTGCAATTTGATCCTCATATGCAATTAACGAATGATGGTGGACTGCACTGAGATACAATATAAACTGATCTGATTGTTTTTTTTCAAATAACCTAGAAGTATCAATGCTTTTACTAGGAATTCAGAGTCTTTATGTTGCTTTGACTTTGTTCACATGTTAAGGGCAATGTTCTTGCAGACAGTGAGTGTAAACAATAACATGCCCACAGCATGGGGAAGTATATATTTAACAGAAGAGGCATGTTCTTATAAAATTAGTGAACTTTTAGGATATATTCAAATATTGTCCTAATATTTATTTTGAATGATTTAAAGAGCAGAACAATATGCAGTTTGATATCAGTGCATGCCAGATTTTATACTTTCAAACCACTGCCCTATTACACGTTGCTTTTTGACTAAAGCTACAACCTATCTTTGCAGTAGATACAAGAACTTCGGATAACTCTACTGGAATTTTTTCTTATTGCTTTAGGTGCACCCTATGTTTAGAAATATTTTTTTGCTGAGCAGGAGTATCATTAAACAGCTGTTATGTGTAGGGTGTGCACCAAAAACATGTGACAAGGGACAATGTGGGATGTGCGATTTGACACTGTGTTAAGTTGTTTGATACCTTTGAAGTAGGTCATTGCACCCAATATCGGTCCTTATGACTATTGAATTAAACAGAATGTGTGTGTGTGTGTGTATATGCGATAATGTGTGGAGCCAGGCAGGGCTAACAAAAATTTCAAGCATACTCCAGGCTTGTCGCAGTGGCACAGACATGTGTTTGTATGTGCTTGTGCCCCACAAAAGAGTCCGGCACTGGTTGGATTTTTTCTCTGGCAAAAAAAAAACAGAAGCACTGTCCATGCCCCACATATGTGTCTGCACCCCAGCAAGGATCCATGTGCTGATTAGCAGGGGAGGGGGAAGAGAGAGAGAGAGAGAGAGAGAGAGAGAGAGAGAGAGAGAGAGAGACTGTCTGTCTGTGCCCAAGGAAGGAGCCAGGTGTTATTTTTCTGAGGTTAAGGGAAAATCCAAACAGAATCTTCTGTCCTCAGTGACAAGTGTGTGTGTGAGCGGTTTGGATTTTTAAAGGTTAAGAAAAAAAATCAAACACTGTCTGTTGTCCTCACGGGGGTGCACAAATGTGTGTATGTGCTTCTGCGGGAACCAAAACCTGTTTGTATTGTTCTGAGGCTAATAAAATATCCAAACAATGTCCTCGCTCAGTGTGCAGATGTGTGTGTGTCTGTGCCTCTGTAAGGAGCCAGACACTGACTGAATTTGAGACCGTGAGGCTGCACCCCAGTAATAAACCAGGTGCTGTTTGGGATTTGTTTTAGGATAAAAAAAATCCAAAGAGTATCGGGCGCCTTTCTAGGGCATAAAACTGTGTGCCTGTGCTTCAGAAAGAAGTCAGACTCTGTTTTTTTTCTGAGGCTAAAATAAAATCCAACAGCAACTGGGATGCTTGGTGGCACATAAACGTGTGGGTGTTTGCACTCCATCAAGGAGCCAGGTGTGGAGTGGATTTTTCTAAGACTAAGAAGAAATCCAAATAGCGCCAAGGCTCCAAGCTGGCATGAGTAGGTGTGTTTGTATGCGTCTGCACCCCAGCAAGGTGCTAGGTGGTGTTTGCATTTTTTCTGATGCTATGTAAAAAAAAAACCATGTCCGGGCTCCTTGCTGGGGAACAGACGCTTGTGTCTGCATCCCAGCAAGAAGCTAGGCAGTGTATGGATTTTTTCATAAGGTGTCTAAGCTCCTCACTGGCGGCCCAGATGTGTTTGCCCTCCAGCAAACAGCCAGACACTTTGTGGCTTTGATTTCAAAATGATAAACCCCTTCCTTCAGCAAGAAAGCAGGCACTGTTTGGATTTTTTATGACACAAAACCAAAAGAGCACCCATGCTCCTGATTGACTGGAAGACATGTATGTCTCCACCCCACCAAAGGAACTTCATGTTGTTTAGATATTTTTCTTAGGATAAAGGAAATATAAATAGCTTCTGACACCCAGCTGTGGCATAGACTCACAGCTACTTACTTTCCCAATGCTTCTCTTGGTCAGAGAAGCAGGGAAGCGAAGTTGAAGGAGCTGTCTCAAACGTAATTAATATGTGGGGATTGGAAGTGGAGTGACTAAGAAAAATCCTTGTCCCTACTTTCCAACATGCACCTCCTTATTCATTCCTCTTGTTGATGGGGTGGTAGGATTGGTGTGAGGGATGATAGGAAAATCTTCATCCCCACGCATATTATTGAAGAGGTCTGGAAGTGAGCATGAGGCAGCCTCAGTAGGAAGTTTGCCAGTGGCCAGAAAAAATAGAGCACTGGAAAACTCCTTCCTCTCATGCTAAGGCCAAGGAGGAGTTTTTCCCTTCAAAGGGGGAAACAACTTAAAAGCAACAACTAACAGGGGGCCCTTGGCTGTCCGCAACATATATATACCTCATAAGGATGTCCTGTGGACATCTTTTCATAATTTTTAGATACGTTAATGAGGCAGCCAATAGGTTAATCTATGAAGGATTTAAATACTTGGTGCATGCCCAGATGCAAAACCTTTTGCATTGTAGTACTTAGGTTTTGATGGTGAATAGCCCTAGTCACTTTCTTTATGACAAGTTTTGTAAATGTATTGTTGTGCAGAATGTTTTAGTGCCAGCCAGAGCAGAAGCCTCCAGTGATATCACTACTGGAATGTTGGAGCTCGTGCTTATGTGAAGGAGTTTACAAGGAGCTAGACCTGTCAGCCTTAGCGTGGTCTTCCCCCCAACTTTTTGCCCTCCTCCTCCACATTTTCTGACATTGTTTTCGATGGTATTAGGAATCTGCACACTTTACCACTATTAACCAGAGGTAAAGTACTTGTGCTCTCTCCTCTAAACATGGTAATAGTGGCTTATGCCCAATTGGCATATTTAATTTACTAATAGGTCCTTAATAAAGGGGCATTACATGTGCCCAGGCCTTGTAAATTAAATACTACTAGTGGGCCTGAGCACAGATTGTGCCAACCACATAAGTAGCCCTTTAAACATGTCCTGGTCTGCCATTGCAGAGTCTGTGTGTTCCATTTAAGCTGCCATTT
The DNA here is from genome assembly GCF_031143425.1 of Pleurodeles waltl. Classification (NCBI taxonomy): domain Eukaryota; kingdom Metazoa; phylum Chordata; class Amphibia; order Caudata; family Salamandridae; genus Pleurodeles; species Pleurodeles waltl. The sequence goes on along the minus strand of NC_090448.1, from coordinate 406,929,648 downwards.
GCCAGGCCCAAACTTTCCTTTTTAATACATATAAGCCATCTCCTCAGGAAGGCCCTGGATAGCCCAGAGGGCAGGGTGCAATGTATTTAAAGAAAAGTAGGGCATGTACTGTTATGTTTTACATGTTCTGGTAGTGAAAAACTCTTACATTCATTTTTCACTACTGTAAGGCCTACCTATCCTAAAGGATAATATTGGAGTTGCCTTATTACATTTCATAAGTATAATTTCTTAATGAGAAGAGATGATTGATTCATGTTTGGTATAATAAGATAGATAGAAAAGAGGATTGGATTGAGGTAAGGCGAAGGCGCGCCATTAATCTCCCTCCTGACTGCGCACCATATGTGGTAGTTTTAGCTAATGTTCCCCCTGTTGCAAAGGGGAATTATCAGGAAACCCACGAGTCTTTAAAAAATAAAACCGTTTCCTGGATGCACAGGCATTGTGGATTCCTAACTGAACTCTCAGATCAAGTTCTGACTACCAGAAGGGTAAATTGGATAGGGAGCTCTAAGAAAAGTTTTAGTGGTGACTGTGTTATTATAAACTTTAAACACCCTCAACATGCTGCCACTGTATTACTAAGAGCTGCCTCATTACCAATTACTGATAATAATGTGTGTGCCCGCTCGCTTGCTTTCTTTTACAGCCATCATAATAATGCCCCCTATGGGAGTAGAGGAAGTAGATTATGCCCTGTTACACACAGGCTATACCCTGATATTTCAATGCAAAACCGGTTTCAACCCCTAAGTTCTCTGGATGCAATTGATTGACTTAATGAGGGAGGGCAGTTCTTACCCCAGGTGATTATTACTCCCTGTGTGGATATCGGTATAGACAATACCATGGCCCAAGAAATGCCCAACAACACAGAAATTGAATTGGCGGTGGATATAAGGGCACCGCCCGATTGTGGGGACATAAGCAATTCAAACCAGAATGCGAGTTGGGGACGAAACAATGGTGTGGGGCCTGATAGTAATTGTGTTAGGGGTAAGGATACTATTACTATTGTTTGTTGGAATGTGGCAGGGCTGAAATCGAAGGAGAGGGATCAGGGATGGTTAACGTTTGTTAATGCCCATGACATTTTATGTCTTCAAGAAACATGGTGTAAAGATGAAGTTAACTATGAGGGATTCGTTTCTTACAATTTACCGGCGTTGGGAGGTGGTATAGGTAGAGCGAAAGGCGGTCTCCTTATACTTGTAACGATCTGTCGTCCTATTGTGGTTAAAAAGTATATACCTGTAGGGGACCTTGTGCAGATCCTCTGGCTTGTGGATGACAAAGATCATAATGTTTTATTGATTAACTATTATAATAACATCTTTGATGTTACCCGGGTTAAAGTAGTAACAGATTTAGCCGCCGCTGTCGAAAATCTATGTCTGGAACAGAATGTTGTATTTGACTTCATCTGGGTAGGGGACTTCAATACTACTTTGTGCGATTTGTCTACACAAAGGGTTTGTGGGGTTACTAACAGTGCCGGCTGGGATGTCCCGCATTTTGGACATAACAGTTATGGAGAAGCACTGCACAAGTTCATGGGCTGCTATGACCTGGAAATAGTGGAGTGCTGTAAAGATGTTAATGGTTTACCCATTCCCACTTTTAAAAAACGGCACACCAGCTCGGTCATTGATCATGTGATCACATCTTCTAATATTAGTTCTTACTGTGATCCACCAAGAATTGAAGTAACTACCCTAAGTGACCACAACCGTATTATTCTGGACACTACCCTTTGGGCCGGTAGTTCGGTGGATGTGGGAATTATTATTTCTAATGTAGAACCACATAGGACTAATGGTGTAAGGCTAAGATGGATTGGTGAAAGAGCCGATGATTTAACTAGCTCCATAATTAATGAGAGCCTGCTGGACATTGCTTCTATTTTAAAAAATAGTTCTGACTCTGAGAGGGTTTTATATTGTTTTAACCAAATTAATAAAGCTATTGACGCCAAGTTTACCAGTCGCAATAGTAGGCAAAGTAGGAACGGACCAAGATGGTTTAATCACCTTTGCACTTCCGCACTAACTGGCCTCAAGCAGGCTTTAGCAGCGAGGTCCAGGGACATAAAACTGGTAAATAAATTAAGAATGGAATATAAATGTGCGCTCAAACAGAGGAAGGGTGAACTGCAGCAACAGGCTTGGGATTCCCTCAACCAAGCTGCTGAATTATCAAATTGTACATTATTTTGGGCCACGGTCAACTCGCCTTTTCTAAGGGATGAAAAAACACCACAGTTGACTTCTAATGTTTCTAGCGAGGGTTGGATTGCACATTTTTCCAGCATTTTTGACTCTGATAAAGTCAATGATCCTAGTCCCAATAAGTGGCCTACTCTGCCTTTGGATATATCCGTTAGTGAGGTCAAATATGGTATATGGGCTAGCAAAGGAGGGAAAGCTCAGGGCCCGGACGGGGTACCTATAGATGTTTATAAAGCTGCGCCAGATGTCTGGGGCCCCCTTTTAACCATTGTTTTTAATGTTGCCGCGTGTGCCGAGGCCCCTGTAACTTGGGGTGAATCAATCATTGTGCCAATTCATAAGAAGGGAAGTAGATCTGACGCTAAGAATTACCGCCCGATCTCTCTCCTTGACTCTTCAGTCAAGGTTATGAGTAGAGTAATGTTAGTAAGATTAGAGGAATGGGCTGAGCAGGATAGCATACTGGCTGATAGCCAGTATGGTTTTAGGAAGGGACGAGGTACGCTCGACCAGTGCATCAATCTTGATCTACTGATCGGGAAGTATACTGAAGCGAAACCCGGTTCCCTGTATCTTTGTTTTGCTGACCTGAGCAGCGCATTCGATATGGTAGATCATTCCATTTTATGGCCAACTCTGTTAAATTTAGGAGCCCCAGAAGGCATAATCTTTTTCCTCGCTAGGTTATACGAGAAATTGAAAACCAATGTACGTTTTGGAACCAGAGGAGAATGTACTCCAAAAATCTGTGTTACACGAGGAATTAGACAGGGTTGTGTTTTGGCGCCCATTTTATTTATTTTATTTATTAATGGAATTGATGATATTTTAAAAAAGGTTAATGCTGATGCTCCCCAGATCAACGGTGTTCCGGTGCCGGTGTTACTATATGCCGACGACGCTGTTTTACTCTCTCGAACACCTGTCGGATTACAACGACTAATGGATAGTTTTTCCTCCTTTGTTAAAGATAGAAAACTAGTAATTAATAAGGGAAAAACGCATACCATGACCTGCGGAGCTAAAGCTAAAACGTTAAATGCCTTTTTCATAGACGGCGAAAAGGTGCAACAGGTGGATAAATTTTGTTACCTAGGTATTACCTTCTCTAACGACAGGAAATGGAACAATGAATTTAATAACATCCGGAATAAAATGGCAAAAAATGCTTATGGTATTTATAGATTTGCTGCAAAAGTTGGGGATCGTCGAACCAGGGATATGCTCAAGATTTACCAAGCTAGATGTGTGACTATTGCTCTGTATGGGGCAGGAGTATGGGGTTATAGCTGTACCTACAACTTACAGTTGGAGGAAAATATGTTTTTAAAAAAGCTCCTGTTTTTGCCCATCTCTGCCTCAACTGAATTAAGCCATCGCGAATTAGCCATTAATTATTTAACTGATCTGATATCACTTAGACCATTGATGATCTGGCGGTCTTTTTGGCTTGGCGATGAGAAGCTACTTAACAGAACTATTGTTGAGGATTGCTTACGTTTGGATAAATATCGAGATATTCCCTGGGTTAAATATGTTGTTGTCTGTTTTTCAGACATTTTTAATCTGAATATTTTAAATAATCCTAGTGCAGCAACCACGATCTCCAAATCAGAAATGAAAAGTATATTCCTAACTTATGCAGAAAGGAAACGAGCAACCATAGCCGGATCATTGTCCTCCGTCATTTTTTATAATAGATACAATCTAATGGAGGGTTTTCCATCTTACATAACTATGGTGACTAGGAACTCACATAAATTTGTGCTAACCAGACTAAGATTTGGGATGGCACATTGTTTAGTAGCCCATCCAAACATTATGAAACACCCGATTGGGCCATGTAGGTGCGATAATGTATCTACACAGAGCACTGTGCACCTTCTGCTGTTCTGTAAACTGTATACATGTTTTCGTATAGTATTTTTGAAACCTCTGTTTGTTAAATACGAAACACGTATGGTTAAACATGCCATGGCTTTAATTTTTAATCGGCAGATATTTGTTTTTACACTGCCACCTTTTTAAATCAGTGCATCAATTCCAGGAAAAGTATGAGTTTTTAATGTATTTTATATTCATTTTATATATTTATGAATGATCATATGTATTACTCAATGAGCCATTAACTATAATTAATAACTGTTAGTTTTAATTGCAATGTCTTTGTAAATACGTACTGTTGTCTTTTTTTTTTCTTCTTTGTTCATGCTTTTATGGTCATTTGTATGTGCCGAATAAAGCTTTATGAATTGAATTGCCTTATTACATTTCATAAGTATCATTTCTTAATGAGAAGAGATGATTGATTCATGTTTGGTGTCTCTGGAATCACAATTTAAAATCCTAATTTATGGTGAAGTTGGATTTTTAAATTGCAGTTCTGAAAATGCCACTTTAAAAAAGATGTCCATTTATTTTCATCTGGTGACTGCAGCCTGTCTCTGGTCACATGACTGGGTGTAGTTGACAGTTGGATTTGTATGTCTCCTCGAAAGCCATGGATAATGGGAGCTTGGATGTGACTTGATGGCAGGATGGAAGGGTGAAGCTGGACACAGCCTCACTTACATCTGAATAGGCTGTGTCATGTCAAGACACAATGGGCCTAGCAACCCTGCATTGTCACTCCAGCCAGTCCAGAGCCAGGGCAGGAGAGGCAGGGAACTCCTTGCACTTCAAAGCCACTGTCTAGAAGCTTCTCCTCTCATCCAGAATCAGGGCACCAGGGTATAAAAGATGGACCTCAGATACTACCATTGTAGTACACTTGTGGACCTGTAGATACTCTGCCATGTAGATGGACTGCTTTGCTGCTGAAGGACAGCCACTCTGCTGGACTCCTGCTCTGCTGTGCTGACCTGCATCCAGCTGCCCTCTTGCCAGAGTGAGAATGACCTGACATACATCTCTTGAACTCAGAACACAGATTGACACCAACAGCTTATTGGCCGGCCTCCTGATCTGCAGCCTCCGGGAACTGACAGGCTTACAACAACCTTGCATGTGCACCTGGACTCTACCATCTGTGAGTCTGCCATGCCAAGTGGTGCCACCCAAGTCCTGGACCCTTGCAAGTGCGCCTCGTGTGCTCTGCCAGCCTGTGGATCCATTGAAACCAACGCAGTTTCTCTGCTGTGCAAATACAAGCAGATTCAATACATCATCGTCACTGCATGGATTGCACCTGTCGAAAGACTTACATCGCCGCAGCAGCCCCCATCACCTTTGAAACCGCTGCCACATGATGATTCCAATTCGCAGCCCCTCGCATCTCTTGTCAACGGCAGCCTTGACGACGGACATTGTTTCATAGCTCTTCGGAACCGATGCATCGCCCTGACTGCACTTCGCATTCTCAACATCAAACTTGGCATTGCAAGCCCAGTCAAAGGGATCCTTGGCTTTGATGCAACAGGACCTCGCACAGCAGTCTCACCACATCTCAGAATCAATGCATCACCTTGGCTGGCCAACGCATCTGATGCGGATCCATGCAACATTTGGCAAACCAGGATTAAAGGTACTTTTGTTCAGCAGGCCTAACTTGGTCCATGTATGGATTGCACACATCACAAAGACTCTCATCGCTGCAGCAACCTGCATCGTTTTGGAAACTGCTGCCACGCGATGCCTCTCCATCGCAGCCCCTCGCATCTCTTGTTTACTGCAGCTTTGATGACGACGACAAATTTCACATCATAGCTCTTCGGAATCAACACACTCACTGTCTGCGCATTACATCCTCGACACTGGTCTCTCCATTGCAAGCCCTGTCAATGGGATCCTTGGCTTTGATGCAACAGGACCTCGCACTGCAGCCTCGCGACATCTGAGAATCAATTCATTGCCTCAGCTGCACGACGCATCGTCGACATGGATCAACATAACATTACACAAACCAGGATTAAAGGTACTTTTGTTCAGCAGTCCTAACTAGGTCCACATAGCCAACCTACGCTCCATCACAGTCAGCCTTAACTTGTGACTTTGTCCCGGTCCAGCGCGACCTGATATCCGCAGTTGGTGCTGTATACCTTTTGTCGCTATTTTCTTTAGAAACTTTAAAATTCAATATCTCTGGTTCTACTAATTGGATCTTGGTTGTTCTGGTCTTGTGTTGTTTATTAAAATCTGCTCTATTTTCCTAACTCTGCTATGGGCTCCTTTTATGGTGTGTTTTCAGTTTGTTACTGCTTGAAGTGTTAGACATAACTTTGCTTTTAGGTTAAGCTTGAATGCTCTGTGCCAAGCTACCAAAGGGTGGAGCATGGGTTAATTTGGGGTTTGTTTGTGTTTTACCCTGACAAGGACTCTGGTTGCTGCTTGACCAGAGTTCACACCCCAGTCAACGAACAATCCAATTTCTTACACAAGACAGTTGGAAACTAAGAGTTCAAAATTAGGAGCTGAAGGGAAAAGAGCTGAAGATGTGATATCAGTGACACCAAGGAAGCTTTCATAAATATAGCCTCTGGGTATCTCATCGTTTAGTTATATGGAACATATCTCAGGGTTATAGGTCATCACTTCCTGAGACCAGAGTGTATAGTGAACTAAGATGCCTTCATCAGATTCAGCACTGCTCGATAAAAGGAGGCCCATGGAGTAAACAGTGCCCAGGTGCTATATCATAGTGCGATTTATCTGGCTCAGCGCAGGGCGGAGCGCCTGTTATCTGACTGCATTATGTAAAGTGAATTAAATATACCTGATATTTCTTTGAGCTAGTGCTATTTTGAATACAGCTCTGAAACATTGAGCAAGGCTTGCCGCTTTCGGTATCTGAGCTGTGCTGTCAACACTAATACACTAACTTTGTGAAAAAGCAGGTTAAATGTATTTACTGATTCACACACAGCAGGTGTTCAGCTCTAGGTTGGCCCAATAAAGCCAATCATGATACGCCCCAGGTGAACGGCCAGTATTCTAAAGATAGCAGATCATATGTACAGAGAATTACTCTGCTTGTTACAAAGGAATGTGAGGTGGGACTGTCAGAAAATGAAGGGTGATTGTAATTTGCAGGAGATAATTGAGAGAAGCCACTTAAAGGTCACAATCCTATCATGGAAAGGAGGGAGGAGAGGGTCTGGATTTTATGATGAAAACCAGCTCTGTTAGAGCATTCTAGTGACCCCTGACCTGCTTTAAGGTCAGGTTTCACTCCCAATGCCGCGCAGCTCCTCCTGACTGCGTCCGTGCCCTCTACCCCACCCTCGCTGCGAGTTCGAGGCCCTCCACCACCCGCAGGCACCCGCCTGCGCCTCACCCTGGTGTCTAGTGGTTGCCGTAAGTGTTGTGTGCCTGTCTTTTCTTTTGTGCCTTTGTTTACTACTTTGCCTCCATTTTTCAGCCTCTTTTTCCTTTTCTGCTTGCCTTTTTTATCCTCTTTCTTCCCGTTTTTCGGCTTCTCTGAAGCCGTTTCCTTGCTCGCCTTTCCTGCCGCTGCGTCACCTGCGGCCCCACCCCCCTCGCGCCCCCATTCACCCACCACTCCTGCCTCCCAGCTGCTCCTCCCTCCCCTTCTTAATGGTGGCCGCTGCGCGGTGCAAAGAGTGACCCCTGACCTGATTTAAGGTCAGGTTTCACTCTCCACGCCGTGCAGCTCCTCTTGACTGCGTCCGTACCCTCTACCCCACCCTCGCTGCTGCTGCGAGTTCGAGGCCCTCCACCAACCGCAGACAACCGCCTGCGCCTCATCCCTGGTGTCTAGTGGTTGCCATGAGTATTGTATGTCTGTCTTGTAACTCTTTTCTTTTGTGCCTTTGTTTACTACTTTGCCTCTGTTTTTCAGCCTCTTTCCTTTTCCGCTTGCCTTTTTGCCTTTTTTATCCTCTTTCTACTTGTTTTTCAGCTTCTCTGAAGCCGTTTCCTTGCTCGCCTTTCCCGCCGCTGAGTCCCCTGCGGCCCCACCCACCCTCGCGCCCCCATTCGCCCACCGCTCCCGCCTCTCAGCTGCTCCTCCCTCCCATCTCCCCTTCTTAATGGCAGCCGCTGCACGGTACAAAGAGTGACCCCTGACCTGATTTAAGGTCAGGTTTCACTCCCCACGCTGCGCAGCTCCTCCTGACTGTGTCCGTGCCCTCTACCCCGACCTCGCTGCGAGTTCGAGGCCCTCCACCACCCGCAGGCACTCGCCTGTGCCTCATCCCTGGTGTCTAGTGATTGCCATAAGTATTGTGTGTCTGTCTTGTAACTGTCTTTTCTTTTGTGCCTTTGTTTACTACTTTGCCTCTGTTTTTCAGCCTCTTTCTTCTTCTGCTTGCCTTTTTGTCTTTTTTATCCTCTTTCTGCCCGTTTTTTGGCTTCTCTGAAGCCATTTCCTTGCTCGCCTTTCCCACCGCTGCGTCCCCTGCATCCCCGCCCCCCCTCGCGCCCCCATTAGCCCACCGCTCCCGCCTCTCAGCTGCTCCTCCCTCCCACCTCCCCTTCTTAATGGCGGCCGCTGCGCGGTGCAAAGAGTGACCCCTGACCTGATTTAAGGTCAGGTTTCACTCCCCACCCGAGCAGCTCCTCCTGACTGTGACCGTACCCTCTACCCCGCCCTCGCTGCTGCTGCGAGTTGGAGTACCACCACCACCCGCAGACAACCGCCTGTGCCTCATCCCTGGTGTCTAGTGGTTGCCGTAAGTATTGTATGTCTGTCTTGTAACTGTCTTTTCTTTTGCGCCTTTGTTTACTACTTTGCCTCCGTTTCCCAGCCTCTTTTTCCTTTTCTGCTTGCCTTTTTTATCCTCTTTCTGCCCGTATTTCGGATTCTTTGAAGCAGTTTCCTTGCTCGCCTTTCCTGCCGCTGCGTCCCCTGCGTCCCTGCCCCCCTCGCGCCCCCATTCGCCCACCGCTCCCGCCTTTCAGCTGCTCCTCCCTTCTACCTCCCCTTCTTAATGGCGCCCGCTGCGCGGTGCAAAGAGTCACCCCGACCTAATTTAAGGTCAAGTTTCACTCCCCATGCCGCTCAACTCCTCCTGACTGCGTCCGTGCCCTCTACCCCGCCCTCGCTGCTGCTGCGAGTTCGAGGCCCTCCACCACCCGCAGGCACCCGCCTGCACCTCATCCCTGGTGTCTAGTTGTTGCCATAAGTATTGTGTGTCTGTCTTGTAACTGTCTTTTCTTTTGTGCCATTGTTTAATACTTTGCCTCTGTTTTTCAGCCTCCTTTACCTTTTCTGCTTGCCTTTTTTATCCTCTTTCCGCCCGTTTTTTGGATTCTCTGAAGCCGTTTCCTTGCTCGCCTTTCCCACCGATGCGTCCCCTGCGGCCCCGGCCCCCTCGCGCCCCCATTCGCCCACCACTCCCACCTCCCAGCTGCTCCTCCCTCCCACCTCCCCTTCTTAATGACGGCCACTGCGCAGTGTAAAGAGTGACCCCTGACCTGATTTAAGGTCAGGTTTCACTCCCCACGCCGCGCAGCCCCTCCTGATGGCGTCCGTGCCCTCTACCCCGCCCTCGCTGCTGCTGCAAGTTCGAGGCCCTCCGCCACCCACAGGCACCCACCTGCGCCTCATCCCTGGTGTCTAGTGGTTGCCGTAAGTATTGTGTGTCTGTCTTGTAACTGTCTTTTCTTTTGTGCCTTTGTTTACTACTTTGCCTCCGTTTTTCAGCCTCTTTTTCCTTTTCTGCTTGCCTTTTTTATCCTCTTTCTGTCTGTTTTTTGGCTTCTCTGAAGCCGTTTCCTTGCTCACCTTTCCCACCGCTGCGTCCCCATCTTGCCCCCATTCGTCCACCGCTCCCGCCGCCCAGCTCCTCCCTCCCACCTCCCCTTCTTAATGGCAGGCGCGCCAGAGGCAAGACCGACCGCGCCCAGAGCCAGACCCCCTGGCTCCGTGCTCCCCACACCACTGATGCGGCTACAATGCCAACGACCTCCACGCCCTCAACACAGGCCGCTCTGCCACCTGCTTCCAAGCCACCCCGAAGATCACCCACGGACCCTTCTCCTGCCGGCACTGCAGTTTCACCTGCCCCCAAGCCGCCAAACACCACACTTGAACCAAACGCAACCACCAGTGACTCCATCGCTGACTTAATCAGCACCCATGCCCTTGCCTCTACAAAGTACATCCTCTTCGGCGACCTGATTTTTCAACTCGAGAATGCCAACGACAGCAACTCCACAGCCTTGATTGGCAACCTCGCCAACCTCGGTCTCAAACAACTTGTCACGACGCCCATCCACTCTGCAGGCCACACGCTCAACCCCGTCTCTCCGCCAGCAGCCACGTCACCTTCAGCCATAGCACCGAACTCCACTGGACCGACCACCACTGCGTCCACTTCACCTTCCAGAAAACCGCCACACACCACCACCCACAACAGATCCCCCGCCGCAGCTTGAACAAGATCACTGAAGACCAGCTGATCTCCACCCTCGCCTGTGCCCCGCCACCCATCACCACTGACCCCAACACAGCCGCCCTCAACCTCAGACAATGGATAGACGACTGCGCCAGCACTAAGGCCATCTGTTTCACCGCCGACCTTAAGGCCTCCAAGCGGGAGTGCCGAAAAATCTAGAAGAAGTGGCGCCACAAACAAACATAGAGCATCTACACCGCCCTCAAGGCAGCCATCCGCAAGCACCACCAGCTAATCCGGACCCCCAAGAGATCCTTCTACAAGGATCGCATCGACAACAACGCGCACGACAGCAAAGAACTTTTCAACATCGTCAAGGAACTCGCCAAACCCAGGTCCTGCTCCATTGACCCCCCCCTCCCTTGCAAGACCTCTGCGACTCCCTATCCACCTTCTTCCACCACAAGATCACGGACATCCACGACAGCTTCAACACTTCGACCCCCGCGACCGCCACGACCACCACAAACCCCAACGCATCCAGCCAAACCAACCTCCTGGTCTCCTCGACCCACATCAATGACGTGGACACCATCATAACCATGAGCACCATCCACTCCGGATCACCCTCCGACCCCTGCCCCCACCATGTCTTCAACAAAGCAAGCCCCATCATTGCCCCCCAACTCCGTACGATCATCAACAGTTCCTTTGAGACCACCGCCTTCCCGGAAAGTTGGAAGCACACCGAAGTCAACGCCCTCCTAAAGAAACCCAAAGCGGACCCCGGAGATCTCAAGAACTACCGGCCCATCTCCCTCCTCCCCTTCCCAGCAAGGGTCATCGAGAAGATCGTCAACGGCCATCTGACCCGCTTCCTGGAAGACAACAACACGCTGGACACCTCTCAATCCAGATTCCGTAAGAACCACAGCACCGAGACCACCCTCATCGCCGCGACCGACGACCATGCTCAACAAAGGAGAAACTGCAGTCCTCATCCTCCTAGACCTCTTGGCTGCCTTCGACACCGTCTGTCACCACACCCTACGCACACGCCTCCACGATGCAGGGATCCACCACAAAGCCCTGGATTGGATCACATCCTTCCTCTCCGGCAGAACCCAGAGAGTCCGCCTCCCTCTTTTCCTCTCTGAAGCCACCAAGCTCATCTGCGGCATTCCCCAAGGATCCTCTCTCAGCCCTACCCTCTTTAACATCTAGATGCCACCGCTCACCAACATCGTCCGATCCCACAACCTCAACATCATCTCCTATGCAGATGACACCCAGCTGATCCTCTCACTCACCAAGTACCCCGCCACTGACAAAACTAACTTCCACGACGGAATAAAGGCCATCGCCAACTGGATGGAGAGGAGCCACCTAAAACTAAACTCAAACAAGACGGAGATCCTCATCCTCGCCTCCAATCACTCCGCATGGGACAACTCCTGGTGGCCAGCCACCATAGGAAGCGCACCAACGCCCACCAACCACGCACGCAACTTAGGGTCCATCATAGACTCAGCGCTCACCATGACCCAGCAAGTCAACGCCGTCTCATCTTCCTGCTTCAACACCCTCCGAATGCTCTGCAAGATTTTCAGATGGATCCCCACCGAAACCAGAAGAACGGTCACCCATGCCCTCGTCAGCAGCAGACTGGACTAAGGCAATGCTCTCTACCCGGGAACCAGGGCCAAGCTACAGAAAATACTGCAACGTATACAGAACGCCTCTGCATGCCTCGTCCTCGACATCTCACGCTGCAACCACATCTCAGCCCACCTAAGAGACCTACATTGGCTCCCTGTCAACAAGAGGATCACCTTCAAACTCCTCATCCACGCTCACAAAGCATTCCACAACACTGGCCCTGCCTACCTCAACGAGCGACTCACCTTCCACACTCCCAACGGTCAACTCTGCTCCGCCAACCTCGCTCTCGCCACCGTCCCTCGAATCCACCAAACTACAGCCGGCGGCATATGTTTTTCCTACCTCGCCACCAAGACCTGGAACTCCCTCCCCGTCCACCTACGACAGACCCAAAACCTGCTGACCTTCAAGAAACGCCTCAAGACCTGGCTGTTCGAGCAGTAGCACCTCTCTCCCACTCCTTTCAGCACCTTCAGACCTTAGCGGGTGAGTAGCACGCTCTACAAATGATTGATTGATTGATAATGCATAGACATCAAAGTACCAACTAAAGACAACATGGGAATTTACTACATATCAAAGTAGAATGGTTTGTTTTCACTGTGATCATTAGGTAGGTTTAACATTAACTGTACTATTCCAACACCATTCAAATTACATCCAAAGCTTGTCACTAGTGTTTCTTTTCAACCATAAAATGCTTAGAAATAATATTCATGTAATATGGAAGATTGGTGTATATAAGGTTGGGTCTTCATCCTGTGTGGTTCAGTTGCCTTTTGCAGTTTCATAAACAAACAAAATGCTTTACATCCATCTAGAGGAGTGGACAGTGTTTTTTTTTCTTCTAACAGTACGGCATAAACCATCTGCTCACAACCTGTGGTCCGTGGACCCCAGGGGTCCTTTACACATTCCCAGGGTGTCTGCAGGCATCTCAAGGCCTGGACCGACAGGAAGGCACTTCTCCAGCTGGGGCTTTTTAACAGAGACATGAGTGTTTTATTTGTTACTTCACCTGTGCAACAGTTTTAAAAGCACAGGAAAGTTCCTTGTATATCAAGCAGTTTTCAGGCAAAAGCAAAAGTGTCAAGATATTTCTGGTGATTAATTTAACTGCTGAGAGATGGGAGTTTTCTCTAGTGGCTATTTTGACACATGTATGGTAGCACAGATGGTTAATATAAACGTGTATCATGCATATCAAAGAACACTATTTTATGTGCATAGCACAGTGGGTTATTCCTTTTGTCACAATCGTAATCTAGCACAGTGACCTATGAACTGCCTTCAAAGAGCTGCAAGGAAACTGCATGGTACAAGTTAGAAAGTTGTGTTTTTACTAGTCTTTCAATATCCTGATGCAGCTAAAAAGGTTTCTTTGCACAGAAATAAATTCTTATTAAAATCAACGTTAACCACTGTGTTATGTTCTGAATCCTGAGTTTGTGTTTGTCCAGAGCAAGCACTCTTAAAAAATGCCTACGAATATGGATGACATGTAAATCCTACACCTTGTAGTCCCCTTTGCGTTATGTAACGTTTTCTATACACTGAATTACACATGTATGATTCATAGTCTCTGTATTTGTGTGATGTGAAGTGCTCCAACGCCTTACACTGGTGTGAGAGGTGCTATAAAACAAATTAAATACACATGACAGAGGGGCTATGGAGACATGAGAGGCACTTAAGGGTTTACTTCCTTTCCTCAACACGTCTATGTGAAAAAGATTTCTCTGATATCATGTATCTAAAAAATAAGCATTGAAAAGTTAGTCGCTGAGATGGAGCAACAACCTTACCATTAAAATGTTTTGATTTTTGCATATTTTTTCAGTATAAGATAATACAATCTTTAATAATTTGAGTATTTGTTTGGTGTGTACTTGCTTGTGATTTGTTTTTGCAAATTACTGTTTTTATGTTTGAAATTTAAATCGTATAAATTGCTTAGGGGTCCCCGGCTTCCAGTAGTGATTCAGTGGTGGTCCTCAAGAGTAAAAAGGTTGGGAAACACTGGCGTAAATAATTATAGCAATGATTTTTTTTGCCATTCTTGAATGATGAAGTAATCTGAACATTAATTTTTAAATGCTTGTGTAGACATGTTATGCAAAAATGTGTATATTCACACCAAATTAGACGCAGGTGAGCACAGGAGTCAAAGGTTCAGGCTTTTGTAGCCAAAGTTTTACTCAAATGATGAGACCTCCCTTCTCATTATCAGACCATTTAGCTCCAATTATTGCAAACTTGGAATGGCTGTTCCTGTCTCAAGCTAACGCTGAGACACGTTTCTCTGTAACACTGTACAAATCAGCAAGTTTGAGCTGATTAAACAATGCGATAAATGCATATTGCACTCACTGAGTTTTTATTCATTGTGCATTAGAAGAGTACAAGGGGACAAACTGCACTAGGTCCTCCAGAACAGGTATTCCTTTTTGCCTTTTTCTGTGATGCTTCATCAATGGGGGGCAGTTGATGTTGACATGTGTTGTGACTGGCAAGTCATTAAGTTCAATCAACCAGAGTGCATTTAATCCTTTTGTTCTCCACAGCTAGATAAATAGAGTACCAAATACGATTACACTGGGTAATAGTAAGTACCTGACGTAGGTTGAAACAGTATGAATTACTGTATGAAGCAGTTTATACAAAACAAAATGTTACTTTTCAGACCATAGTTCTCAAAAGCAAACAATTCTTCAACATTGACTACTGCGCCTGTTTGTCATCTCTCCTGCACTATTCCATAGAGTTCCCCAAGAGCTTGTGTTACTTAACTATTCCTTACATAGTCCATGCAACCAGATCTCATGCACTATTACTACAACTCACTATCAGGCTGTACTTGTGCACGTTTCCCTTCATCCGACTAACAGCCGGAGCTTCAGTACTGTACTACCACTCACCCAGAGCTTGAATGCTCCTTGCATTATCTAGCACTTGGAGAACGTGAGAGATAACATCCTGAGTGTTCTAGCATCCATCCCCACCACGGCATGCCTTTATCTATGCAACATGCCCCACTTAGTTATCTGTTCTGACATTCTAGCAGATATTTAGTGATAAATAGCACTGGCCAAAGATGCTGAACCATGAAATACTGCCCAAAGCATTGACTCACCTCCCGTAAGGCAGCCAATGTCTTGCGGTCCGAGGAAAGCTGTTGTTTCAGCTCACGGTTGTCCTGCAGGAGCTCCTTGAGCTGAGTACAACCTTCTTTATGCCGCTCAACCTCCACATTTAGAAGCCTATTCTGCTGCTCCAAGGAGGTAAGTTTCACGCTTTGCTCCTCCAAAGCTGTCTCCTTGGCCTCAGCTTGCTGTCGAAGGCGACGGCTCTCCTTATCCTGTTGCTTTCTGTCCTTCTCTGCCTGGTTCAGCCGCAGTTCCAGGGTGTCCCTATCCTGCTCCAGGCGCTGAACAAGGTTCTTCTGCTCTTCGAGGCACTTCTGAAGTGACTGAATTTCATCCTCTGCTTCCTGTAGCTCTGCTTCAGCCTCCTCTGCCTTCTTACGGTTATTCTCCAGCTGCTTTTGCATTCTCTGGTTCTCGACCTGAATTGCCTGCAAGCTCAGTTCCCTCTGCTCACCCTTCTTTGCTGCTGTCCTGAGTGCCTCTAGGCTCCTCCTAAGGCTCTCCCTTTCCTTTTCCAGCTCCTGGTTCTCTTCCTCAAGCTGCCTCAACAATACATTCTCCAGCTTTTGTTGCTCCATCATCTTTCGAAGAAGAAGGTTCTCTTCTTCAAGTTGAGTAATCTCCTTTTCTGTTGTCTCTAGCTGGTTTGCAACACGCTTCAGATTTTCTACTGTATGCTGTAAGCTAGTGTTTTTCCCCTCAAGCTCGAGAACTCTTTCTTCTAGAATGCTTGCCTTTTTGCAAGCCACCTCCTGCTCCAGGGTCTTCTTCTGTAGCAACCTGTTTTGGCTTTCCAGATGTTGGACAGTCTGTTCAGCCTGCTCTGCTTGTGCTGTTTTCTCCTTCAGTTCCTCCATCTCCTTCTGCAACTGTGACCTCTCATATTCCAACTTGCTGGTACGGACACTGCTCTCTGCCATGGCATCATGTAATAACTGATTTTCCATTTCCAGGTCCCTCACTCGGATGTCAGTGCCCACCTGGGACCTTTGACGAAGCGACTCCAAGGTTCGGCTCAGGTGTTCATTCTGCAATGTCAGCTCTTTAGACTGAAAGAAAATGCAATAGTCTTAAATACCCTTCAAAAAATAGGAGATGACAGACAGGCAGGTGAGCTCATAAAAACATACGTTATACTGTCATTGTAGCATCTCTTAACGTTCTTGAGTAAGAAACCTTTCTGTTTTTTTTAAATTTTCATGAAATATTTAATGTGCACCCTTTATATTAATCTATGATTTTAGGTATGATACAGCAACTCGTTTTTTCTGAGAGTTCATTTTGAGTTCTGGAACTATGGTTTCTTTCTTCAATCATTATGTTTCAATTATTGTCTATCATGCAAGTGTTTTTCAATGTGATTGTTAGCTGATGTAGTTTGTCAAAGTAAGAACTTTTTCACTCAAGCTATAGTTCTGGAGCTATGGTTTCTTTCTTCAATCATTGTCTTTCATGTAAGTGTATTTCAATGTTATTGTTAGCTGATGTATTTTATATTTGTCTAAGTAAGAACTTTTTTACTGGATGGAGTGAGCAAGATGTAGGGTGAATCTCATGCCTTGTGAGCAAAAGTATACACTACACTAGTGACAGAAGATAAAGTATGAAAACAGTAAAGCAGCCCAGTCCTCGACAAAAAGGAAATGTATCCCAGTGGGAAATTATTTTGGAAACTATGCACCTGGAGACAATAACTGAAGAAAAATAACAGAGGAATGAGATTATAGCCTTAAACATCAATGAGAGCATGTGGCAAGAAATAACGTCCCTGTCAATAATGAAGTAAGAGATGGACAAAAAGGTCAGAACTCCATTTTCCATATAAAACAACAACAACAAAAACACAGAAAGGCTCTTAACACATGAATGTATAAAGATATCACAGAAAGAAGAACATAGCTGATACACAGTCCTAAGGAAATCCTGAGCTGCACATATCAGATAAAAAATCACAAGTATGTCAATCTTTGTATGTTAAATGTTTTATCTTATATATTTTAACTGTATATCTTGTATGCGATACCTGTGTAAGATGTGACAATTATATGAAGTAACAAAGTACTACTCATACTTAGAAGAAAATAAGTCTTTTTTTTATAATACATTGATTAATGTAACTATTATGGTATGCTCCCAAGGGGCTATTCAAGAACTGCATTTTGTAGTATGTTTTATAGTACTACAACAGTGCAAAAGAGTAATCCCATTGCTATGCACAAACTGTTCCAATAGCCAAAAAGGGAGACCAAAAGGGACCCAAAACAGGAGCTGAAGTAAGTCCAGCATCACATATTGGCACCTGCAGGTACTACAACCCACTACTATAGAAAATAGCTGAGCTAAGGACATATATATATATATCTATATCTATATCTATATATATATATATATAGATAGATATCTATATATATATATATATATATATATATATATATATATATATATATATATCCATCATGTTTCGCCTTGTTCACAGCTAAAAGGCACTTTATTACCACATTCAAATTGCAGAAAACTGGTGTTCTTTCCTGACGCGTTTCGGCTGATAGCGGCAGCCTTAACCATAGGTACATGGTTTTCCAGTTTAAAATAACCACGTGGTAAAGCCAACCACTCATTTATCCTGTGGCCTTAAAGTCACAGAGTCACTTAATCATATCATTAATCAAGCATTGAGTGCAGATAATTAACTTCTCTTGCGCAGTGTGTATAATTCATTCTTGACAATGCATTTATGGAAAACACTGTTTATATTACTGTTCTCTTTATACTGTTGCCTCCTTTCCGTTCTCAAAAGTACACTGCTGTGTTTCCTTAGCAGTGTCGTAAATCATGCTTGTCAGATGCTCAATAGATGTGATCAACATTTTCCTTTTACAAACAGCGTCCGTATATTTTTTCAATTTCACCAAAACACTGCAATATTTCTTTTTGTTACTGCCTCCTTAAATGCGTTAATATAGAAAATCTTCTGATCATAATTATCACTTCACTTCAGTGCCGCTTAAAAGTTGTAAACAGTGAATGCGATTTGATCCATATCGCATTCACTTTCCTTGCCCGATTTCACTTGCTTAGTTTAATATACAGTCATATTAATAGGTTGGTATCTCCATACATTTCATCCACTGTTTCTTCAAAGTCAAAAACAAATCAACCCTATTTGTGATCAGGCTGCAACGGAGGAAACATGATGGATATTTCACATAATGGAGCTGGATCCGCCCGTTTTTGACTTTGAAGAAACCTGGGGAGGGAGCACTACACTCCCAGAGGCTTCTCACAGCAATTAACATTTATCCGTTCCAACAGCCTAATAGACCCCACAAAGCGGTTCGACTCCTGTCTTTATCAAGTGGCTATGGCCTGTATTCTCACATTGTTTGCACTTCATTGCCTCTTACATGTGCAAAAAAGCATTGTGGGACTTATAGTTCTCATACAAGCATTCAGGTTTGATAGTTCTCAAAGTAATCCACCTGGAACTGTTCACAGCACCACGGGTAACATTAATCACATAATTATCACTCAGTATAGTTTCTTGTGATTTATCATGCTGTGAGGCTTCCAAAAGTCAAAAGAGTATCCTTTCAATCATAATTTCATTTTTGTAGATCTTATCACAATATTCATAATACTGTCACTCTGTTTCCAAGTAAACAACCATGTTGTGATAAATATATATATTCACTTACAAAAACAAATGTTACAGGGACATTATAGTTAGGCTCACATTTCACTCATACAAAACCACTGAAATTCAGCACTTATACTTAGTTATTTCAAGTAACTATAACTCGCGGCCTAAGGTAACTATAACTTACGCCCTCGCCATGCACTGCTAATTATCCCAGATATTACAGCAACCATGACAACTTTTATAATGTCAATAAAAATATCAATGAAACATCAGAAGTCGAATTATTGAACATAAAACTGGTGAATGCACAAGTTATAGTTACCTTAGGCCGCGAGTTATAGTTGAAAAAAAAGAAAAGTAGCCAGGGTAGGGTCAAAGCCAACCCCCCTACCCTGCCAAGGCTATAAACCATTTTTTGTTCAAAATGTCAGGAAAATCCATGAATTTGAAACTGCGGATCTTCCTGACATTTAAAAAATAAATAAAAGGGCAATGTCCCTTCCTTTTCTTTTGCCCCCGGGTGGGCCAGGTCCCAGAGGCAATGGGGGCTTTAAAAATGAGAGGGGGCATATGGGCGCACTGGCACACGGGGCCCCCTCCTATGGGCTCGTATTAGCCAAGTGCCATGATGGGAGCCAACACTTCCTTGCTGAGGAATTGGCAGCCAATCAGATATCAGCACTGGATCAGTTGAATCCGCGGAGGATCAGAGTCCCAAGATATCTACATTTTTCAATCTCTAATATTTCCAAAACTATTGAAGGGATTTACACCAAATTACAAAGAACATGCTTTCTGGCCCAAGTGCTAGCTTTTTGCCAAATTTGGTTTCATTCCATTCAGCGGTTCAGGCTGTAGTTGTGTTAAAAAATGTGAAAAATCTTTTTGACGTAGAATGGGGAAAAAGTGTTTTTGGACCCCCTAATTTTTCTCAGCCCCAGCTTCACAGATCACCCCAAAACATTTACAAGTGTGGCTGAACTGATAGTATACATTTTGAAAATTTTGTGAAGATTCTTCAAACGGCACCAAAGTTATTGGCAAAACAAAAAACGCTCTGTTGCAGTGATATTATCAATTATGTCATGGAAGATGTCATGAGTGATATACTTGGTGGAGTAATCAGCAAAGCACAGTAGGTGCATGAGTTATAGTTACTTGAGACAACTCTAAATATAACTGGTGTATTTATATGATTTTTAGAATTTAAAACAATATGTTGCACATGAATATTTCACCTAACTCTAACGTTTGTTTAATCTTTGTTTTTCTCCGAGAATTTCTAAGGTTTTTTTTAAATGTAAAGTAATATTGTATTACCTTACATAAAGTCAACTCCCTGCTGTGCACGGCCAAAGGCCATGCACGGCAGGGCTATGGTCATATGGCCTGGCCATCAGCCACGCCCTGCGGCCAATCCCGCACATGCAGCCAACCCCACGGTGCGCACAAGATTTGGCCATAAGCAGAGGCAGTTTGCCACAGGGCCTGCCCTGTGGCCAACCCCTGGCCCAAGGACAGCCAAACACCTCCCCCTTCCCTAGCCAACACCCTATATATAAAGCAGATCTATCATCTTTTTCCAAAAAGTACCAATGATTTTAATCAAATGTATATTTCAATAATGCACACAATGCAATGTTTGTTCTTATTGATTACTTTAAAAATATTTAATACAGTCTTATTGAACTAAATGTATGTGACTCTTTCTTTTTACGTAGCTTTTATTATTACATTTTGGGGGTGAAAAATGTGAAAATAAATAGTCAGAAATATATTATTCTTTCTTACAGAAAGCAAAATAACACAAACATATCTCTGAGTCTATCTTTTAACATTTTACACCCTCAAAAAAGCAATCATAAAAATAACCACATAAAGACCCTGTATTTTATATGATACAGTTTTAGTCTACATAAAATGTAACCACACAACTGTCCTCTAGGTGGCACTGCAGTCTCAGCTGTAGAGCAAAAGTTCCAGCCTAGAAAATGTTTTTTTGAATAAACATGGTAAGTTCTCCTGGGGTCGTCACGGTTTCGATGGCCCAGGACCAATGACCCAGGAGACAGTTTTTTGCAGAAATCCCTGTAGCCTTCCACAGCATTAAAAAAGGTTGGGGATGTCCCTGCCCCTTCTAAAAACAAAATATATGTAACTAGAACTGCCAGGCGTTATAGGGTGCTCCTTGAAGGACAGTAAATAATAAATGGGCTGTGCACATCTGGGGCACCCCAGACCATTATTTTTGGAGGCTGCAGGGGTGAGCCCCAGGGCCCCCACCAGGGCAAGCCGCTACAGGTCCCACGTTGTGGGCTGGGGGAAGGGGGGAGCCCAGGGTCCCCGGCCCCACCAGGCTTCCTGCTTGCACTCATTGCCAATGCAGTAGAAGTTGTCATTGCTCCAATCCCACAGAACAGTTTTCTTTTGCTCCCACAGGTTAGGTGCAATTAAATGTATTTCTCTGCCCGTGAAAGCTGGCAGGGAAATGTTTTGTTCTCCCACCAGGCAAGAGCAACTATGTGCTCCCACCCGGTGGGAGAATAGTTCCACTTTCCCTGCCTGTGGGCAGGGAAATAATGGGGTCCTGGGGATTGGGGGCCCCAGGACACCATCACTGAGTTTGTCCCAGGTGATGGGGTCCCTGGGGTCGTTATATGGCCGGGGGAGGGGGGGTTTGCACGGCCCTCCTCCCCATTATTTAAAAGACAGCCCCGGGAATAAGGTCTCCGGGGCCTCTCCTGTTTCAGGAAGGGGGGAGGTGCAGCCCCCCTCCCCATTATTTAAAAGAGGGCCGTGTGGACGGGATCCCTAGGGCCTCCACCTGGCTTTGGGAGGGGGCCCGCATGGCTCCCACTCCCCTTTATTGAAAGAACAGCTGTGCTGGATGGGGCCCCCTGGACGTCCCCTGGCTCAGGGCGGGGGGCCATGCACCCCCTCCCTTGCCCTTCCTTTAAGTTATCGGCCTCAGGGGATGCAGCCCCCCTGGGCCTATTGGAAGCTTGGGGGGCAGGCATGTGTCCCTTTCCCCTAAAATATATGCTACACCTCAACAACCTGGGCCCTGGCCCACCCTGGGTGTTTTGTTCATAGAAATGGGTTGGAGACTGCGCTTTTAAAAAAAATTGTGTTTCTGATTCACAGATTCTCTGCAAATTTGCAGCACTATTTTAAAACAAGAATATTTTTGGCCCCTCTGGAACCCCACCACTAGCCCTGCGTGGTCAAGGTATCCCTACCCAGCACCCTTATGTTTTTTTGTTTGCATTTGTTTTAGGACTTGGGTCTGAGTCCTGAGACCAATGATGGCTGCCACCACTTCCTGGTTGATGTGGTGGCAGCCAGTCAGATCTCAGGATGAGATTTGCCAGCTCCAATGATCCTGTAGCATGACAAACAATTTTTTTAACCTTCATTTTTCCAAAACTAACAAACTGACTCACACCAATACACAAAAAGCACTCTTTTTGGACCAAGATCCAGTTTTCTGCCAAATTTGGTATAAATCCGTTCAGCAGTTTAGACTGTAACTGTATCTAAAGTTCCTATGGAAAAATGAATGGGGAAAATCTGTTTTGGGATCACTGATTTTCTTCGGCCTGGCTTGACAGTTCACCCCAAAACTTTCTATACACAAACTAGTCAAAAAGTAGCACTTTTTTGGAAAGTCACATGGAGATTCAACAAAAAAGGAATTTCCTATGGAAACACTATCCTAACTATAACTAACAATGTATATTTTTGTCTGCTGTATGACATGCGAGACACACTGGTGAGAAGATTGTTTATTTTTGTTAATGCCCACAAAGGCAAATTCCCTATCTGTGTGAGCATTAATAAAGTGAACAACCTACTTGCATGTGAGGTTTGTATGTTGCAGGAAACAGACGTTAGTAACAGAAGGGTATTGCCGTTGACCACGCCCCAACAGATGCGCCAAGTTCTGGACCACAACAGGATATATATATATATATATATATATATATATATATATATATATATATATATATATATATATCTTCCGTCTTTAAATCCTTGCCTATGATATCAAATCGCCCACCCTTCTTATCAGGTGGCATAACAATTGGCATAAAGGGATATTTTCGAGGGGAGTTGAGCTATTTGAGTTATGATGGAGTCCAGCTTTGAGTATTCTATTAAGCAAGCTAGTGAAATCTCATAGGTTTTATACTTTTTATCTAATCTGGTATGTATTTTTACATCTTCCTTCCAGGTGAAATACACCACAGGTATATCCCTAATCAATTTCCTAGTAGGCTCTTTAAAGTTATCCAAAAAACAATCTGATTGCTTTAATGGCATTGGAAGGTCAAGCCTTTTTGCTGCTCTTTCCATGAGAATATGAAATCTCCCAATATCGTCAGAAGGAGAATCAACCTGATGGGGAGCAAGAGGTGATGGTGTCGGAAGCAGGGAGTTGTCCCATTCATTGGATGTTCTTTAGTCATCTAGTACTTCACCCTCCTCTTCAGATGATGTTTCATCATCTGCAGGTGGAAATGAGATGTTTAATGTTGGTGTCCTTTTCAGTGAATGCACCGCCAGAAGATTACGTGATGTGCTCAGAGTAGGAGATTGCATTCAAGGAGATTCTGGGGATTGCATTTGTTGTGCTGATGACATAACGATTGAGGGTTCTGGAAATCTCTTATAATAATCTTGAACATGCTTTGCAGATCATGAACCAAGGCCCTTGGTACCTGGACCATGTCCACTTGAGCTGATAATGGCTACTTGTTTGATGGTGTTCCATGTATGGAATAGATTTATTAGGAATTTTGGGGCCTCCAAAGACAAGAGTAATACTCCTCCTCAAAATATTCTTCACTTTCCTCCTGATATTTAACATTAGTTCAGAAGGTCTATGGGATGTTTCATTGGGTCCTTCATCATCCTCATCCAGCAAAAGGGTTGGTGGAAGTGGTGAAACTTTACTTAGAGACATTTTCTGGTAAAGCTGACTGAGAATGTATTGCCTTTGTCGTCAGTGGTACAGTCGACAATGAAGTCGACGATACCATCACTGACATAATCAGTGCTTTGGTGATTGACGGTGTCAATGTCACAATTATCAACTAAGTCGTGGACGGCTTTCTCATCGACTAGGTCTCAGAGGAAGACGCAGGTGTTGATACCAACAATGGTGTTATCCTCGCCTTCAACAATGTTGTTGTTGACATTTTCATCAGTGTCTTTTTGTCACTGTTAAGGCAGATTTTTCCGAGGACAGTAATGAAGAGGGCGTCTTGAAATATAGTGTCAACTTTGGAGAAAGTGTTGTAGGTTCTGATCTTAATATTTTTGAAGATATATCCTCTTCTGGATGCTTTTAGAAGTGTTCAGTTGTCAAAACATCCTCTTTAGATGACCTATAATGCGTATTTATTAGAGGTTTCTTTGGCGGCCCATGAGGCATTGAGCCTTCTTCCCTTTTATGAAGCTTCCTCTGAAATTTTAAGGAATCTTCCTCATCCTCCTCAGAAAGCACATCCTTTGCTTTATGTTTTGAAGCCATATCAAAAGTCTACCCTCCCTGTGTTTAAGGTTTTTGAAAAGAAAGTACAGCAATTATACAGTCTTATGGGAAAGGTGGAGGCAGTAAATGTATTCCTTGTGAGGATCCTCTGGATGTAGCCTTTTCTTCCTACAGATTCCACAAGGTCTGAAAAGTTTTTTTGGTTGAATCTAATACCTTGAATACTCAGGTTTGAACAGCAGATGGTGTTTCTTGTCTGGAAGATATATACAAACAGCTGAAACTTCTGTATAACTGAGCAGTGCTCACGGGTATTCCCTTCACATGATATGCGGTAGAAAACCTGCGGGAATGAAGCCTCTGAGGGGAGTGTTCTAGAGTGGGCTGTCGCCTGATTGATGATTGATGGAAGTTTAGCTCATATGTAATAATGTGGATACATTACTGTAGTGAGTGTTTTCTAGCCCTTTTGGGCTATGTATAACCTGTACTGCTTTTTCAATTGTACCATGGGACTCCCACCTCAATTAAGGGGAATGATTCAAGCATGCAAGTCTATGAAATATCCAATACTGGAACATTTACAAATATATTTTTTATTTTTCCAGTGTACTCCAGTCCACTCTAACACACTCCAGTGTATGCCACTGCACTGTACACCACTCCATTGTACGCTATTCAACTGTATCCTGCTCAACTGTATGACACTCCTGTCTATGTCACTACACTATATGCTACACCATACGCCAACATACTCTACATTATTCCACTGTACTCAATTCAATTGTACGACATTTCACTATATGCTATTCCACTCTACACCACTCTAATATACTCTATTCCAATGTATGCCACTCCACTCTACGCCAGTCTAGTCTATCACACTCCTATCTACGCCACACTGCTATATGTCACTCCACTCTGCCACTTCACTCTATACCGCTCCAGTTTACGCCACTGCACTGTTGCCACTCGACTATACACCACTCCAGTCTATGATAATCCATTGTACTCTATTACACTGTACATCACTCCATTCTATGCCAATCCATCTAACCTACTACACTCTATCCTATTTCACTGTATGACACTCCATTCTACGCCACTATACTGTCGGCTATTCCACTATAGGCCACTCTACTCTACGTTGCTACACTGTATGCCAGCAATACTCAATGTTACTCCACTGTACACTACTCCACTGTATGCATCTCCACTCTACAACATAGAACTCTATGCCACTACACTCTACACTATTCCACTGTACACCATATCACAGTACGTCATTACACTGTATGCCACTGCAGTCTACCATAGTACACTCTAACCCACTCTACAACAGTGCACTGTATCCCACTCTCCAACACTCCATTCTCTGACAGTACACTGTACATCACTCCAGTCTACGCTATTCCTGTGTATGCCACTACACTCTACCTCACTCCACACTACTCTACAGTATGCCACTCCAGTGTACGCTACTTCACTCTACACCACTCCAGTGTACACTATTCCTCTGTACGCCACTACAATGTACATCACTCCACCCGTCAACTTTAGAACACTCAACTGTAAGCCAGTCCACACTATACCACTCCATAAGCTATTGCTGTGTATGCCACTACACTATACATCACTACACACCAGTCTACTGTATGCTACTCTATGGTACGTCGGTACGATGTATGCTATTTCACTCTACATCACTCCAGTGTACACTCGTCCACTGTATGCCACTACAATGTACATCACTCCACTGAACGCCAGTCCACTCTATACCACTTCACTGTAAGCCACTACACTCTACATTATTCCACTGTATGCCAATCCACTCTAACACATTCCACTGTATGTCACTGCACTGTACACCATTACACTGTACGGCAATCCACTGTACACTTTTCCACTGTACGGAACTCCATTCTATGCTACTCCCCTCAATGGCACTCCACTGTATGCCACTCCATTGTACGACACTCTAATATATGTTATTTCACTGTACGCCTCTACACTCTATGCCACTCTACTCTATCCCACTCCACTCTATGCCATCCCAGTCTAAGTCACTACACTCTATGTTACTCGACTGTACGCTTCACTCTAACCACTACATTCAACTATTCCACTCTCTCCACTCTACTCTGTACCACTCACCTATATACTATTCTACGCTGCTCTAATACACTCTACGACACTTCACTGTGGGACACTCCATTATACACTATTCCACTCTATGCGACACCATTCTACAATAGTCTTCGCTATTGAACTACATGTCTCTACTCTATACCTCGCTCCAAGGTATGCCGCACCACTCTACACCAGTGCTCTCTACTCTACTCCATTGTACGTTACTACACTCTACTACACCTCACTCTATGCCACTCCACTCTTCACCACCAGGGCTGGCTTTAGGACTGCTGGCACCCTGTGCAACAGTTTATTGTGGTGCCCCCTACCCCATGACCTCTTCCTCGGTTTCACTCACTACTACCCTGAAAATGTGCCCCTCATCTCTCCATCGCTCCCCTTTCACATACATTGTGTTTTAAAGCCCTTGTAAAGGCTGGCTTTACTAATCCACTCAGCTAGCCACACAAAATATAGGGGCATATTTAAAAGCCCCATGCGCCATTCTAACACCACATTAGCGTCATTTTTGTTTTTACACTAATGTGGCGTTAGAAGGCCAAAAACGCCAAGTCATATATACAAAGTGGCGTAATGCATGCATTGCAGCACTTTGTATCCCTCCGCTTAACATTATGCCTGCGCCAGGCATAATGTATGCAAAGATGACATTCCCCCTTTGGGGGGGGGGGGGGGTCAAAAAAATGGAGCATAGAAATCTGACAGATTACTTTACGTCATTTATTTCCGGCATTTTAACACCTGCTCGCATCAGGCGTCTGTTGGTTACAATGGACCTCTGGGTGCTTTGCAGGATTAGCATAAAAAAAAATTACGCTAATCCTGCAAAGCGCCGAATAGCGTCAGAAACTCTGACTCTAGTCCCCTAACTACCACCATGGTGCGCAGTGTTTTAAATATGAAGCACACATGGGGGTGTTAAGGGGGCGCTAAGGGGTGCAAGAAAAGTGACGCTTCACTGGGTGCAGCGCCACTTTTCCTAAATATGCCCCATAGTTCCGTTTTTTTGCAGCAGGCATATTAACCCTCTATGCTACTTTATGTTGAGTCAAAGCTGCCACTAGACAAAACTCCCATCCCTCTCTCTAGCACGAACATTAATCACAAAATGTATCTTGACATTTTAATTGTTTATTGAAGGCTAAACGCACAAGAAACTTTTCAGCAGGTGCTTTCAAATCGCAAGTTTCTGAAGTTTTTGCTGAACACAGCACCCCCCTGAGGTCAGCGCCCGGTGCGGTCGAACTGATCGCACCGCCCAAAAACCGAACCTGTTCAACACTCCACTGTATTCTAATCTAATGTATAGCACTCCTCTTTACGCTACTCAACTCTACAGCTCTCTACACTATTCCACTCCACTTAAAACGCTGCACTGCACTAATCTCTTGTATGCCACTCCACTCTATGCCACTTCACTCAACAACACTCCACTCGACGCTATTCCATTCTACGCTACTCTACTCTATATCACTGCACTGTACACTATTCTATTGTACACCACTTCACTGTACCACATTCCACTCTACTCCACTGTACTTCTCCCTAAGGCACTATACTCTACAGCAGTACACTTTACAACACTCTCTTTCACTGTACTGTACCACACTCAACCTAACTTCACCTGACAGGAAAACTCTACGACTTCCAAAAATATTATGATAAAAATGTAAAAAATAGAAATTCAGAAGGTTAACATTTAAGGTATAACTATAACTGGAGCTTTTCTAATGTCTGTGTATTTTAAGTTTGGTTTGTATACACAGAATAAATAAAGTTTTCCTAACTATACCAAATGTGTAACCCTTGTGTATGTGTATATATATATATATATATATATATATATATATATATATATATATATATATATATATATATATATATGGAAAATGTCACTTACCCAGTGTACATCTGTTCGTGGCATGAGACGCTGCAGATTCACATGATGTGCATTATCCTGCCATCTAGTGTTGGGCTCAGAGTGTTACAAGTTGTTTTTCTTCAAAGAAGTCTTTTTGAGTCACGAGACCGAGGGACTCCTCCCTTTCGGCTTCTCTGCGCATGGGCGTCGACTCCATCTTAGATTGTTTTCCCCGCAGAGGGTGAGGTAGGAGTTGTGTATATAGTAAAAGTACCCATGCAATGGAGTAAAGGGGTCATTCTGACCCCGGCCGGCGGCGGTAGCCGCCAGCCTGGCTGGGACCGCCAGAAGACCGTACCGCGATCAAAAGACCGCGGCGGTCATTCTGGGTTTCCCACTGTGCTGGCGGGCGACCGCCAAAAGGCCGCCCGCCAGCCCAGTGGGAAACACCCATCCACGATGAAGCCGGCTCCGAATGGAGCCGGCGGAGTGGAAGGTGTGCAATGGGTGCAGTAGCACCCGTCGCGAATTTCAGTGTCTGCTGAGCAGGTAGGCAGATATTGCTGTGAGATGTATTTTGATAGAAGAAAATGCTAGTTTTGATTTTTTTAAGTGTAATAAATAGCCTACAATGTTTTTTGCAGAAGCATGTAGTGGTTGAATTTGATTATTATGGCAGTAATAAACAAATCTTTTCCATTTGTTTGCGTAACAATGTCTTGTAGTAGGTTTTCTAGCTTGTTTAATGACCTCCATACATTCTTGTGTAAGGTCTAAATGTCCAAATTCTAAGACTTCAGGAGCCAGATTGCTAGATTGAGCGATGCTGGATTCGGGTGCCTGATCTGTTGTTTGTGTTGAGTTAACAGATCTGGTCTGTTTGGTAGTTTGAGGTACTACCGACAGGTCCAGTAATGTTGTATACCATGGCTGATGGGCCCAGGTTGGTGCTATTAATATTAGTCTGAGTTTGTTTTGACTCAATTTGTTTATTAGATAAGGAAGGAGTGGGAGAGGGGGAAAAGCATAAGCAAATATCCCTGACCAACTCATCCATAACGCATTGCCCTTGGACTGAAGGTGTGGATACCTGGACGCAAAGTTTTGGCATTTTGCGTTTTCTTTTGTTGCGAATAGGTCTATTTGTGGTGTTCCCCAGCTTCGAAAGTAAGTTTGTAGTATCTGGGGATGAATTTCCCATTCGTGTGTTTGTTGGTGATCTCGACTGAGATTGTCGGCTAACTGGTTTTGAATCCGTGGGATGTACTGTGCTATTAGGCGAATGTGATTGTGAATCGCCCAATGCCAAATCTTTTGTGCTAAGAGACACAGTTGTGATGAGTGTGTCCCTCCCTGTTTGTTTAGGTAATACATTGTTGTCATGTTGTCTGTTTTGACAAGAATGTGTTTGTGGGCTATTAGCGGTTGAAATGCTTTCAATTCTAGAAACACTGCTAACAGCTCTAAATGATTTATATGCAGTTGCCTTTGTTGAAACGTCCCATTGTCCCTGTATACTGTGCTGGTTGAGGTGTGCTCCCCACCCTATCATGGAAGCATCTGTTGTGATCACGTATTGAGGCACTGGGTCTTGGAATGGCCGCCCTTGGTTTAAATTTGTAGGATTCCACCATTGAAGCGAGAAGTGTGTTTGGCGGTCTATCAACACTAGATCTTGAAGTTGACCCTGTGCTTGTGTCCATTGTGTTGCTAGGCATTGTTGTAAGGGACGAATGTGTAGTCTTGCGTTTGGGACAATGGCTATGCATGAAGACATCATGCCTAGGAGTTTCATTACAAACCTCACTTGATAGTGTTGGTTTGGGTGCATGTTTAGTATTACATTTTGGAAGGCTTGTACCCTTTGTGGACTTGGAGTGGCAATCCCTTTTTGTGTGTTGATTGTTGCTCCTAAGTATTGTTGTATTTGGCACGGTTGTAGATGTGATTTTTGGTAGTTTATAGAGAACCCTAGTTTGTGAAGGGTTTCTATGACGTATTTTGTGTGTAGAAGACACTGTTGCTGAGTGCTGGTTTTTATTAACCAATCGTCTAAGTAAGGGAAAACGTGCATGTGCTGCCTCCTGATGTGAGCAGCTACTACTGCAAGGCATTTTGTGAATACCCTTGGGGGTGTTGTTATGCAGAACGGTAACACTTTGAATTGGTAAT
This sequence comes from Pleurodeles waltl, assembly GCF_031143425.1. Taxonomy (NCBI): domain Eukaryota; kingdom Metazoa; phylum Chordata; class Amphibia; order Caudata; family Salamandridae; genus Pleurodeles; species Pleurodeles waltl. The sequence continues at coordinate 406,898,991 of NC_090448.1, read as the reverse complement.
GCACGCCTTGGATTACAAACCTCAAGTATTTCCTGTGGGAAGGATGTATGGGTATGTGGAAATAAGCATCTTTGAGATCTAATGTTGACATGTAGTCCTGTTGTTTGAGCAAGTGAATCACGTCTTGAAGTGTCACCATGTGAAAGTGATCTGATTTGATGTAAAGATTTAGGGGGTCATTACAACCTCGGCGGTCTTTTTACAAGACCGCCGAGGGACCGCCGTGCTGAAGACCGCCTGTGGTGGCGGTTTTCCGCTCGGCGTATTATGACTCTTGGCAGCTCTACGTCGTTTTTCCGACGGAGAGCTGCCAACAGCCATAGTGACGGGCGGCGGGGAAGTGGAGGTTGCTCCACCGCCACCGCCACGCCAACAGAACACCGCCCAGAGAATCACGTCCTTTGATTCTGCGCGGCGGTGTTCTGTTGGCGGGGTGGTGTCGGCGGAGCTGCCCCCATGGCTCCCGTCCCCTCCCGGAGGATCGACGGAACAGGTAAGTCGATCGTCCGTTAGGGGAGGGGGGCAGGGGGATGTTGTGTGTTGTGTGCGTGCATGGGGGTGTGCGTGGGTGTATGTAGAGGGGGTGTGTAAGTGCGTGTATGCTTGCGGGGGTGTTGCGTGTTTTGGGAATGAGTGCGTGTATGTCTGTAGGTATGTCTGTATGGATGTGTGCGTGTATGTGTGAATGTGGGTGTGCGTGTCTGACTGTGTGTGTGGATGTTGGCATGTGTGTCGGTGTGTGTGTGTGTATGTGTGTTGGTGGTGCCTGCGTGCGTGTCGGGTGTGTATGTGTAAGGTAATGTCGGGTCGGGGTGGGGAGGGGGGTCCTGCCACCCTTGGGAGGTGGCAGGGGTGGTGGGGGGTGTAGGAGAGGGAGTCATGGTGGGGGTGGGGGGGTGGGGAATACCCCTATCAGTGCCAGGGAAGGAATTCCCTGGCACTGATAGTGCTTACCGCCATGGATTTCATGGCGGTTCCTACCGCTGGAAATCCACGGCGGTAAGCCGGGTCACAATACCGGCGGCGGTATTGTCACGGCCACCGGGCTGGAGACCCAGGTCTCCAGCCCAGCGGTCGTCTCTGCCCTGGCGGGTGGAACGGAGAAGCGGCGGATGACCATGGCGGTAACCGCCATGGTCATAATTCCCAAAAAAAGACCGCCAGCCTGTTGGCGGTCTTACCGCCGCTTTAACACCGTCGCCAGGGTTGTAATGACCCCCTTAGTGTTCTGAGGTCTAATATGGGTCTCAGTGTTTTGTCCTTTTTTGGAATTAGGAAATACAGGGAGTAAACACCTGTTCCTTTTTGATGGTTGGGTACTAGTTCTATTGCTTCTTTTTGTAACAATGCTTGGACTTCTAGTTATAACAGATCTAAGGGGGTCATTCTGACTCCCGCCGGCCGCGGTAACCGCGGTGCCGGCGGGAGCCGCCAGAATACCGCTGCGTGGTCAGAAGACCGCCGCGGTTATTCTGTGTTTCCCGCTGGGCTGGCGGGCGACCGCCAGAAGGCCGCCCGCCAGCCCAGCGGGAAACCCCTTCCCACGAGGAAGCTGGCTCCGAATGGAGCCGGCGGAGTGGGAAGGGTGCGACGGGTGCAGTAGCACCCGTCGCGATTTTCAGTGTCTGCATGGCAGACACTGAAAATCATTATGGGGCCCTCTTACGGGGGCCCCTGCAGTGCCCATGCCATTGGCATGGGCACTGCAGGGGCCCCCAGGGGCCCCACGACACCCCTCACCGCCATCCTGTTCCTGGCGGTCAAAACCGCCAGGAACAGGATGGCGGTGAGGGGGTCGGAATCCCCATGGCGGCGCAGCAAGCTGCACCGCCATGGAGGATTCCTCAGGGCAGCGGAAAACCGGCGGGAGACCGCCGGTTTTCCGTTTCTGACCGCGGCCATACCGCCGCAGTCAGAATGCCCTTGGGAGCACCGCCAGCCTGTTGGCGGTGCTCCCGCGGTCCCAGGCCCTGGCGGTCCATGACCGCCAGGGTCAGAATGACCGCCTAAGTGTTGTTTGGACATGTTGTGTGCTCTTGGAGGCACATCTGGTGGCAAATGTAGGAATTCTATGCAATAACCATGTTGGATAATGGCTAGGACCCACGCGTCCGTAGTTATGTGTTCCCAGTTGTGGTAATAATCTGTGAGTCTCCCCCCCACTGGTGTCGTGTGGTGGGGGTTTGTGACGTTGAAGTCACTGTTTGGTTTGTGGGGTTTTTGGGCTCTGGAATTTGCCTCTTGTTTTAGGGAACTGTCCACCCCTATATCGTCCTCGAAAACCTCCTCGCTGATATTGGCCCTGATATGTGGGTCTGACTTGTGAGGTGGAAGGCTCTAAAGTGCGGCTTCCTAAAAGTGCCTCTGCTCTGTGGGGAGTAGAGCGCGCCCATGGCTTTGGCCGTGTCAGTGTCTTTCTTCAGTTTTTCTATCGCTGTATCCACCTCCTGCCCAAACAATTGTTGTTCGTTGAAAGGCATATTCAGCACAGCCTGATGGATTTCTGGCTTAAATCCGGCGGTCCGTAGTCACGCATGTCTCCGAATGGTTACCGCCGTGTTTACTGTCCTGGCGGCTGTGTCTGCTGAGTCCATAGCCTACCTTATTTGGTTGTTGGAGATAGTTTGGCCCTCCTCGACAACCTGTTGGGCACGTTTCTGGAACTCTTTGGGAAGGTGTTGAATGAGATGTTGCATTTCATCCCAATGTGCCCTGTCGTATCTTGCCAGTAGACCTTGCGAACTGGCAATTCGCCATTGATTGGCTGCCTGTGCTGCCACCCTCTTGCCTGCTGCATCAAATTTCCGACTTTCTTTGTCGGACGGTGGTGCATCTCCAGAAGTTTGTGAGTTTGCCCTTTTCCGGGCTGCTCCTACTACCACTGAATCAGGAGTTAACTGTTGGGTGATGTACACAGGGTCAGTAGGAGAGGCTTATATTTCTTCTCCTCCCTAGGCGTGATGGCTCTGCCTTTGACTGGGTCCTGAAACACCTGTTTGGCGTGTTTTAACATGCCTGGCAGCATTGGCAAGCTTTGGCATTGGCTGTGCGTAGATGACAGGGTGTTGAACAAGAAGTCATCTTCTATGGGCTCTGCATGCAATGCTACATTATGAAATGTAGCTGCCCTGGAAAACACCTGCATGTAAGCAGTACTGTCCTCAGGTGGTGAAGGTCTTGCCGGGTAGCAATCAGGACTATTGTCAGAGACCGGTGCATCATACAAATCCCATGCATCCGGGTCATCTTGGCTCATCCCTGTGTGTGTTGGTGACTGCATCATTGGGGGTGGTTCTACCGGGGACAGATGAGGCGACTGTATTGGCGATGGTTGTGGCGAAAATTGTGGTGGTGTTTTTTCTTTTGCCACTTTCGCTTTTGCTGTATTTCCGCCTCTTGGAATGCCAGCTTCTGCTTCATTTTTATTGGAGGAAGAGTTCTGATTTTCCCCGTGTCTTTTTGTATATGGAGCCTCCTCTGGGTATGGTCTGGCTCTCCTATGCCCAGTTCTTGTTCAAAACCGTGACCTTGCAATTGTGTGGAAAGGCCTTGTTCCTCTGTATAGGAGCTTTGTTTCGGCTCTGAGACTGCATGTTTCGGCACCGAAATCTTTTCTACCGTCTTTTTTGGCTCTGAGGAAACCTTTTTGACTTTCGGGGTGCCGAACTCCCGGTGCCGAGTCTGTTCGGAGCCGGTATCTCAGTACCAAGTCTGTTCGGAGCCAGTATCTCGACCTGAGTCGGATGTCTTCGGCTGCTGGGAGGCCTTTTTCGGTGCCGATGTTTGGTCACCGTGTTTTCGGGTTAAGCCATGGCCTGTTGGCAGTGGCGTCCCCTTGGCCATTATTTTAGAGTGAGTTTTTGCCGGGGCTGGTTTACTCATGGTTTGCTGCGTCTTCGGCTGCTCACTCTCGGACTCGTCCGAGTCCGAATCTCGAATGGAGAATCTCTCCTCTTCTTCGACGTCGGTGTGCCCGGCAGGTGTCGACGCCATCTGAAGTCTTCGAGCTCTTCGATCCCGCAGTGTTTTCTTGGATCAAAATGCCCGACAGGCCTCGCAAGTATCCTCTTTGTGTTCGGGACACAAACACAGATTACAGACCAAGTGTTGGTCTGTATAAGGATCCTTTGCGTGGCAGTTGGGGCAGAAGCGGAAGGGGGTCCGGTCCATGAGGTTTGAAGATGGACGCGGTCGGGACGACCAGGCCCCGCCGAGGAGTGGAAGCCCCGAAGGGCCGCCGGAGCTCTTCTTTCTTCAGTGTCGATGTGCTAGCACTAACCCGGTACCGAGCGCAAACAATACCGTTGAATTTTCCGATGGATAACTATCTTTTCCGAACCGAAATACGGAGCGAAGAGGAACACGTCCGAACCCGATGGCGGAAAGAAAACAATCTAAGATGGAGTCGACGCCCATGCGTAATGGAGCCGAAAGGGAGGAGTCCCTCGGTCTCGTGACTCGAAAAGACTTCTTCGAAGAAAAACAACTTGTAACACTCCGAGCCCGACACTAGATGGCAGGATAATGCACAGCATGTGTATCTGCAGCTACACATGCCATCAAACATATATATATATATATATATATATATATATATATATATATATATATATATATATATATATATATATATATATAACCTTAAACACTCCTTCAAATATCAGGAGAACCAGGACACCTCCAATATGAAAATTCAATTTATTTCAGCACAAAATCCAACGCGTTTCGGCAACAGCCAGTTGGGCAAAAGGATAAACCAAGAGAAAGGAGATCCTCTTCAACAGCAGACAACACTCTGCTGGAGAGATTTACAACATTCATAGTTTTTACTTGCGTGCACGAGTTACCACTCCCAAGGGCCTTGTGTCTTCTCCTGCGCCCCCTCTCCTTGGCTTGTCTGTTCCTCTTCCTCTTCCTCTGACTCCTCGTCCTCTGCCCCTCTGAGGATGAATTCCTTTGTGTTGTTCCAACCTTCCCTGGTTCAACAGTCTGAATTGCTTTAAAAAATTCGATCTATCCATTTCTTTATCTGATACCGAAGCCCCAGACAGGACCGTATCAGATACATCCGAGAGGTTCCCATCGGAAATGTCACTTTCTTCTTGTTCCTCAACTGGCTGACTTGCTTGTTCAGTATCCCTTACATTTACATCAGTGCTACCCTCATTGTACATATGGTCGTATTTTCGTTGAAAGGTTAAGATCCGACCAGCTTGATAGTCTTTAAAGTCTCGTATATATTTTCTTTGCTTCTTGCCAGTGATCTCTTCCTCTAACTTACACAATTTTTTCTCTAGACTCTTCATATACTCATCAAACATTTCTTGCGTGACTAATGACAGTAACTCTAATCTTACTTTTTCCATCTCCTCCAGAAGTTTGTTTCTGTCCTTTGTTGCATATTTAATCAATATACGCATCATGTTCAGTGAGCTCTGTTTCGAATTTTCAGCCCACTCCTCCAGCATTTCTGGGTCGGGATCCTCATAAGTTGGTATAGTATAAATCCTCAAACCTCTGGGGACACGCCCTACATCAATATACCTTTGTAATGATTCCACCTCCCACCATTTGGATAATTCCTTTCTATGTAATTTTTCCATTTTGTCATAAAGAGTTTGCAGTTTTACTTAAAAACTATTCAATACTTATTACAGTGTATTAAGACTGAATGTGCACTTTAAGATGGCCACCACAAATACGTGTTCTCTAGTGGGTGTATTAGGATTTGTCTGTCTTTTATTTTTATGACCAATTTGGGTTATATATGTGAAGCACTTTATTTATGTGGTATCCATGAGTAAGGCTGTTGCCGAAACGCGTTGGATTTTGTGCTGAAATAAATTGAATTTTCATATTGGAGGTGTCCTGGTTCTCCTGATATTTGAAGGAGTGTTTAAGGTTATATTAGGGTCTCTCGGAACCCATCCAGGACCGCTGTGTGGAGCACCTGCATTCCGGGACTTGGTTACGAATATATATATATATATATATATATATATATATATATATATATATATATATATATATATATATATATTGATATTGCAATTTATTATATAATTATAAAATATTTAAATGGCCCTTTATAATTTTAAAAATAAATGTTAGATTCAATTTTAATCAAGTAAAATTAAATTGCTTTTAATTTGTTCTCTACATCACTTGTAATAACTGTTAATGCATAATAAAACATAATAAAACAATCTTTCATTTTAGGTGGGAATTTGTGTTTTAACTTAAACGTGAGAACAATCTTGATTTATTTAAATATATTTAATTCAAAATTGTTATTAATTCTGAATTATTTTGTATTTTGTTCAATACTGAACATATAAATATACCATTAACTTAACATTAATATTAGACCAATATTTAATATTAAAAAATTACTAAATGTTTCTATATTTAATAAACTCTTTATTTTATTTTTCCCCTTAGTTTCGTAGAGGGTGACTCCAACGACAGGGCAGAAATCTCTGCATGGTAAATTATAAGGAACTTTTCCCTACAGATTGTCATAGCTGGATCTCCGCAGTTGGGGAATAACTCTTGCCGTGCGTGCAGTTCGTAATGCTGTAAGCAATAGTGCTGACTTTGAAAGTGCTGACTACATTAAAGACAGTTCTTCATTATTACTTATCACAATTTCATACATGTTGTATTAAATATGTTGTTTTGTGTTTTTGTGGTGAAGTGCCTTTTCAGTGGGGAGTAACTCTCCATTCCGCTATACCTGCTTTTCTCCAATATAGGGGCATATCCTGCCTTGACCATCTGTTACTCTTCTCTCGCACAGGGACACTTTTCACCCCCCCAAGGCTGGACACGTACCCACCGCTCACCCCAAGGCTAAGACTTAGCGTACCTTTGAACCTCAGACTCCCACCTACTTGTCACTCTCCTGAAAGCCACTGTGCCCTTCCTGTCCACCTAAACCCTTAGAGTTTAAAAAAAAAAAAAAATTTCATAGCCTCTTCTTATTGTTTTGTTTACATTCCCATCTTCTAAGTCTTTGCACTCTCCCGGCGCTATCAAACATCAAAGCTGCAACTTTGTATTCTAAAGTTTTACATGCTTCAACTCAGCCCCACTCACCAGAAGCATGACAGACATATTTCAATATGGTTTCTTCTATTGGCATAACCACTTTTCAGGTCTTTACAGTTCCCCATGACCTTCAATTTTTTTTTACTGCAAAGTATGAGTAGCAACTGCTTGTCTGAGGTGGAGCTCAACAAGCAGGTACATTTTCACCGAATGCTTCTAGACATTTTGACTCCCTAACCTTTTGGAAGGATTATAAAGTGGCCATTGCCACAACAGGCTGAGGTTTACCGGAGACAAAGACTGGACAGTCCTTGGGAGAATAATAACTACTGTCCAAAGACTCTGAGATTGTTAGATCAGAGGGAATATTTAACCTAGAACTTCAGAGGCTCCTGGGGTACCTGGAGTATATTGGTCAGTAGGCTAATGGGGGCACTGGGGATTTGATGGGCAGTGTTTCCACATCTTGCCCATTACCTAATGGTAGCCTCTGTCGTGTGCAGGTTTTTATAGTATACCTTATGACTGTCAGTGCCTGCTTTCCTTAAACCTGGCCTCTTGTGCAGTTCTCATGGATGAATTTATGAGAACAATATCCATCGCTGAATGCCCTCCTGGAATGGCTAAAAAGTGGCAACAGCTAGTAGTTGGGTACAGGCAGGTTGTGCCAGTAGAGTAAATGAGAAGGGGGTTAGGAGAGTTTAGGGAAGTTCAAGTCCAACTGCCCCTTGTCCAAAACATCAGATGAGTCTGACCTCACCACCATGGTGCACACTTAACAGTGACACAGACGGGGGAATCAAGTACAAACTGAGGGCCTGATTTAGAGTTTGACGGATAGAGAAGTGTCCGTCTGGATGGTGGAGGATATTACTTCCATTATTCCGAGAGTACCCTGTCCACCAAATTTAGAGATGACCATCAGCTCAGCGGTTTTCTCTGTACATTGAAAGGAACCCCTGTAATGGTGGTTATTTCTAGTGCACTAAAGTTTGGTGGACAGCAGCCCTTGGTTTTGATAGTCATCCACCAAACTTTTAAAAGTTTTTGTTTTTTCAGAAAAATAAATCCCAAACCTGGAGTTTGTTTCTGAAAAACAAAAAACAAATGATCCCCACATCCTTGTTTTCGGGTGGTGGGAGGAAGTCATTAGTATATGGAGGCAACATGCTTGACAGAATGGCTAGTATCTGCCCATCTCTAAATGAGGGGTGTGGACTGAGGGTTTGAAAGGCAGGGTACTCTGTTCTGCTGGCAATGGAGTACCTTGTCTGCCAAACTCTAATTCGGGCCTTGAGACTCGAGGAGCTAGACCGACAGGGAGCATGACAAGGCCATGTACTCTAGTGTTGGGTCAACATTCCAAAAATGCTGTTGAAGCTTTCTGGTCTAAAAGGCAGGCTCAGTGGGGGTAAGAGCATATGGATGTTTCCACTTGTTTGTGCCGCACAAAAGCCGGCAGTAGGGCAATTGTGCATAAACACTGGGGGACAATGGCCTCCTTTATACCATTTTGCAGTAAGAATATGACTGCTGTGTGCTCAGTCACTTATTTTTCAACAACTATGAGCGCAGCATGGGAGCTGGAGATGACACTGAGGGTAGAGGAGGAATCAGGGGACTGACCTGCATGGCCAGGTTGGGCCTGCGACAGAGACCACTTACAAGAGGAGCTAGGCTTCACTGCCCTGTTCAAGTATTGAGAGTCACCAGAGCAAAGTAAGATATGGTCTCCTGACCTCCACCAGGCAGTGAAACTTCCTTGATATCTCTGCACAAAACAAATACATTATGGCGCCCAGAATGTCGCACCTGCTCAATACCTAATTTAATGATAAACAAGATACTTACCTTCAGTAACGCCTTCTCTGGTAAAGACTTTCTAGCTGCTGATTTCTTCCCTTAGAATTATCCCTAGGGATCAGACTGGATCTGGAGATTTTTTTCATGAGCAGAACACCTGCTTGCCAGTAGGTGTCGCTGTTCGGCTCCACACAGCGTTATTCGCGCCCGTAGTAACGTGCCCCGTGCCTTTATATGCAACAGCACGCTGGCATCTGTTTTCTTTTTTTGCGACTTTCCACATCAGAGATGGAGAGTCACGAAAAACACTGACCACTGATGTGAGAAACTAGGGCCCTGATAATGGAGCTGCCCTGTACCTGAAAATCCCTTCACAGAGCTTGGGGGGGGAGTGGGTCGGTAAGGAATCTGTGGCTAGATAGAGTGTATACCAGATGAAGCTTCACTGAAGATAAGTATCTTGTGCATCTGAGAGATACTTAGAGCCGCAGATTCCTTACCTTAGGATACTCCGGCAATACCCAGACGAGGGTCTGCAAACTTGATTTATACTAGAAAGTGTTGCAGGACTGAACGGGCAAAGTGAAAATGACTGTCGAGGCAGTAGTGCATTGTGAACGTGTGCAGTAAAGCTCACTTTCCAGCCTGACAGCTGTTCGAATGAGCACACCATCTCTCCGGAGGTTACTTCTTAGCCAGTACGTAGCAGATATTGATGTGGAGCACAATCCGTTTGGAGATGGTTCTGTTCTTTCTTGGATCCGACATACCCCATGAAGAGTTGATTGTCCACCCGGAACGGTCGTATGCGGTCAAGGTAGAATGACAATGCTCTTTTTGGGTCCAGCCAATGGAGCTTCTCCTGTGTCTTAGAGGGATGAGACAGAGCATAAAAGGCTGGCCTACGTGAAACAGGGTGACTACCTTCAGTAAGAAGGAAGCTCGAGTCTGTAGGACAACTATGTCTCATAAGAAAAGTAAGACCCAGATTAAGGTCCAATTGAGCCATGACGAAGGGAGCTGCAAGCAACATGTGCTGTAGACCTTTGAGGAACCTATTTACAATAGGTGACTTGAAAAAAGAGAAGGCTGATCTGAAGGCACAGAAAAACAGAATTAGAGGAAAAATAACCCTTCAAGTCCAGTGCCAAGCCCGGCTGGGCCAAGGTGAGTATAAACAAAAGAACTTGAGAAAGGGATGCAGATAAGGGATTAACCTACTTGTCTGTTCCATATGCCACAAATTTGCTTCAACAGCCGGTGTATAACGTCTTGTTAGGAGGACGCAGAGCTGCCAAGATAATATTACAGACTTTGGGCAGAAGGTCAAAAGCTGTCAATTTCCGCCACTCAGTCTTCATGCATGAAGGCAGACAGTTGACAGGTTTGGGTGGAGAACCCTTCCCTGCTGCTGTGACAGAAGATCCACCCCGAAGAGACAACCTGTTCGGAGGATCGATGGACATGCTCAATTGCTCAGGATACCAGACACCGAGCCCAGTCCGGAGCCACAAGGGTGACTTGGGCCAGGTCGTTCCTGATCTTCTTGAGAGTTCTTGTCAGGAGTGGTGTTAGTGGAAAGGCATTCAGCAATCCAGAGCTCCACTCGAGACTAAAAGCATTTCTGAGAGAGAGCTGCCTTGGAAACTCCAGTGCGCACAACAGATGACATTCCACACTCTCAGAAGTGGTGGTCAGATCTAACCAAGGCTCTCCCCGCTGCTTAAAGAGAGGTTGTCTGCTCTGGTGTTCAGAGAACCCACTGGGTGCTGAACCACCAGGGAAAAGCCCTGAGGTTCCAGCCATGTCCAGAGACATAGGGCCTCTCGGCAGACGGTCCACAGCCCCACCCCGTCCTGTTTGTTAGAGTACCATGTGGCAGTGGTGTTGTCCATGAACACCTGCACTAGCCTTCTGTTGATGGAGGTAGAAATGCTTCAATGCCAGTCATATTGCTCGAAGCTCCAACAGGTTGATGTGGAGCACAGCTTCCGGCGAAGACCAGAGTCCTCTGATCTCCACCTCTCCCAGATGGCCAACCCAGGAGTGATGCATCAGTCGCAACAGTCAGCTCTGGTTGGGGAAGGGAGAGGTGTCTGGCACTGACTCAATTGTGGGTCGTCAGTCTCCACTGCAGGCCTTTTGCAGTGCCCTCTGAGATCTGGCCCATGTTGGAGAGATTCCCCGGATGCCACACCCACTGGAATGTCAGGTCCTATTGTAGAGCCCCCATATACCAGCGAGCATGCATTACAAGCAGGATTTAGGAGGCCATAAGGCCCAGCGTCCTCACAGTCAGTCTCATCTTAATCCAGGATAGAGGCTGAAACATCTGTATCATAGCTCGAAAATCCTGGACTCCGGAGGATAAGCCCCAAATTGTCCAGTGTCCAGAACAGAGCCAATGAAAGGGAGGATCTGAGAACGGATCAGATGTGACTTTGACACATTGATAGTGAACCACAGCAGGTGCAGGAGGTTCCCCATAGTCTGGAGGTGGGAGACGACTGCCTGGGGCGAGCTCGCTTTCAACAGCCAATCATTGAGGTAGGGGAAGACTGGCACCCGTGATCTCAGCGGATGAGCTGCAATCACAGTCGTCACCTTGGTGAACACATGAGGGCGCTGGTATGGCCAAAGGGGAGCATGATGAACTGAAAGTGCTAGTGGCCTAACGTGAACCGCAGGTAACGTCCATGGCAGGTAGGACAGGAATGTAGAGGTATGCATCCTGCAAGTCCAACACTACCATCCAGTCTCCCAGGTTCAGGGGAGACAGGACCACTCAGGAAAAAAAAACTCTGACCCAATATGAAGCCTGGGGATAATTCTAAGTTAAGGAATCTGCTTCTAGAAGTCTCTATCAGATAGCTTTGGATCTCTGCAAAAATAAGGCAAAGTTGGCCTAACCAAGCTTGACTTTACTACATACTGTAACTGAGACTCTGGCACAAAGAGAGATCTGACTCAGAGTGTAACGTACAAGGGGAAAGACAGTGGTGCAGCTCCACATGCTGACTTTTCCTGCGATTAATCTGACCTGGACTGCAAAGGTTGACGTTCACAAAGGTGGGGATGGTCCCTGGTGGGAGTGCTGTTAAGCACGTTCTTTGTGTCCAGTAGTAGTCAGTGTTTCTGTACAGTGTGCTAACCCAAATAGTGATATTCTGCAACTGACTGAACAATTGGTCACCTGATGCTCTCAGGTTAGCAGAGCTGGGCAGTAAAGGTTTGTCAAGATGGAGGATGTGAGAAATTCATAATCAGGATGACCAAGTTAATTATACTCAGTAACTTCATTATACACTTGATACTTTACCTTAGAAAAAGAAAGTGACTTTATTTACCAGGCTAGTAAATATCTGCATACAAAAAACAGCTTCTGCTTGCCCCACTAGATGTATGATTTGCTTCAGATCAGCTTAGGGATCTCTCATAACATTTGCAGCCTTAGATTTATTGAATGCTAACATCTCACAAAGTGGATGAAAGGTTGGCAAAGGACACACAGCACAGTACTCAGGGCCCAACTCATGTTTAAGACCAATCTGGAGTAGCACACAGACACTGAGGTCAGAATGAGAGGTGTAACCATCTAAAACAGAATAAAGGCCAGAGTAAAAATGCACCAACCCTAAAACTACGAATCCCAAAATACCACACCCTACCAACTACTCTGAAAAGTCCTGGTACACTCCATATGTTAGTGGTGGTGATGTCCTGATTACCTTGTGTCTGGCCACCGGAGCCCGGGTATGAAGACAATCTATATTTCAAAGTCACTTAAGTCCAACAACCAGGTCAGGACCCAATTGGCAGTGTTGATTTTTGGTAGCACTAGCTTGACTAGTGAAAGTTAACTAGGTTGATGTCTTGTATTCATTTTACATTTAGATGACAAGCAACAGAATCTAAAAAATATAACACTTTTGTCTCATTCATTCAATAAGTGGTTATGTGATAGCCGTGACAAACTCATACCCGTTCAAAATTTAAGTGATAGACCTCGGAGAAATTTGTCACCTTGGTACACTCAACAACTACTTGAACTTAAAAGGAAGTGCAGAAGAGCAGAAAGGAAGTAGAGACTCGATCATGAAGTATCATCGAAAGTAAAATATAGGACCTTGATTCGTTCTTACCATAATGAAATAAAGGAAGCACAGACAAAATATTATGCATCAAAAATTGAAGCAGCAGCTAACTCCCCAAAATAAATTTTTAAATCACTCAAAGATCTTATTAAGACTCCTGAAAAGCCATGACACATGGAGGATCCACAAGCTCAGGTGGACAATCTAGCAACTTTTTTTCACAAAAAAGTACAGGATATTTATTTATCCTTTTCTAATATTTATACAGGAGAATTTAAGGCTAGAGCACATAGGGTCAAGGCAAAAAGCATTTTTTTTTATAATTTTACATCAATTCACAGAGAGACAGTAACTCAATCTATGGGCTCCATCAAATCAGGTTCACCATTGGACCCAGCAATGCCTCAGTTCCTCTCCTTGGACTCGTCAATACTAAGCCCGGTGATTGTGGATCTAATTAATTTTTCACTTCAGTCAGGCACAGTTCCAGATCTCTGGAAGCAGACAATTGTTAAGCCCCTTCTGAAAAAATCTAATCTGGACCCAGAAATTATGAATAATAACTGTCCCATTTCTTTGTTACCCGTTATAGCCAAAATAGCCGAAAGGCATGTACAGGGCCAACTCTCCTTTTTTTTGGAGGAGAATAAGATTCTTCATCCGACACAGATGGGTTTCAGGCCACGACGTGGCACTGAAACTGCATTAATAGCAATTACTGAAAAAGCCAAATTGCAACTTGACAGAGGGATCGAAACTGCAATTGTTCTGTTAGATCTCAGCGCCGCGTTTGACACAGTAGACCTGGATGTTCTAATGGAAAGGCTACAAGAGTCGGGAATAACTGGTACCGCTCTTGATTGGCTTAATTCCTTTATTAAGGAAAGATCCTATCAGGTACTAGAAAGTTCTTGCTATTCCAAATGTATTTCAAGTTGCTGTGGAGTTCCGCAAGGTTCGTCCCTAAGCCCGTTGTTATTTAATATTTAAATGCTTTCACTCGCAGAGATTGTCCAATTATTTGGCTTGAAACTGATTTCCTACGCTGACGACACACAACTTCTCGTCTCCTTGTCCAATAAGCAACCTGACTTCAGGACAGCGCTTGGACCCTGCTTACAGGCAGTGGCTGAATGGTTGGCATCCAGTAAACTAAAATTCAACGATGCAAAACTGAGGTGATGTTCTTTAGACATCCCAAGAACCCCTTAGTAGGGTCCACAATAATAGAGGGGCTAGGTGCACTTCCACCGCCCAAGGACCTTGTAAAAAGTTTGGGAGTCTGGTTGGACACCCTCCTGACAATGGCCCAACATGCTAACAGAACAGCGGGAACTTCCTTTGCACTCCTGAGGATGCTCAGGAAGACACTGCAATTCTGCTCTTTACAGCTAAGAGATTAGTTATCCAGGCCATGATAGGCACCCGGCTTGATTACAGGAATGCCTTATTTACAGGATCTCCCCAATATGTGATAGACAGACTACAGAGGGTCCAGAATGTTGCAGCACGAGCACTTTTGAACATTCCTAAACATCAGTCTGTACGTAAGGGAATCTTTGCTACATTGGCTTCCTGTCGCCAAAAGAATTCAATTTAAAACCCTATGTTATATGTACAGAGCCCTACATAATCTCAGTCCTGAGATGACCAGACCATTAGCCACCTTTTATATACCAGGAAGACAATTGAGATCCTCCTCGGCTAGTCTGGCTAAGGTTCCAAGAGAAAGAAAGGCAAGATGGGGATAAAGAACCTTGTCCTTTCAAGGAGCAAAATTATGGAACAGTCTGCCGATGAATATTCGAGCATGCTCACAGGAAGTGACATTCCGTAAAATTTTGAAAACATGGCTATTTAGAGTTTGAAGTATCTGATGTTATGCTTCTTGCGATCAGGTTGTCAGCATAAAGCGCTACGAGGCCTTCGGGCAGATAATGCGCTATATAAAATCTTATAACATAACAACATAACAGATGCCTGTATCTTGAAAGCTAACTTTTGTGGTCATGTTTTTTAGTGGTTGGGGTACCCACATGACCATGGCACCCACAACAATAACTGATTTCATGATAATAGATAAGGACCTGGTTCTTTTGGTTTTGGTTTGGGTAGTGACTGTGACTACAAATGTCAAGATCTTTGGAACTATTTTGGACTGTGAAAATGCACCCTCTCAAGAAAGGCAGGAGACATTGCAGGTCTCTCACCGAAAGTATGCAGTTCTAGAGATTCTTCATTTCTTCCTGGGCAGCTCGGTTGCAATGAACAGTGGCTCCATGTAATCTTAGTAGAAAATGTACTCCCACAAGAAGGGTATCTATAAAAGTTAGTATTTCTGAGGTGGACATAGCCAGCTTAAACAAACAAGAGCACCATTTTGTGAAACATACTCGGGGTCCAAATGGACCACATAATTTAACTGTCTAGCTATGAAACAAACATCCAACAAAAATCTTCATAAATCTCCCGGACATGACAACAAAGGACCCCAGTTCTTTATTGGGGATAGAGGGTTGTAGGCTCCCCAGAGGGGTACATGTAAAAAGGACTCATCCACAGGACTACAATCATGCAGCCACCCAGTGCTTAATTTCAGCTGGTGGTTGCTGGTGGGGATACCAGCACTTATTTCTGGCGCCATCACTTATTTTTCGCATCAGGCATTTACTGTGAGCAAAAGACACATATGGGAAAGACGGAGAAAGAGAAAGATGGAAAAGCGCATAAAGGGTGAAATCAGAAAGCTAAAAGAGTGAGCTGAAGGGATAGGGAGTGGCTGTATATGGATTAAAGAGGCCCAAGATGGCTTTAGGATTACGCTGCCTCATTATTCCATGCTCGTACATTTAAATGCAGCAGTGACGTGTTTCAGAGGAAAGCTTTGAGCACTGGCATGTTTTTACTCACACATTAACCACTGCAGCCACCACTACTGATGCACATACATCATCCACCGAAGATATGCCTGGAACTTCTCAGTGGCTGAATTCAAGAATAGGAACAAGGGGTAAAATAATGAAGAAAAATCAAAGATACAAAAATACATCAGACTGGTGTTCTACATAGGAAATATGTCAGTGTGAGAGAAGGTTTTAATCCACATCGGAAACATGTAACTGGCGAGAAGTCACATACACATAGGAAAGTTGGGTCATGACACTGGCAGTGTAGGATAATGCTATAGCTTTCTAATATGATACAAAAAGTCCATCACAAAGAGGCTATTTTCAACAAAAGTGATGCTAGAAGCCCAGTATCTTTCTTTCATAAAGGACTGACATGTTACATGTGGTCTGCCAAAGGGATATTCACCTTGACGTAAGGAGACAGTGAAGCCAACATGAACATCTACGAAATAACCAACATTGGAGATGACAAAGTTATATATAACAGAGCTTGCCGAAGCATGAAGATTTTCTTAGAACAACAAGGCTCAAAGTCAAGTGCAATGTTAAGAATGTGTTCTCTGTAGATCAGTGAAGGATATGAGAGTAGAGTTAGGCCTGGAATCACTAACTTTAGTTTAAACACCTACTAAGGAGTTTGCAAAGGGGTTCACCACCCTGGTGCACGGATGAACATAGGTGAGTGTGACTAACCAAGAGGTTCAGAAACACAGGAATGGGCAAGTAGGTGTATGAGGTTTATGTGACAAAATCCTGGTCTGTACACATTAGTATAAACAACACTATAAAAACCACACTCAATGAAATGTAACAAAACACGTCCTTCCTGCACCTGGGAACAGCAGATCAAAGGAAAAGCAACAATATTTGTACGACTGTAGATGGTAATAAAGTCAGTTTACCAGTCAAACCAAAAAGTGCAATCCTTTTCCCAAAAAGGTAGGGAATTTCTTACAGAACGTTTGCTACTGTAAATTAGATAGTTTGCTGGGAGGATGCAGGTGTCAGAAAGGTATTGTGTAGGAGGCCCTGCAGGAGCAATAGAAGTAGAAGACAGCGTTGCACAACGGTTGCAGATGGCAGCTGCAGCAGCCAGAGAACCAACCTAAAGTGAGTGCACAGCCAATGACGTTAAGTAGTAAAGAAAGATGTAGCTGGTGGTTTGGTTGCCACTTTGTCTCTGGTAAAAGACCAATACCTAGGTTTCATTTTGAATGGAACCAACAGCAGGTGACACGCTATAATGGCTATGCAAGCACAGAGTTTGTCATGAATAATACAAAATCTAAGCAACAGTTAATAAATGTTGTCACTCTCAGAATGAATGGTCTCTTCTTCTATGGACTGGGGTGGTGGATTGCCACCGCAGTACTCCTAGCACAGATGAAAAAAAAAAAAATCCTACAGATTTTGTTCAGGCCATCAGATGGATGCCAAGTGGGGTGGGCATAGCCTCAAACTTGCTTGGTACTGACTGGATGATAAAGAAGTTAAGGCTGCCAGCTCAAAGGTCTTTGTGGGTGCAGTAGAAGAATGCCCACTGCAGTCTGAGAGAAGTCCCTTCCTACCCAAATACATTTCAGGTGTCTTAGAAGTGGCTCAAGCTAGCATACAAGAAGCAGTATGAAGCACAGTCTCTGCGGGAAGGATTCCTACATTCTCATAATCAGATCTATGTATGATCTCAGTTTTTAAGGTTACAGTTAGGCTCCTTAGCCAGTTCCAAGAGAAGGTGGGCAGTTCAGACCAAACTTATTATACAAGAGCCCACCGTCAAAGTGGAGTGCTTGTGCTGATACCAGAAAGTCATTTCAAAGCAGAAACAAATCAAAAATACATTTTGTCTCATGTTACTGTTCATGTATTCTGATGTGCGGCCAATCAAAGTCTGGATGTGTTCCAGAGCACAGCAACCATTAGGAGGCCTATCCACATGAGGCTACATGTCCCTTTCCCCATGGAAGAAACCAGAATGACATTTGAGCACAGAGCGGACCTCTCCGGCCTGCTCAGTGTCCCTTCAGTGTGACTGTACTCACCTTGGAGCAGAAGAGTGAGGAGAAATGCGGAATCGGAATGTGCAAAGAGACTAAGGACCCCTCACTGAAGTTATTTTTTGGAAGCCTGTACGGAGATCGCAAGTAGTCATACTGTACACAGTATCCCTTAAACTATGAGACTTCCAATTTCAGAGGAATGTACATACTAGTTTGTTTCAATTTCAAGTAAACAGTTTCTCAAGTCTACAATGGCCCTTTGATGGGATCAAGGACTCACCTCCCTGTTGGCCTGGTCTTGGAATGTCTGCAAGGCTCGTTCCAGTCTGCCCTTTTCCAACAGCAGAGTGGAATTCAGTTTCTCCATTGACTCATTACTTGCTCTCTCCTGGCGAAGTTCCTCCTCTATTCTTTCCACCTAAATCCAAAAGGTTGGGAAAGGCCCAAAACAAGAGGAAGAGATAATGGACATTTAAAAAAGAGAAGGCAATTAATTCATGATTTCAGATAATCTATCTAAAAAATGGAGACAATAATTACAAAGTGAGCATAGCACCAGACCAGAAACAACTCAACAGACACAAAGAAAGGAGCATATGCTCCCAGCACCCGCTCTCCTACTTGCTCTCTCTTGCACCACATGTAGGACAATTTGGTGATCATGTCCATTTTTAACCACCTGCATCCAAACAGCATCGAAAAAAACATATTTCAAAAAAACAAAACACATGCGGACATAAAGTATAACACTCAAACAAACCGATAGACTAAAGAAAAGTGCATATCTACCCGCACCAACATCAAAGACTCTTGCAAACACATCTGCTGAGAAACACAAAAAACACTTGTGAAAACCAAGCAGTTCATAGAACCATAATCATTGTCCCCAAACCCACTTCTCAGGTCAATGCTAGAGACAATCAGACAAGAAAACACAGACAAATTCACTAATAACAGTACAACAAACATCCTCATCGAACACAAGTGAGCAATGTATGACATAAAAAAATGAAAATTAAAAAATATATATTATTGCAAAAAAAGTTGCAAGACTAGACAACACATGCCATATCTAAAACTGCAGGAATGCACACATAAACGAAATTACTTCCCACAAAGATCATTATTAAATAAATATCTAATTAAAAAAAAGCACAGCCTAATTTATAAAAAATAATAATGCCTGTGCCCAAAGTTTTGCTCAGAAGCCCCTGGAGAAGCACTATTAAAGATCAGGGTGTCAAATATGAAGACTGCTTAGTCCCAATTTCACTTGGATCGCTAATCTACCACAGACATTCCCTGCCCATTTATCTCATCTCACTCCTGCTGGCTCGTTTCCATCCCTTTACCGCTGTTTTTCTACCTTTCTCTTCCTTCTTGTTTCCCACTTTTGTGGGGGGGGGGGGGGGGGGGGTTATGTAAAGTTGAGGTTTTTTAGGTACCATGCCAGCACAATGATCATCAGTAACGAAACATTCTAAGAAAGAGAAGCACATTCCACGAATCAACTACCATTTCAAATGACAGTCTGTCCTCTCTTTAGAAGAGAAGAGTATCTTGATGACAAAGTTACATCCTAGATCTCGTTCATAGGTATCTTCATTAAATGTATAAGTACTGAAAATATCTGCCTACGTGCAGAACTCAGAACACACTTTCCAAAGGCATCTCTTTTTAATGTAAATAACGCTTTTTTTTCAAAATGGTCAACTTTAATTGGATCGAAACGTCAACACTTATATTGGGTTTTATTAACCTGCCAGTAAAATATTCCAGTTTCAGAAACATCGTCAGTAACAATTATGCTGAGATTTTCTGGCTTTTCGGAAACACCAGTTCTAAAAACAAAAGGTAAGCAAACAAATGAAACAGACAGACAGGGACCCATAAGTAAAGGAACTTAACTTCATTACTTTAAGGCAGTCAGAGTATCCCAAAAACCAACAGTACCACGTAGTATCAATTATCCACAGTTCATTTATTGCAGCTGTGGGTGTGGTGGAGGGAATACAAATGGGCTGGTGAGGAAGGATATGTTAAATATGAGGATATAAGGGACACGAATATACTTAGGTTGGAAGAGAGAGGGAAAATAACCACTGGCGTAGCGAAGGCCCCCCACCCCCATGCAAAGTCCCTGGACCTCCCAGACACAGTCAGGGGCCTGCCGCCCGTCTACATTGTAGTGTGCTGAGGGGGTCCCTGGGGTTTGGGGGCTGCGGGAGCCTTTGTTACGTCACTCACTGAGAATAACATAGAAAATTGGAGAGAGGTAGTTTTCAATAAAGGGTTTCTACTGCAGAGTTTCAAATGACATTACAGACAAGAGTCTATTTGATGTTACTTTGAACCCCTTTGTGGATAGCAACCCGGCTCTTGACTGCTACCCCTCTACACTTCTGTCATTCACCTTCCATCATAGGACAGGCATTGAATGGAATAACTAGCTCCTTAAAAAATGCAGGCGAGAATCACTACACAAGCGATTTAAGGAACAAAGCAAAAAAGATGCTTAAATATAAAGCATGCTCTGGAGTCAGAGTCATCATAGTACTTTCTGGCACTTTTTATGGATGTACTTAAATGTTGTTCTGCATATCTGACTAGTAGGGCCATTTCTGAGAACAGAATCAGTTCCTGGCCTGCTCCTTGCTGAATGAGCATGAAGCGTAGCTGGAGAGTGTTTGTTTGGCACACCAAAATCCTCTGTGCAAAAGAGGATCGACAAGGGAAGAGAAACATATAAAGACATCATTTCATTTTTGTGAAATTCCGAAGGCATGTTATGTACTAAACGGTTGGGTCAAAAGAAACCTTATCCACCGATGGGGCAATGCAACGGCCAACAAGTAAGCGAATTTTTAAGATGGGTTTTGGAGAGCAGGCTTCAGGGCCGGACTGGTCGTAGCGGGCACTGGGTGTTTTCCCAGTTGGCTGGAAGGGTGGGGGCCGGTTTTGTGACTGGTGGCCGGTTTTGCAGCAGTGCTGCTAACTCGGCCTCCAAAACAGCAGCATCACCCCTTATGAGGTCTTAAAATTGTGCGTGGTACCTTTGCACACACAGTTTTAAGACCTAAATGTGCGAGCAAAGGTACCAAGCTAAACCTCCCCTCTTCCTCACCCCCTTCTCCCCAGGGGCTGGTCAGAAAATTTGCCAGGGCTCCTTTGAGTTCCCAGTCCGACCGTGGCAGACTTGCACATTGTTTCAAATGGAGAGACATCAGTTTGGAAAAGACCATGTTCAGTTTTCATAGAGGAGATAGACTTCTCATCTGAGTGTAGACTATAAGCCCCTAAGGCATGAACCTTGATGGAAGAGAATGGTATGCCAACTTGGCTAAGTTAGGAAAGTGTGGAGGAACCATTCACCTTAGCATACTTTGGGTCGATGTTCTTGTACAACCACAATATACATAATACACCGATTTTACAGACAAGGCCTTAGTCTCAGTCAGGAGGCCCATTTAGTTTCTGGATGAAGTTTTAAATATCTGACCTGCAGGTATTCAGAGGCAAATATGTCAGCTTCAGCAAAGAGAGGATTTGATGGTCAATGCAGCTGGTCATTAGAGAAAGATCATTTGGTCCGTACAACAATCTCACCTGTGGCACACTTAATAGGTGAGGAACCTCTGGAAAACTCTTAGGGTATGGCTGCATAAGTGCTGCCAGGATCAGTGTTGTTCTTACTATGAGCAACACATTTGCTCAAGAGGAATTATACAAATATCTAAAAACAAGTTGCATGAAAAGTTAATTAAAGGGTATTTTTCTTGGAGCGCATTTCTGCATATCTGGTTTGAAAGTCTCTGCATTTTTTTATTTTCGTAATTTTAAAGAGATCCCATAATAGGGATCTCATTCTCAAGCCTCTTAGTTTGGAAAGATTTGAACGTCTACTTTAAGCTCCAGCAAGTTAATATGAAAATGTCTTTCTCTAACCTCATCAGGCACCGTTGAGTCGCGCAATGCGGCTGCTGTACCAAAAGCGGCACTTGGAATAACGGAGCAACAGAACCAACACCTGTTACTTTCACTGCCTGACCACGAGGTCCAGGCCCCAGGTCTTCTATTATATCCCCTGCACATGTCATGGCTATTACGATTGGAGCCACACGTGAAGGGGTAACACACTGCTCTCCCCTCCGTCATGTTACAAGTTGGGATGACCCATCCCAACATAACATTCCTCCTTTACAAAAACAAAACTAAAAGATAATCCAAACACAAAATAAAACAAAACATGTTAGGCCCAGCACTGGGTGGGCACCAACAAGTGTAAACATCACATGCACAAATTTACTTCACATAAGTCAGGTCACCATTGCAAGTTGGGATGACCCATCCCAATATAACAGACACTGAGGGGAACTGTTTTCAGGAGTCCCAGGACATGCAGGGGTTACCGAAATCAAAACCTGATCACCAAGTACACCCATTTAGCACTTGATTCACAAAGCAGGAAAGTTGAAAAGTCTGTTTACTCAGATAGGCAGCGTAAAGTCGGATAGCAGTAAACAATCATCGAAGATAGCAGGTTTTTAATGACCGGTATATCCCAGCTAGGAAGGGCAATAAAGCTAACAGAATGTTCTGCCACTAAAGGGCAGAATGTTCTAATAAATAAAACAAAGGCCTCACAGAGCGCAAGGAGCTTGGAATCCCCTCAAGCTCTGTGAGGCTTTGTTCACAGCTGCTGCTGTGAGAAAAACATTGGAGTGTTGGAGCTCTGGGCTTTTACTAGCCATTATAAGACCGACGCACTTCATTGTTTTCAATTGAGCTCCCAACATTCCAATGTCCTAACAGAAGTTAACAAATCACTGCCCAATCAGTACTTTACAAAAAGTATTTCCATTTAAGCAATCAATCCAAATATATTTCTATAATTTAGAGCTGGCAATTCTTACAGAACGTATGGGAACAGTATCTACTATAGATAAGGGGATTCGGTTATGACAGTCACTGTACTCTGGGCAAATACACTGGGGTGAAGAATCTCTGGAGTACTAGGGGAAGTGCCAGCAGATCAAATATGATTCATAATAATGAACAAGGCCCAACAGTTTCTCTCTGCTCTGCCCTCCTGTCAAGACTCTCAAAAAAAGCTAGGTGCGCTATACACATTAATCATGTTCTCAATTAAAACTCTACAATAGAGACTTACCTCACTATTGGAGACACTAGCCTTGTTGTAAAAATACAACTTAAATTTGCATTATTTTAATAATGTATTGACACACTGTTACATATATTAATCAGATGTAACACATTAGGCAAAATATGGACAACACATAAATACATAATTGAGACTTATTGTTACAGTTCTGAATTACATCTTATGATCCCTGAGTATTTTATTTGCTTGAGTGCTTCAAAATGATTTTGTCAAAATGAGTCCACTCTTGTAATAGTTCCCAAAATATCAGAATCTTGCTTTATGGGCGACAAACAATTCATAGTTGAAAAATATTTTCAGGAATTTGGGAAGCTAGCCGATGCGTTTCGACCCGCATACCCTTGGCCTCCTCAGGACAGTTGACAAGGATTAATTCGACTCACCAAATCCAATGCATCCATTCCAGTTGAGACACCCTTGCTTTGGCAAAATGCTGCTACCAGGGCTATGGAGAATGAATCTGTTTTTTGTGCCGCTAATGTGAGCACCACGTGGCTGTAACCTCTTGTTAACCTTCGATTTCATAATACCTTTCTGTCCCGTCCAAAGTCTGTATGCTCCATTGGGGCACGCCACACCTGCTAGGGTCACTGTCAGCAGTTGCACACTGCCACAATGAGGTGCTTTGATATGGGCCTCTGAGCATAGAGATTGGTGCTACTGTCTTTGTCCAGCAGAAAGTTTTGTGCTCTAGTGATAAGTCTGCAGGCACCTGCTTTTGGGTCACAAAATCCAGCATCAGTAAAGAGGCGGCTGCATCATAGTCGTGGTGCACGTGGCTTTGTAGTTTGGGTTTTGATTTGGAACCAGGTACTATTCAAGACCCAAAAAACACTAAACTTCCACCATGGGTCACATCAGTGATGCCTTCTTCCAGGTCCACTCTCTTGACAGTGCTTGCAAGTTTTTTCTTGTAATTCGACTGCAGTAGCGGTGATCTTCTACCAGTGCTGAAGTACTTCACAGTTCCAGGTTTGGCTTCTTCAGAACTCACTCTTTCGAGTTCCTGCCCTGAATCTTCCAAACCTAGGTGACAGTGTGGATGCCTCTGCTGGGGGTGTGTTTAGAACCAAAAGCCATACCCACAGAACAGTTGTGCATTTCTCTCCTCTTTGGGCATAGTTAATCAGCTCTGTTCTTGGGCACAGTGTAGACATCCTCTCCAGGCGTACTTATCGAGTTTCCCCAGGCTACAGGTTCCAATTCTGGCGTAGGTTATTGGTGGTCATTAACAAAATCCTGGCAAGCTAAAGATTCTCCCAGTCTCCACTTGTAGTCGGTTCCCAGTAAATCTTCCCATACTGACTGGACGTTTCCCTGCCATATTTATACCAAAGTTGTAGACACACTTTGTGCATTCCAGTAATTTAGTTTTACATGTTCTGAGCTAAGAGTATCCTCTAAGAGGAAAGATGCAAAACGAGAGCACTAAAGGGAAGATGGTTGTTCCACTCATCTACCTATTAGTGGGTGGTGGCTCGCACAGAGACCAGAAAAAAACAGAAAACACTACGGGAAATCTCCCTTATTTTAAAGGGGGAAATGTCTCCTCTTTTAAACCCTCTACAGTCTGACCCACTACAGATATCTCCATAGTTTCTGAAAAGGACCAGACAATTCACATCAACTGTCATGGCTCTCTTCACCTCCCCTAGTTTAGTTACCACTGTATTTTGCTACAGTCAAAACAGAAGCCACCATGACCGCAAGCACCACATATACTATACTCTTCTTAGTCACATAGTTGCTCACATATGCATCATCCATATTGTACAAGGATGGGCGCAGGGCATTGTTGTACTGGATTTGCAGAGAAATTAAACATTATAATGCACAATGGTTCGTATTTTCTGGCCTTCTTTCTAAAAACATAGGCAGTGGGGTTAAAACTGAAAAAGGAGCAGGAGAAAGGGACTTACAGAAGGAAGGAGAAACAATGAAAGGAAGGCAGAGCAAGGAAGGTGGGGACAGGTGTCTAGTAGTACAGGGATAATGGCTGTGGAATGCCCGCCGACTTATCTTAGGGCAGGAGAACTACCTACTCTTCAGAAAATGTCAGAAAACAGAACTTTTAGACCAAGCTCATATGTGAACCACAAGATGCATCGATGAATAAAGACAGATGCTTGGATGGAGCAGTATCAGTGTAGTACTTCCATTTATTCTCTCTATCCTACAACCTGGATAATGTTGCTGGTAAATGCAATACATGACTCCTTTGGTTTCCTTCACTTCTAAGTGATATCTGCTGACGACCAGTTACGGATTACGATTGCAAGGAAGAAGGGGTTTGGACTCAGATACAAAAAAAACTCAGTTTTCATAATTATAAAGATACATGTCCAATCAGTGGTATTTCTTTGAAAATGAATATGCTTGAAATATCACAGTCCAAAACGAAGAGGGCAAAAGTAAAAAGCCAGTGGCCTCAACCATTGTCAATACTTTTCTATGGATCCAAAATATGACTCAATGGATGGTATGGGGGTGGCTTTCCATACACTTCTAAAAGGAAAGGGTGCAGAACTTCAGAATTACTATTTTGTTGATGCGCCATAGACAAAGGTGGTAGCTGAGTCTTAAATAAAAGTACTAGTGTTTATTTAGGTCAAAAGAGCTCAGCATGTCGAACACTCCTGCCCCACACCATACGACTAAAAGATCCGTTAGGTAAGTCACCTTCGTGGGAAAGAAAGGGAGTGGGTTTCCTCGACTTTTCAAGTAATGAGTGACTGGGCAAAAGGTTTCAAAAATCCACCTGTGACCTAAAGTGATACTTGGTGAACTGTCAAGTGTGGCTACTACTGGGGGCGTGGCTTGGCTCACGCAAAGATGGCCGCCATCTATGCAAACTCCGTGGCTCTGCAAATTAAAACTCCTACAATCCGGACATAATCCGGCGACATCCTGCCCTACGACAAAGGGCTCAAGACACTGCTCGCACGGCTGCTGTGTGTGACGCCATGGGGGTCCAAATATGGCCCGGAGGAACCCCACAGCGAGAGGAGTTGAATTGCGCTCCGGGAGAGGAGCAGAGTGGGTGCCTGTCCCGCTGGCAGAAGGGCTTTTGAGCGGCAGGACCAGATGCTGATCTTCGGACTGCGAGGCTCCCAGAGGCCACACAAAGCCAACGGAGAAGACTCACCCAGGCACCCTGGTAAAGTGGTAAAGGGGACGAGGCCCAAGGAGTTGGGTGACTCGAGCTGGCTGGGGTGGAAGAACGCGTGGCAGTGAACGGCCCCCTGTGTGAGACTGCCGGGTGTCTGGACCCAGTGATGGGGGGGTGGAGGGGTGGGAGGGTGGAGCAGGAGGGAAGGCCCGCAGCAATAGAAGGAGAGTTCCGGGGCCAGTGGATGAGACTTTGAGGGGTTTGAGACAGCATGTGTGTTGAGTAGCTGAGCTACAGAGGCCTGCGTGACGAGGGATACGCCCTGGCCGATGGGAGAGAGCAGTAAATGGGCCAGGGCACACGATAGGGGCGACCATTGAGGGCGAGCACAGAGGAGGACAAGCCCTAGATGGAGGGGAGTGATGTGCTTGTGCCCCTACTTCTTGGCACCACTGACGGGCACTTTTGGCAGTGGATAACTGGCGCAGAGGGAGAGACCAGAAGTCCTACATCCGGGCCGACTAAGAAAGAACAACCTGGCCTGCAGCGAAGGGGGTCTGTAGGGGGGTGCACGATCAACTGAGGCTTCCCAGAGCATCCACCCCAAATAGGGAGGCCGCAGCGGAAAAACTTTGAAATAGGAGAGTAAGCGAAGGGGCTCAGGAGAGTAGGAACGACGCAGGAGGCAAATAGTCAACACAGAGAGGCAGGGCAGAGGCTTGCTTTGCCGCAGATCATGATGAAACCCAAAACCCAAGGCAACCAGCAATTGAACAAAATGGACAACTGTGCAAAAGCCAAACAAGCCTCGACTTTGTTGGAGCAAGACTTAGCCGGATTGGGTGCATTGGAATCTTCGCTGGGAGCTATAATGGGAGCAATCTCAGATCTCAAATCCACCCTTGAGCCCAAGTTAGACACAGTGACGGCGGATGTCCCCTCCTGTGCGCGGATCTACAAAAGATGGCGGACAGGATGTCCACAGCAGAATCTGACATACAGACACTTAGGTCAACCTGCAAGAGATTGGAAGAACAAGTGCAAACCCTCACTGCGCAACACGCAACAATGGCGGCCAGGCTGGAGGACCAGTAAGGCCGAGCAAGGCGGAATAATATCAGGATAGTCAGGGTACCCGAAGGTGCGGAAGGGGCAAGTGTGGACCTCTTCTTGGAAGATCTTGTATCAAAAACCATCTACCCCAAGATGAATTTCTTCTCAGTGGAGAGGGCTCATCAGACCCCAGGGCCATCCCCGAGGCCAGGGGCTCCTCCAAGAACAATCATTGCCAGAATTTTAAACCACCGGGATCGAGATGCCATTCTACAGATGGCTTGCACCCGTGGGGACTTGCACTACGAAAATGTGATCATTGGGTTCTTTCCAGACTACACACTTCAAGCGCAGATACAGCGCCGTAGCTTCGACGAAGTTAAAAAAGCACTGCGCGCCAAGGAACTCAAATATGTGATGCTCTTTCCGGCAAAGCTCCGGGTGATAGCAGAGGGCAAATCCTGGTATTTTACCTCGCCAGCGGATATGTGGGACTGGATTGAAGGCTGGTGTCAGCGAGACCGGCGAACGTGTGAGAAAGGGAAAGAATAGCACACAAGAACTCAGAGGCAAGCTGGCTCTTCCGGACCGCCCCAAGACCATGGTGATCAGGGGGAAACGGAGAGAGACCGACCACCAGGCTAAGATACAGAGTGACAGTGGGCAGGATGATGCAAAGTAAACTGACTGATCAAACCGACAGGAGAAGATTTATCCGGCCACCGTTCGGCTTTTCTGAGTTAAGCCAGCCAACCCTTAACACATTTCATGTTACAGTTGGGGCAACAGGCACTCTGCAAGTTGGGAGGTGGCAGTTCTGATCCTACTATGCAGGGTAGCAGGGAGGGGAGGATCTAGTTGGGGAGCTGAGGGGGTTAGCTGTTCACAACTGTTAATGTTTATCTACAAAGAGCTCAGGGAACTGGTACTCAGGAGATAACAGAAAGCTTTGGTAGGGATTTTTGGGAGGGAGATCAGTCTACAGGGGCCAATGGTATTGAGTTGCGAAGACATTGGATCCGCCATGACGACCACTAAGGCGTTGTCATTAACGGTCATGACGTGGAACATAAATGGCCTCGGCAATAAAATTAAACGCACTCTAGTCCTACAGTATATCAAGAGACATACACCAGACTTAGTTTTCATGTAAGAAACTCATTTGAAGGGAAATCACCATAAGGCCTTGGACAGAATGGGTTACTTTATTTAGGTGTACTCCGGCTTCACTGCCGCTTCGAGAGGCGTGGGAATCCTACTGAGGAAGGCAGTGCTGTTTATTCCTGGTCCTATATGGACCGATCCACTGGACAGGTTTGTGGCCTGATCCGGAACTTGGCACGGATGGGCCATCAACTTGTGCTCTGTATACATCCACCCCCCCTAGACTGTACTCAGATACTTTTCCGGCCCTTGGGGCACTGCTGCTGCAGCTGCCCCCGGGGACTTTAATTTTAGGGGGGACATGAATGATACTACAGACCCAACGCTGGACCGGTCAATTCAGATGGGAGGGGGTGGGGTAGATACCATACTGCAATCCTTTGCAGATTCGTTGGGTCTAACGAACTTGTGGAGGGCCCATAACAGAGGTGCAAAGCAATTTACCCATTTGTTTGCATGTCACCAAAGCTTCTCGAGCCTAGGTTATTTATTTACCCACCACTCCTGTGTAGGTAGCTTCCACGGGACGACCCACTTGGCGAGGGGCATTTCTGATCATTCTCCGGTAGAGGCTACATTAAGGGGATCCTCGTGGGACACGACACAGATGCCCAGATTCATTCCCTGGTGTTTGAGAGAGGAAGGGTTCTCCAACCAGATACGTGACGGGGCAAAGAGATATTTCTCTGAAATTTGTGGGACAGTGCACTTGGTTAGTACACTCCGGGAGGGATTCAAGACAGTGCTCAGGGAGCAGGCCCCGGCATTGATAGGAGGCCACAAAAAGGAGCAGAATAGCAAGTACACACCTCTGGAAAGGGAGGTTTCTGACTTAGAGGCGGCAACACTTTGCGGAGGGGTAGTTGACCCACACCAGTGTCACAGGCTGACTTTAGCAGAAAGAAATGCAAGACTTGGGGACCCGAGTGGCACGGGCCCATGAACAAGTTACACAAAGGCGGATCTATGAAGTCGGATACAAGGCAAGCAAGCTATTGGCATAGTTAGAAAAAAGGAATAGCAGCAGGAACTGGGTTGCAGAGACTGGTGACGAGGGGGGAATAAGGTGCTCCAAGACTGAAGACATAGTAGAGGCCTTTGCCACCTAATATGAACGTATATACTCTTCCCAGACGACCACTACCCGAGAGGACTGTGAGGAACTACTGCAAGACCTCCCACTGGAGGAGTTGTCAGGGACTGATAGGGAGCTGTTAGATCAGGAACTGACAGTGGAAGAAGTACAACAGGCCTTGGGAGAGGTTGCATCAGGGAAGGCGGCAGGCCTAGTGGGCTCCCGGTGGAGCTCTTTAAGGGCATGAGAGATATTGTGGCTCCCCATATGCTGGAAATGTTTCAGGCAGCTAGGACGGAGGGAGTTCTTCTGGGGGACCAGGAACTCGCCACCATAGTGGTCCTACATAAAGAGGGCAAGCCCTGACATCTTGAGGCTCTTATTGTCCCATCTCCCTTTTTTAACACAGAAGTCAAGGTCTTAGCAAAGATTCTGGTCAACAGGCTACGTTCTCACATGGCTAAACTAATACATAAGCACCAAACTGGTTTTATGCCACATAAAAGCACTAGGTTAAATCTGAGGCGCCTATATGGGATCTTGAGCATTACAGGGGTCCCGGGGCAGAGGAGGCAGCGGTGCTCTCATTGGACGCCAGGATGGCTTTTGACAGCATCGAGTGGCCCTATATTCATGCAGTCCTGACCAGACTGGGGTTTGGACCCAAATTCTGTGCTTGGGTCCGACTGCTCTACAATGACCCCCGGGCGCAGGTCAGGGTGAATGGGGTAGGGTTGCCCCCTATCTCCATGGTTGTTTGCCCTGGCACTGGAACCGCTGGCCACATGGGTATGCCAGGATCTCCTGGTATGGGGCATACCCAAGGGGAACTGGTGAGAAGCCCGGATATCCTTGTACACCGATGATATTCTCTTATACATCACGAGGCCCCACCGGTCCGTAGATAGACTACTGCACATCTTCCAGCTCTTTGGCACCTATTCTGGGTATCAAATCAACTGGGACAAGTCCCTGGTCTTCCCTCTGACAGCCGGGGGCATCTCCCTGCCGGCGCGGTGCTTGGCCCCAGTGAGTATTAAGGGGTTTTCGTATTTGGGAATTTTTGTGACAAGGGACCCAACTGAGTTCCTCAAGAAGAACCTATATCTGCAACTGGACCGACTTGCAGCAGATGTCCTGCATTGGCAAAAGCTCCCCCATCTCTGATGGGCCGTGCCGCCCTGTTTAAAATGATGTCCCTGCCTCGTCTGCTTTACATGTTCCAAAATACCCCCAATATAGGGTACCTCCTGACTTCTTAACAAAGCTCAATAGGGAACTGCGCAGGATCCTGTGTCAGAGAGGAAGTACGCGTATATCCCTGGTGAAACTGCAGAAAGGAGTATACAAGGGAGGTATATGAGGGAGGTCCCTCATATGCAGGCGTACTATTGGACGCCCAGCTTCTCTCGGTGGAAGACTGGGTGGACGCGGACGTAGGGGAAACAGCCTACAGAATAGACAAGGAGTCACTGGAAGACAGAGGATATCCCTCGGTGCTGTACTCCCGGGGAGGGGAGGGCCTGCTACTGCTCCACAAACAAGCGGTGGTGGTGACGTGGAGAGAGGTCACTAAATATGTGGGGTGGGATGGTAAGTTAACGTCCAAGACTCCTCTGTGGTGTAGTGACCAGCTATGCAAACCTCTACACTAAAGGACTTCTGTGCGGCATTGATAAGCTCAGAGAGGTCTGGAGAGGGGGTTCCTTGGTCACGCTGATGGACCAACAGACTGAATATGACCTGGGGCACTCTGAGAGTTTTAAATACCTCCAACTGGTTCATGCACTGGGGAGGCATCTCCGTGTGGGGGAGCAAATTCCCGATTTCTCCCTGTTGGAGGATCGCCTATTGATGGACCCCATGCAGGAGAAAGCAATTTCCTACTTTATAAAAAACTGATGGATAACTCGCCCGACACTGGGCAACCCCTTTGAGAGGCATGGGAGCGAGATATAGGGTGAATCGAGGATGATGACTGGCAAGACGCCCTTCAGAGCCCAAGAGAGGTGGCAATCCAGGCGTGATTCCACCTTGTACAACTGTGAGTCCTACACAGGTCATATTATTCGAGAACCCTCCTACATCGCATGGGAAAAAGGGATTCAGACCTGTGCCGAAGGGGGTGTGGTGAGGTAGGAACATTCTTTCATATATTATGGGGGTGTCCGGTAATACAACAGTTTTGGGTAACAGTAGTACACATTATGACCCAGGTTTCGGGGCTCACGGTCCCTCGGGAGCCCAGATGGCTGATACTCTAGATCTCAGGAGAGTAGAACCAGCTGAGACACCGAAAGACTTGGCTGATACTAGCCACGGGCTAGCCAAATGAGATAATGGCCGATCCTGGGGGGGGCCTCGGACTTGCCAGAAGTCCAAAGTTGGGAGAGGAACATGGACTGGTGACACCACACAGAACAGGTTATTTACCAGGGCAGGAGTTGCCCCCGGAAATTTTAGAAGATATGGTCACTGTGGGGTTTACATAGAGGACTGTGAGGGGAGGGCAGTGAAGGGAGGGGACCACATTGCAAGGGTAGTCGCTGCATAGAGGGCCATAGGGTATGCTAGGAATAGGAGGATTGACAATTGCTGTGATATACTATGTAGACATGATTGTTCTAATGAAAAATTATATCTTTGACCAAGGTGTATTTGTTGACCATATTCGTCAATATTGCACTGCACTGAGCTATGATTTAATAAAAAGATGTTTTTTTTAAAAAAGGTGTGGCTATGACTGGGTAACCCTCATGGCCAATACTAAAAATGGTGAAGTGCAGTTCGTATTTTTGATGGATCGAGAGTACTGGGTATTCATGGGCCTGTATTTCAAAATGGGTCACTGTGGTTGAAATCTTTTGGGACAAGATGCCTGGGGTCTCAGTAAATGAGATAAAGCCAGTAAAGCTTAAGGAAAATCTGTCACGTGCAAGGGGGGGCTGGCCTGATCCGATTTGGCTTGTACATGTTCCTAGATGTCGCCCCGGAGAGTATTACGGGGCTCTTTCCTTTACAGACTCAGTATAGTAAAATGGTGTTGGTGGTCTACTGAGCTCCAGTTGATCATTTATCACTCCCTTCATTCAGAAATATTAATGTGTGCATTTATGAATCAGAAATAGACAGCTCTCCAGCCCGTAACTGGCATCATTTGAGGAAACAAGAGTGGAGTTGAAAGAGGAAACAATAAATATTGCCAGTGCAAAGATACAATTTGAAGGGCCATAGACCACCTTTCTTTGGACAATCAGTTAAACTCAAAAATCACTACGACAAAAATGAAATAACCTGCAATAAAACAAACACAGTGAAGTAGCACCTAGGGTGACTTTGCTTTTCAGAAGAGGGTTCTGGACTACTGAGGTTTGAAAGAAGGTTGTACGTGGAAAAGGTTAATTATCTCTAACTGCTGTCCTACAGCATTGGCATCTTTCATGGATTCTCACGCTTGAAGTATTCCCTGCTGTCAGGCTGGGAACCCTCTCTAATGAAAGTTAAATATAAGAGTGTACATTTACACTTGAACTTTACATAGACTATATACGTCCTATTCACCTGGTTATACCTGACCCGAACTCCAGCAGGGGCAAGCACCCTCCGCCAACTGCCTGTTAGATGCTTCTTATTTTCTAGCCCATTAAGTGTCACTCTCATTAATTGGAGCCTCATGAAAAGGGGAGGCTGGTGGTTCGTATGAGTCTTTATGAAAGATGCTAATGCTAGAGAAACATAGTTGAAGGTAAGTATTTTTTCCTACGCCTGCATTGGGTCTTTCATAGATTTGCATGCTTGAATTAAGATTACAAAAGCAGTTTATTAGAGCTATTAAATAGTGGGCGTGAGATTAACCTTAGGTAAAAAGGCCTCTTACCTCTTGTTTTATCTTAATGTCAATGCAGTAGTACTTTGTGAAATGTGCACTGACTTCCATGCTGCTGCTTTTCAGATGTCTATACGCTGTATTCCTTCAAAAAGGGCTGCTGTAGATGCTATAGCCCTAGCTAAGAGAACTCTGACTGCTCTTGAAAGCAGCCTATTCATATAATTATGAGCCGAGCTAATGCAAGCAACAAACCATTTCATTAGAGGTTGCTTTATTGTCAGTCTGCCCTTATTTGAAGGGTCAAAAGCTACAAATAGATGGTCCATTTGAAAGAAATACTTTGTTCTGTAAAGGTAGAAGCTGAGATCTCTTTAAATGCCTAGGGAATGTGATGTCCTTTCTGTTGATGTGGTGGGATTTGTGAAAAAAGTAAAATATTTTGCTTTATGTGAAATATTGTTGCCACTTTTTGAATGAATTGGGCTTGTAGTCAATGTTATCTTGTTTGAAAAAAACATAAAAGATTCTTTTCAGGAAAGAGTGTGAGTTCACTGAGTTTTCTAACTGATGTAACAGTTACCAAAACCGATGTTTTTCAAGAAAGACATTGCATCAAAGCTTTGTGAGTTGGTATAAAGGGCATATGTAACAATGCCACCATCACTGTGCTGAGCTGCCATTCTGGTGACAATTTAATACACTGAATAGAAGGGATTGCCCTAAATAAACCTTTCACAAATATTTAATTCTTCTTTCAGAATACAACTAGGTTTTGAGGAGATCTCAGAAATTACAAAATTGCAGCCATGCTTTAATCGAGTCAAAGGATAGGTCAGCCTTGACCAATTACAAAAGGTATGGTAGAAATGGGCGAGGGGACAATTCCAGTGAACTCAGTTTTATTTTATTTTTGCCCATGTAACAAAGCGTTTCTACTTGATTTTAGTTTTGATGGTTGAAGGGGCTCTAGCTGCTTTCAAAATCCTTTTACAATCTTCAGGTACTGATAAATGTCCAAACTGCAAGTCTTGATGAGCCAGGCTCTTAGCTGAAGGGAACGAGGGCTGTGGTGAAGGGCCCTGAAAGAAGTCATAAATCTGTCTTGAACTGAATTGGTGTTTGTCAGACACCCTCCGTAATTCTGAGTACCAATGTTGATGTGCCTATGCTGAAGCCACCGGATTTACTTTGCACTACTCCATCTTGACCTTGCATAATACTCTAGGTTTCAGAGGAATTGTCAGGAAAACATACAGGAATTACCTTGCCCAGTCCCCTTCCGATCATAGGCAATCACATCTGGTTGCAAACCTGGCTCACTTCTTATTTTAATCCGTTGCAAACAAGTCCCACTGTGGAGTGCCCCACCTTTAAAATACTACATGCAATTGCCTGTCAACTATTTCCCACACTTTTGAGTTTGAGTATTGTCTGCTCAGCAATCTGCCAATTCGGTGTATATTACTGAAATATGCTCTCCTGACAACTCCACATTGTGGCTGCCATTTTCCAAAGTCTTTGCATCTACTTTGACAACATAACTTATCTTGTTTCCCCAGCTGCAGATGTAATACAATGGGCTAGTACTCTCCTTTCAAACCACAATATGAGTGTTTTGCATAGCAGGAAGTAATGCTTTGATGGCCAACCTGACAGTCCTGAGCTCCAGCAAGCTGAAGTGCGACTGTTACTCCTTTCTGGACTATAATTCAAGAAGTGATGTGCCTGTAGTTGAAATATTTGATGGTTTGTTTGTACGTAGGGTTGGCCTGTGCAGATATTTCAATTTTTGTTTCATTTGTGGGGTGATTTGTATTTTATCATCCATGCCTCCATCAATTTGTTGCCACTGAAAATTCAATAGCTCCAGAATCATCCTCTTGCTTAGGCTTCAGTGAGATAGTAGAAGGATACACAAAGTCCACAGGATTGCTTTGATTGCTCTGTCACCCTGACCTTACTAAAAACATTTTTTGACGTATAGATTTGTCACCTTGTTCTTGCAATGGAAACACCATTCTTTTTTTGTGTGCACATCCTGACAAATCGGTTGTTGGGGTATGGCTTGATTTTCTCATGTTGATAGCAAGACCCAAGGATGACAGCACTGACATTATCCTCTTGATCATATCCAGGAATTCCTACCATGTTTTCGCTCTTATGAGCCAGTCATCTAATTTAAGGTATATCACTCAGCCCTCCATCCTTACTCCTTAACAAGGCTGCTTCTGGAGTCATTCATTTTAAGAATATTGGAGGGGCTGATTTTAGGCTCAATGGTCATGACTTGAACTGATAATGGAGACCTGCAACCATAAAGCGAAGCAACCTCCTGTGCCCTGCATGAATTGGACTATGGAAATAAGCATACTACATACCAGCGATGTTAGAATTAACATCTTTTTTGAAAAGGCAATGTTACTTGCAGTGTGATTATGCAAAAGCTTTGCTTCTTGATGTACTCAATGTAGGTTTCTCAACCCCAACACTGGTCACTATTCTCCTGATGTTTTCAATATGAAAAAGAACCTGGAGTAAAATCCTAGATTGTTCTGTTGTTGGAACCTCTTCTAAAGATCCCTTTTCTATGAACTTGGCCACCACCAGATGTAGCTCTGTTAAGTGTTTGTGTTTCTCTTTTTCTGAGGAAGAGATGGTAAGTCCTCCAAAAATTGCAGGGCATGGCCAAACTGAATTAAAAAATGTTACCAACCACCTGTCCATTGTTATTTTCCACCAGACTCTTAGCTAGTAAGTTATCCTATCTCCCACTTGCAGACTGAAGAGGGAGGAGGCTTCCCTGGTAAAGACTGTGGTGGTCATTCTGACCGCGGCGGTCGCCGCCCGCCAAGCGGTTCCCGCCGAAAGACCGCTCTGCGGTCAAAAGACCGCGGTGGCGATTCTGGCTTTCCCGCTGGGCCGGCGGGCGACCGCCAGAAGACCGCCGGCCGGCCCAGCGGGACAGCCCCTTCAACAATGAAGCCGGCTCGGAACCCGTCGTGATTTTCACTGTCTGCACAGCAGACAGTGAAAATCTTTGTGGGGCCCTGTTAGGGGGCCCCTGCACTGCCCATGCCAGTGGCATGGGCAGTGCAGGGGCCCCCAGGGGCCCCACAGCAGCCGTTCCCGCCATCCTGGTTCCGGCGGTGGACACCGCCAGAAACAGGCTGGCGGGAAGGCGCTCAGAATCCCCATGGCGGAGCTGCAAGCAGCGCCGCCATGGCGGATTCCCTGGGCCAGCGGGAAACCGGCGGGAAACCGCCGGCTCCCCTTTTCTGACCGCGGCTTTACCGCCGCGGTCAGAATCGCCCAGGAAGCACCGCCAGCCTGTTGGCGGTGCTTCCGCCGCCCTCCGCCATGGCAGTCATGGACCGCCAAGGTCAGAATGACCCCCTGTGTCTGCTTCACTTATTATTATACTTTGTGGTTAGGTTGCCTTTTTTGTGCTGCCCTTGCTTGTTTTGTTGGCCAAGCTAATGCCTTTGTTGTCTTAAATGATGTTAAATAGTTTCTGTATTGCTTGTTTGTCCGAAAAAAAGAACCTGCAGAAAGGACCCTTGGTTTTCATGCCTGTCATCTTGAAAAGAAGTTCTGATCTGAAGTACTCCGGTGGCCTTGCTGTTAAAGTGTCTGTTTTGATGCATTGAACAGCTTTGTCTACTTTTTCCCCATAGACGTTCTGTCCATCAAAAGAAAAGTCATGTCCATGATTTCTGACAGAACATCAGGCCTGAATGACACACTCTCAACCAGACATATCACCTCAATACTGTTGCAATGTTTATCTATCAAAATGCACATTAAGAAGCATCTATAGCTGAATAAATTTGTGTTACTGACTCTTGCTCATCATCCTTTAAAATATCCTTTGTTCTATCGATATCTGACAACTTTTCAAGAAAAAGAGTTATATTACTCCATAGCTGCCTGCTGAACCATGCAACCACAGCTGATGCATTAGCTATTTTCACGTGTCTACGGCCAACACATTTTCCCCCCTGAGAAATTCTTCAAAAGGATAGACCTTTGCTAAGGGTTCCTCACATTGAACCAGCAGTACAAAATATGTCTGTTGAAAGTTTCTGACTAGAAGGACTGAGGTTGCAGGTCTCTGACTGGTTGGAGTTTGGGTCAATTATAATGAAGTGAATAGGATGTAGATAGTCAATGTGAAGTTCAATGCTGATGAGAGTTAATGTACACTGCTATGTTACCAATGATTATGGAGGTTCCCCCAGAGTGAGGACGGGGAATAATTCCTGCATGTGAATCTATGAAAGATCCAGTCCTAGAGACTATTAGCTTTGACAGAGACCTAAAGTGTCACTCATCAGGCGTAAGAATAACTGCTTTGGAAATCGGCTTGACTTATCACTCACACCAAACTGCATTTCACACCTAGTGAGAGTGTACCACACCTAATCATTCAAAGCTCAGCTCTATATATAGATTCTAATAATGACAGCTAAAGGAACGAGTTACTTACCTTCAGTAACACCTTATCTGGTAGAGACATATTCTAGTTGCAGATTCCTTACCTTAGAATTTCCCCCAGGAGTCAGTCTGGATCCGGATATTTTTCTTGAGCAGCACCCCTGCGTGGCGTCAGTCGGCTCTGTGTCTCTCGTCAGCATCATGCATGCTGGATATGACGTTGCACGACCTATAAAGGTGCCACCCCGGAACGCTGACGTCGGTTTCTTTTCACAAATTTCCACGCCAGACGTTTAAAGTCATGAAGAACACCGACCACTGGTGTGTAAAATGTAGGGCCCTGAAAGTGAAGTCCCTGTTCCTCGATATCAGTCCGCAGAGCGAGGAGAATGGGTGGGTCGGAAAGGAATCTGCAACTAGAACAAGTCTCTACCAGATATGGCGTCACCAAAGGTAAGTAACTTGTTCATCTGATTGAGACTTCTAGTTGCAGATTCCTTAGCTTAGAATAGATACCTGAACAATAATATCCCCAGAGGAGGGTCTGCGAACCAAGATCATACTAGGGAGTCCTGCAGGACCGATCGGGCAAAGTACCTGTACCTTCGGAACTGACTGTCCAGGCAGTAGGGTTTGGTGCATGTGTGCAAGGATGCCTATATTGCTGCATGACAGATGTCCATGACTGGAACTCCGCATGCTAACACAGTCATTGAAGCTGTTGCTCTAGGAGAGTGAACGCTCAAACCCTCCGGGGGTTCCTTTTTAGCTAATGCTAGCACATTTTAATGCAAAGAACGACCCATCTAGAGATGGTTCTCTTCTACGCTGCCCAACCTTTCTTCGCACCCACATACCTAACAGAGAGCTGATCATTCACCCGGAACTCTTTGGTACAATCAAGGTACAACCCCAGCATTTTTTTGGGGTTCAGGTGGTGAAGTCTCTCCTCTTCCTTCAAAGGATGTGGGGGTGTGTAAAAAGTAAGCAAGGTAATGGATGGGCCTACACAGAAGGGCGTAACCATGTTTGGAAGAAAAGAGGCCCATGTGCGAAGCACCACTTTGTCAGGATAGATGGAAAGGTAGGGTGATTTAGATGACAATGCCTGCAGCTCGCTCATCCTGCGGGCAGATGTAATGCCACAAGAAAGGCTGTTTTTAATGTTAGAAGCCTGAGAGGACAATTGTGAAGTGACTCAAAGAGAGCACACACGAGGAAAGTCGGGACCAAATTCAAATCCCATTGGGGCATGATGAACGGTGATGGAGGAGACATGTGGATAAGACCCTTAAGGAACCTACTAACTATAGGAGACTCAAACAAAGAGGGTTGGTCAGGTAATCTCAGAAATGCAGAGATAGCAACAAATAACCTTTGAGTTTGCCCAAAACAGAGCCTTGCTGGACCAAAGAAAGAATAAATAAGACGACCTGTGAAAGAGGGGCAGAGAGGGGGTCAACAGACTTGCCTATGCTCCATGCCACAAATTTATGCCAACAGGCGTACTCTGTTTTGGTGGAGGGATACCTGGCTGCCAAGATAACATCACATACTTCGGGTGGAAGGTCAAAAGCTGTCAACTGCTGTGCCTCAATCTCCACGCAAGAAGGCAGAGATTGGACAGGTGCCGGTGGAGAACCATCCCAGGGACAGTCTGATCCGAGGATCAATGGCCATTCTCAATAACTTGGGATACCAGACTCTTCTTGCCTAGTCCAGTGCCACAAAGATTACTTGGGCCCACTCATTTTAACTCTTCTTGAGAATTCTGGGCAGAAGTGGTTTGGGCAGAAAGGCGTACAGGAGGACTGAGCTCACTCATGATGAAAAGTGTCGCCGAGCGATTGCCGGCTTGGAAACTCCAACGTGCAAAACTGCTAAAATTGCGTGCTCTGAGGAGGCAAACAGATCTAACCAAGGTACTTCCTACTGCTGAAAGAGACCTTGCTCCACCTCCGGATGGAGATCCTATTTGTGATCGACAAGGCATTGTCGGCTGAGTTTGTCCGCTCTGGCAATCTGAGAGCCTGCCAGGTGTTGAACCCGCAAGGAAATGCCCAGCCATGTCCAGAGGTGAAGAGCCTCCTGACAAAGAATCCACGACCCCACCCGCCCTACTTGCTGCAGTACCACATGGCAGTGGGGTTGTCCGTGAGCACCTGCATTACATTCCCTTGGAGAGAGGGAAGGAATGCTTTTAATGCCAGTCTCATCAACCTGAGCTCCAAATGAATGATTTGGAGCCCAGTCTCCACCGGAGACGAGACACCTCTGTTCTCCACCTCTCCCATGTGTCCGCCCCATCCCAGGAGTGACGCATCTATCACTACTGTCATATCTGGAGAAGGGGAAGGGAAAGATCAGCCTCTGACCCAATCGCAGTTCAAGTGCCACCAGTGCAGATCTTGCGCAGTTCCCTCCAAGATCTGGGCCATGCCCAAGAAATTATCCTGATGCTGCGACCACTGGAACTTCAGGTGCCACTGCAAAGCCCGCATATGCCATCTGGCATGTTTCTCCAGAAGGATGCAGGAGGCCATAAGGCCCAGGAGCCTCAGCATTATTCTCACCAAAATCCAGGATACAGGCTGAAACACCGGTATCAAAGCCTGGACATCCTGAACTCACCGCTCTGGAGAATAAGCCCAAAACTGCACTGTGTCCGGAACAGCTACAATGAAGGGAACGTCTGAAAGGGAGTCAGATGTGACTTTGGCACGTTTATAGTGAACCCCA
Source organism: Pleurodeles waltl (assembly GCF_031143425.1). Classification (NCBI taxonomy): domain Eukaryota; kingdom Metazoa; phylum Chordata; class Amphibia; order Caudata; family Salamandridae; genus Pleurodeles; species Pleurodeles waltl. Next base: position 406,858,553 of record NC_090448.1, on the reverse strand, counting down.
GTGAATGCAGGAGGTCCAGCCTTAGTCTGCAGGTGGGAGATGACAGCATGGGGTGGGCCGCCTTTAACAGCCAGTCGTTGAAGTAGGGGAAGACTGAAACCCCTGACCTGCGCAGATGAACTGTTACCACCGCCATCACCCTGGTGAACACCCAAGGGGTGGTGGTAAGTCCAAAGGGGAGCACAGTCAACTGAAAATGCGCATGGCCTACCGTGAACCGCTAGTAACGTCTGTGGGCAGGCAGGATAGGAATATGGAAATAGGCGTCCCGCAAGTCTAACGCTACCATTCAGTCTCCTAGGTTCAGGGCGATAGAACCTGAGCCTGGGTGAGCATTTTGAACTTTTCCTTCCTGAGGAAGAGATTGAGGGATCTATGGTATAGGATAGGGAAGAGGCCCTTGACCTTTTTGGGCACTAGAAAGTAGAACGAACAACAACCACAACCTACTTCTGGCACAGGGACCCTCTCTATGGCTTCCTTGGCCAAGAGAGCCATAACCTCCTCGTGGAGTAGTGCTAGGTGATTCTCCATCATTCGATCGTAGGATGGTGGCATGGATGTAAGGGTAGTTTCGAAGGAGAGGGAGTCGCCCCTTCGGACTAATTGCAAAACCCACCTGTCTGATGTGATTGACTGCCAGCGCGGCAGGTGATGGTGGATACTGCCTCCGACTGGTCCCTGGTGGGGAAGCATCAGACTAAAAAGGTTTGGAGGCTGCAGAAGAGAAGGGTGGGGCGGTGAACTGGCTAGACCACTAGCTTCCTGATCCTTAAGGATGTTGGATCCCATGTCTTCATCCACACAGAGGCTGGAGGGGAACGGACGTATTTGGGCACCCTTTCCGTAGCCATGAAGGGGGCAAAAGCAGACTGAAAGGGGGAGGGGCAGCAGTGAGGCCCAAGGCCCTGGACTCCTTAAAGCGCTTGAGTGCCGAGTCTGTTTTGTCTCCAGAGAGACAGACATAAAGGGCATGTCCATAATGATGGATTGGACATTCCCCAAAAAGCCAGATGTCCTGAACCAGGCGTGGTACCTGAAGGCTGCCGTCGATGCAACTGATCTTCCTAGTGAGACGGTCGTATCCAGCCCACTCTGTGTTGCAAACTTATCGGTGTCTCTCCTGTCAGCAGCAGCTTGGGAAAGAAGGGCTCAGGCCTCCTCCGGGACCTATGGCAGGACCTGCACAGCCGTGTCCCATAAAGTACGGTTGTAATGCCCAAAAGGCACACAGTGTTAACGGACCGCAATGGCAGACTGGAGGAGTTAACTCTAACCCAGCCCCTTATTAGCCTAACCTAATCCATTTCTGATCCTTAACTTTTTCCCCAATGTTAATCCTAATCCTTACCCCAAGCCGATCACTGACCTCTACACCTTACCACACATATCACTCACACTATAGCTTTCACTAACCCAACTGTAATTCTGAGACATCACCTAAATTTAACCTAATCCAGTCCTTACCCCTGCATAAATTCATGCATTTTTCAATATTTAAAAAAAAATGCATTTACTCTATTTTTGTTTCTAATTTTTGTCACTACTTTTTGGTTACCAGATCTTTTCCATTACATTTTTGAGTCACCACCACATTAACATTGGCAGTATACATTGTCTGATACGCTTGTTAAACCGCCTGCATATCATCTAGCAGGAAACCAAGGGCCATATGTACGAACACATTTTCCCATAGACATAGAATGGGTAAAACCCTTTGATACATCTGGCCCCAAATCCTATCACAAAGAACAAACCTCTTATCTCTTATCCTTGAGCAGGTAACGGGCAAGATGCTCTACACATTGCAGTAAGAATTTGCCTTTCCTATACACCAGTGGTTCACAACCTGTGATCTGCAGACTCCCAGAGGGTTGTGTCACATTCCCAGGGGGTCCGCAGACCCCCTGGGAATGTCCCAGGGACGGCAGGAAGGCATTTCTCCAGCTGGGGCCGCTGGACAGAAATACGTGTGAGTTTTAAAAATATTTATGACTTCATTTGTGCAGCAGTTTTAAGAGCACCGCAAAGTTCCCTCTACAACCAGCAGCCTTCCAGTAAAAATAAAAGCATCAAGACAACTCTGGTGATTAATGTACCTGCTGGAGAGAGATGGGAGTTTTGTCTAGTGGCAGTTTTGACTCATCTAAGGTAGCGCAGATGGTTAGTATGCCTGCTGCAAAGAACATGTGTCCTGCAAAGAAAAGTATTTTATGTGCATAGCACAGTGGGTTACTACGTTTGTCACAAAGATTATTTTGTTACTCTGCAGTTTATAAATTACGATCGTAATCTAGCACAGTGAGCTATGAACTGCCATTAAAGAGCTGCATGAAACTGACTGGCACAAATTAAAAAGTTTGTTTTTACTCCAGTCTTTCATTATCCTTATCCTGCTAAAAAAAGTTTTGCTTCCGTATAAGTATATTCTTATTATTAAAGTCAACGCTAACCACTGTGTTATGTTTTGAATCCTGAGTTTGTGCTTCTCCAGAACAAGCACTCTTAGAAAATGCCTACCAATGTGGATGACTTGTGACTCCTACATTTTGCAATCCCCTATAAAGAGCTCCGAAACCCTACACCAGTATGAGAGGTGCTATAAAACAAATGAATTACATGTAACACAGAGGCTATGGAGATATGAGATGACCTTATGGTTATACTTCCTTTCCCCACCACATATTTGTGAGAAAGCTTTCTCAGATCTTATGTACCTAAAAATTAAAACAGAAATCACTTGGAAAATGTAGAACCTGACCTTAGGATTCAGCTTTCCTAAATAAAACCAAACATTGGAAACAGTCACCAAGATGCAGTTCCAACTTTACCATTCAAATTTTTCGATTTTTGCATATTTTTTCAGTATAAAATAATTATATCTTTATTATTATATTTTCGAGTATTTGTTTGGTGAGTACTTGTTTGAATATTTTTGGTGAATTATTGTTTTAATGTTTGAAATGTAAATCGTACAAATTGCTTGAGAGTCCCTGGTTTCCAGTAGGTGTCCTCAGGAGTCAGAAAGTTGGGAACAACTGCTATACACGAATAATGCATGCATCCAGAGTGACTCTAAGCCCTGACTGGTTGAATCAGAGTATGTCTGTGAGTAGAGGAGTGTTCTATCCTAGTCCTTTTTCTGGGCTGCAACTCTGAAATCTCAGGAGCCCTGCAACCTCCAGAAGGAAAACTGGAGCTTGAAGTTTAGTCTGAACTCTCTGTTCTTCAGTCTCTAACAGTCATGTTTTGGCAAATTATATTGATAATTTAAAATGGTCGAGAACAGAGAAAACAAGACATAGAGTGATCTGACTTACCAAAGTTACAGTTTACTGTACTACCAGGGGAACCAGCAAGTCCAGGTTCTAATCCCCCTGGTTATTGCTCATTTCACTATGGTATTTCACATGGACACCCTGTCTACTTTTACCAGATGTGGCACTGAGGGACTGATTTAGAGTTTGTCAGGCAGGTTTCCCAGTCACAATGATATCCTGTCTGCCTTATTACAAGTGCCAAATCTGTCACATTTGTGATGGAGGATCTAATCTGCCAAATAAGGCTTTATGTCTGTTATTCTGAAGGAATGATACGTTACTTTTATTGATCAGAAGTGACACTGGGCATTTTTCCATAAGGAAAAAGTCTCTATTCACCCACAGTATTACTTAAACAAAATTCACTTACTGCAATCTCCCAAAAACTAGACTAGATATAAAATTTGCATCCCTTTTCATACCAATGATTTTTGCATGTGCTACTGAAGCAAGTTTGCTTTTTTTTTTTATAACCATATTTTATCTTATTCAAAGTAAAAGTTGTCACAAAACAGGATTGGTGGAATAATACATGGAGATGCGCCCCCTGTTCACCCAGTCGTCCTCAGTGCACATTACAAGTAACTTTTACAATCATGTCAACAGTACATGTTTATAGCTAATGTTACATTTACTCTTCCACTTCAGCACCTGAGTCTCCCGTCCATTTGGACCAGATTTTAGTATGCTTCTGCGGGCATACTTGCGCCTCATAAATTGGTTTCTCCATTTGGGCGCACCAATACCCCCCGCCGCCATCTCGAAATCGTAGGTGGACTGCTCACCATCCATTGTCTTGCAATGTCCCGCTTAGCAACCAGAAGAGCAGTGCCCACCAACAGTCTATCGCCTGGGAACTCGCCACCACTTCCATCACCCCAAAAAGGAACCTCAATGGAGACAATTCCAGTGTCTGCCCCCCAACTGTGGAAAGTTCTGATAAAGCCTGTTTCCAGTAAGGCAGAACCACACCATATGGAAGAAGTCTGCTGGGGAGTCAGCGCAGTACCCACACCAAGGTATAGACCGAAGATCAGCCTGATCCAATCTAACTGGAGCTAGGTACGCACGGTGCAGATAGTACAACTGCACCAACCTCAGTTTAGCTGAGATTACAATCACTCGAGGCACCATTAATGCATCTCACCAATCCTCCTCATCCATAGGTTCCATCCAAGCTTCTTACCCTGACTTCAGGGGCTGGAGTGTCTCAAAAGCATTTAGTACGATCAAACTGTATATTTGGGAGATTGCTCCTTTGCCCAAGGCCTCCATCATCACCTTCGCCTCCACAGGACTAAATTTAGGTACTGAAGTAGCCTCAGGTATGTGGGATCTCAATGCATGTTGCAACTGTAGAAATCTATGGAACTGCATATGCAACAGTGTGTACCCCTGCTGGTGTTCCTGGAAGGACTGCATATGGTCACCTGACCACACATCACCAAGCACAGTTATGCCAATAGCGTTCCATCGGGAAAACCCCTCCAGTGCACTCACTTCTCCCAGCCAGGTCCCCCACCACAGTGGAGTTCGGTGTGTTAGCTTCTTCCACCACCCGGTACAACACAGCTCCTTCCGCCACCCCATGAATACCATCCTGGTTACTTCTGAGATACTCTGCGATAACGAGCCACCATATAGAAGGTCCATTATGCGGGGGGAACCCAGCGACACTAACTCTAAACAGTAGGCCAGATCTACCCAACCCCCGTTAGCCAATCATTGATCACAAAAGCCTGGGATGTTAAATAATAGTACTGTAGATTGGACATGCTCAGCCCCCCTGACATATGGCCGAACAAGGTGCCTCCTTCCACTATGCCACAGGAAGGCAATAGCCATTGCATCCATTTCCCTGAACCACTGAGACAGTAATTGTATTGGAAGGTTTTAAAGGAGATAAAGAAAGCATGGCAGCACCAGCATCTTAAATAAGGCAGTACACCCCAGCACATTGAGGGTTAACAAGTGGCACCTCTTAAGGTCTGCTTTAACTCTGTGGATGAGCGGTATAATGTTTAGCACCCAAACAAGGGATGGTTCCACCACTATTTTAATTCCCAGATAGGTAAAACTAATCCGCTGTATGGGCAATTCAGATTGCTAATCAATTGCATCCCGAGACCCAGCCAAAGGAACCAAAAGAGATTTCTTTGGATTTATAAGCAGTCCAGATGCCTCTTCAAAAAGAAGCAGAAGAAAGAGACACTGGGGACCACTCTCTGCCAGATTTGACAGGTACAACAGCATGTCATCAGCATACAAGGCAATACGGTCCTCCTTCCCCTGAGGCCAACGCCAGCCCATCATCAATGGATCTTCTCGAAGCATGCACGCTAAGGGTTCGATGGCCAAAGCAAAGAGAAAAGGGGACAGTGGGCATCCCTACCTTTTTCACCTACAAAAAGGAAATGCCTCCGACACCGTCCCATTGACCAGCACCCTGGCTGTCAGGCAGTGATAAAGCAGTTGTTTCACACGCTGGAATTTGTCGCCAAATCCCGCCTTAGCGAGCCCCTGTCTCCGGTATCTCCAGTCCACAGTATCAAACGCCTTCTTGAAGTTTATCAGTATCAGCGCCAGGGACTCTGGAAGGGCATGCCTGTGCGCCAGTGCAACATTCAAGCACCTAATACAGTGTTTAGGATTGCGATTTGGCATGAATTCACACTGATCAGGGTGGACCAAATGCCCTAAAACCCTCCGCAGATGGTTCGCCAAGACAGTGGCATATATTTTTAGTTCCCCGTTGATCAAAGGTATCAGGCTATAATCTGCATATGACAGGGATGGAGGCTTTGTCTTTGGCAGGGCCACTATGGTCACCTGGTCAAGGTTGTCCGGAAAGGCACCAACTTACAACGCCTCCTCATAAAAGCCAAACAACCGAGTCGCCAAGAAGTCTCTAAATCTAGAGTGAAATTCAGTAGGATCTCCATCAGGGCCTAGGGTTTTCCCAGTGTTTAATGCAGAGATGGCCTCACCTATCTCCTCTCGTGAAATGGGCTGAACCAATGCCCGATGTTCCTACTTTGGGAAAACGGGCATGGATAACTCACTTAAGAGCGGTGCCTCTAGCTTCACCAAGGGCCTGGGGCCACGGTATAAAGTGTGGCATAATACTGCACAAATGTGGCCACTATGCCAGCCGGAGAGGCCTAAGACACTTCGGGTATCACCCGCACTGTCAGGGGTTTGGTGGCCAGCCAGTACAATTTGCTGTTCTTATCCCCCCAGCCGTAGTAGACCCTTGTCTGCGATGCATGCCATAATTGCTTTGCTGCCTCCAACAATTGTGCCAGTATTTCTTCCCACACAGGGTTCAAAGCATTCTCCAGTTCCCCACAGCCCCTCTGGGCCATGCGCCTCTCCAACTGAAGCGCCCTGGCCTCTAAACAGGCAATGTGGGCTTGCTTGGCTCTTTCTTGTGTCCGGAGAAGGGCCTTGGCCAGACCACGAATTGTGGCATTCCCAGCCTCCCAAAACATTGCCTTTGTTTGTCCTGTTCTTTCATTCAATTCAAAATACTGTTCAATCTCCTTACATAAGTTCTTAACATATTCCCCATTCTGTAGGAGCCAGGCAAAAAAAAAGCGCCACGTGGGGAGCTGTGACAGGACAGTTGAGCCAATGTTAGGGAGAACTGAGGCATGGTCTGATATGCCCCGAGCCAGTATCTGGACCTGTTTGACAGAGCGGAGGTCAGCAGCCCACATGAAGATCATATCAATGTGCGCCTGCGTATGATGTGCTACGGAAGTATGAGTGTATTGCTTGGAGTAGGGGTTCCAAGTCCGCCACACCTCCGGCCCAGGTTCGACATCCATTGTCGTAAGGAAGCAGAGCAACGACATCGAACAGCTGAAGCTGCACCTGTAATATCCACGACGATATCTAAGACCGCATTCATATCGCCTCCAAGGACAGTGAGGCCAGAGGGCATCTGAGTTACCACTGCTGAAAGCTCCCAAAGAAAGTGGTGAAGCGCCGTGGGAGGTGCATAAATACATATAAAATTCAAGGGATGTCCCCCCACCATCCCTGTTAGTGTGACATACCTGCCTTGCGGGTCTAGCCATTTTTGATGCACCACCACGGGAAACCCAGTCGCATAAGTATCGCATCCCCCCAGGAACCATGCACACACCCCGCATGGTAGATCCGGGCAAACCCACACCGGGCCAGGAAGGGACAAGATGTACCCAGCAGGTGCCTCTCTTATAGAAATAGAATGGATGGTTGAAGCTTTTGCATATGACGGAGTACTGCTGTGCGCTTGATTTTATCCAGTAACCCATTTACATTCCAGGACACCATCTTAACTGTGGCCATAAGAAGAGCTGGTCATTCCATCTATATGGCTCCAGGGCCCACCCCCGGCCCCAAGTTTGCTCTTAATTTTTATCTCAAAGTCAGCAACAACATGTGGCTAATTAGGATTACAGTGATTGATATTATTTTTCAATATTTAATACAGGAGCAGTTATTTGTACTGCAGATGTTTCCACGATTCAATTTTTCATATTAATTCAGGCTTTGCCATCATAATAGAGCAGACTTACGTATGTAGTCTAAATTTAGCACAAGCTCAGCTCAGCTAAACCATAAAACAAATGATAAACTTCTGAAAGCAGCACAATACAACATCAACACACAGACCAAAACATAACTGCACAAGGCAACTAGAGAGAAACAACCAACAGAACCCCTTTTAAGTTATAATTAGAACAGAGATATAATCCATCACACAGAAGAGAAGATATTCTACAGACGATGGCTGGGCTTCTCTAGGCTTACCGACTGGACCAGGCTGCACTTCTCCTGCTCAAGAGTTTGGGTTTTTGCACTGTTCACCTTCTGGTCCTGGCAAGCCAGTGTCTCTTCTAAAACCTGTAGGCGCCTCCTCAGCTCCTGGTTCTCTCGTTCCAGACTCAGCAGCTGACCAGATGACACCTCATTCACCTCATAGCTCAGAGGTTTCAGTCCTTCATAGGCTGTGTGAGAGATAAAGAGATGCGTAATTAGAGAAGTAAGGGTGGCGGAATGAAGGAAGGAGAAAAAATGTAGATGGTGTGAATAGGCAAATGATACAAATAATTACTTTGAAACATTCTACTCTTATTGTGTACATTTTGTACCTGCCAAAGTGAGTGTAGCAACAGAGCAAATTACAAATTGTATAACTCACCACCATTTCCAAAAATCTAACAGGAAAGGGAGAGGGAGTAAATAGGGAATACAGAGAAAGAGAGAGTGAGAAAGAGAAAGAGTGAGATGGAGACAGACAGCGAAATAGAGAGTGCACTAGAGAAAGGGAGCAGGAGGTGCTATGGAGGGCCAGGTACAAGGAGACACAGGACATAACAGCTGAAGAGGAAGATACCAGGTTTGGTAAGTGACACAGACAGGGTTCTTTGTTTATGCATGCTGCAGTGCACGATTCAACTCCACAATTGCCTCTCTGACCATTTTCTTGATGATTGCTTTATGTTCTTTTTACTTTATCTTGTCTCTCTCAATTTAAACCTCATGCTTCCATCTTTGCACGTTTTGTGTTATTGTCCACTCCCTCCCTCTTTTATTCTCCAATTATTTCTTACTCAGGGCCTGATTCAGAAAGATATCTTACACCTTTGAATAACTACACTTTTGAGTACACTTACTACTTTTCAGTATTCACAAACTGAACTTGTGTTGTATCTTACAGTTTCGTAATACTTCAAAAGTGTAAGTTACTACAAAAGCGTAAGTCCAGCACGGCCAAATACTGGTACTGCAACACCCTCCGACAGAAAATAATGGAGGTAGGGACTTAAAGAAAACCCCATCAGAAATAATGTTACATTAAATTACATTACTTGAAATAGTCAAAAACCACATCTTGTACCGATACCGATTCCTAATGCTACTATGTCTATTGATGTTTGTTTTAGCTCTGGAGGGCCTACGAACCCTGATGTAACTGAACAAGAAAAGTTAATAAAAAGTTTTTAAAAAAAAAAGTCAGAAACATAAATACATATAAATTAAAGTTAAAAATATAAAATAAGAGAGGTGTGTCTATGCGTTGCCCAAGATGGCCGCATAGAGCTGAGCTCTCTTTCAGCTGCTCCACTAACTGTAAACCCTGCATCCTGCGCATGGGATGCCTTCCAATATGAGGTCTTGACCGGCGCAGACGTCGGAGCATCGGTTGCTGCACAACTGAGGACCCTCAACTTACCTGCAGGGCTGCTGCAGGCCTGTATATGGTGGCAGCGGAGCAAGTCCCCGGCTGCTTCGTCAGGCTGCCAGAGGCCATGCATGAGGATGTGACAAGAGGCGGCCCTTGAAAGCAGTGGGAGGCGGGCAGTGCTCTGCCCCCAAAACCACAGGCACTGCAGGTAAGATTTAACACCAGAGGTCCAGGACGATAATGTAGCCCAATTCAACAAGAACCTACTAGGTTCAACATCACAAAACAGAGATTGCAAGGGGCTCATACCGAGGTGCAAACTACCTAGCTCCTAAAAATTAATTGCAGGTCAATGTCATGATTAACATACTGGTGAGCCACTTGGAGGCCAAAGCAGCAGGGTAGCGTACAGGACACCCCCGCCCACCTTGGATGCCCTTTAAGACTTAAGAGGACAGAACTTGCACCCCCTCCCATGTACACATCCCAGAACCTGGACACACCTCCTCCTTGCCTCCCACTGTTGATATGGGAAAATCTGACCTCAAACAGGGTAAGCTCCCCTTCAAGCAAAGGCAATAGGCTGTGACACGGTCTAGGCAGACTTTACCTGGTGCCACTAGACAAAATTGAAAGCAAGGAAGAGGATATAAAGAAAATCCTTCTAGAGATGAAATCCATCCTTAAGGGATTTGATACTAAGATAGACCAACTAAATGTAAGGATGGACCTCATGAAAGGTAGGTTGGGCGAACAGGGAGAACACCTAAAGATGGCCAAGTCCAGAATCTCAAATTTGGAAGACAAAAGCCCCTCATCAAATATACGATGCATTAACTCAAACAAGATCTCATGAAGGTCATGGCAAAAAAACAAAGATTTAGAATCCAGATCGCCGAGAAATCACATCTGCACTGTGGGCCTTCAAAAAACCACAGCCCTGGGTAAGCCTGAGCCCTTTAAGATATTCTTTATGACTAAACTCCAGGTCAGAGATAGTTTCTCTGAACTTTTAGTGGTAGAAAAGGCACATAGGTCTCTGTTTCCCCACCCATACGTGGGCGCCCCCTCCAGGCCAATTATTGCAAAACTGATGAATTGGCGTGACCGGGACATTGCACTGCAGCTAGAGCACGAAAAGAGCCCCCTGGCCTACTGGGGCTCTCACATCTCCTTCTACCCAAAAAACAAGCTGGCTGTACAGGAGGATTAGATAGCATTTGCAGACACTAAAAAACCTCATTTGAGCCAAACATTTGAAATACGCTATGCTCTACCCCGGCTCGGCTCCGTGTGCAGCTAGCAGACCACCCACATATCATCAGTAACTCTAAAGAAGCACTCAAGTTCACCAAGAAGGTCAGCAACCCTCAGCTGAAAGACACAGTAGACCCCAAGGGTGGACTGAGGGGAGTTTGCTAACAAGAGACCGACTCCTGATCACAATCCTCCTTCAGATTACTCAACTTGACTAGCTCCCACAAACCGGACTACATCCTTTTCAATGGTACAAGTGGCATAGGCCCTTCAATCCGTGGGATAACCTAATCTACCAATGATTGGGGTTATAGTAGTGGCAATTGGCAACAATACCCAATCTCAAAAAGTCACCCTCAAAGAATAGGGTATAGCTTTTGATATCTAAAATCCGACCTAATTTGAGTAAGTAAATGGCTCCTTAGGTGATGGCAGAGACCACACAGTGGTAGAGTGAAAGGTGTCCAGCACGCTAGGAATGCTGTGACATACCTCTCTGCCAACCTGGAAGTGACCTTACTTACTTACTCAAATCGGGTATTGTTGCTAATTACCACCACTATAATCCCAATCACTGGTAGATTAGGTCACATGGTCCTGATGAAGTGCCCGAATCCGCATGGACTTTACATGACATGAAACATGTTGACCGACTATCACTTTCCACGTTTTAATGCAGTGGTCGCAGCTTTAGCTCTGGTGGAATGAGCTTGCAAACCTTCAGGAAGTTGCTTCTTGGCCAGTGCATAGCAAATCTTGATGCAGAGCACGACTCAAGGCAGCTGGTTCGCTTCTGCACTGCCCAACCTTTTGTCACACCCACATACCCCACAAAGGATGGGTCATTCACCCAGAATTCTCAGATACAGTGAAGGTAGAACGCCAACGCTCTTTTTGGGTCAAGACGGTGGAGTCTCTCCTCTTTCTTAGAAGGATGAGAGGGTGCATAAAAAGAAGGCAAAGTGATATTTTGGTCTACATGAAAAGGTGTGACCACTTTTAGTAGAAAGAGGCCCTTTTGCGAAGCACCAGTTTGTCAGGGTATATAGAGAGCTTGAATGATAAGGCCTGCAGCTCACTTACTCGGCGGACAGATGTACCTGCCACAAGTAAGGCTGTTTTGTATTAGAAGCCTGAGGGGACAAATGTGGAGAAGCTCAAAAGGAGCATACATCAAAAACGTTACAATCAGATTAAGGTCCTACTGGGGAATAATGAATAGAGAAGGAGGAAAGTGATGAGTAAGAGTCTTTGAGGAACTGTAGGAAGCTGGCTCTATATATACTATCTCAAAGTGAGAGATAGTGTACACAGAGTCCAGGGGTTCCCCAAGAGGCTTGACAGAGGCAATAATAGATAATACTAATGCTCTATTTGTGGTAGTGTGGTCGAGCAGTTAGGCTTATCAGAGGGTAGTGTTAAGCATTTGTTGTACACCCACAGGCAATAAATGAGAACACACACTCAATGACTTAACTCCAGGCCAATAGGTTTTTATATAGAAAAATATTATTTTCTTAATTTATTTTAGAACCACAAGATTCAAATTGCAGGTAAGTACATTAAATGTAAGGTACTTTGCATAGGTATAGATAGGACTTTGAATCAAAACAGTAATGTACACAGTTTGGCATAAAATGGCAATAAGCTATTTTAAAATTGGACACTGCAAAATTCAAAAGTTCCTGGGGGAGGTAAGTACAGGTTAGTTTTTGAGATAAGTAAACCACTTACAAGTTCAGTCTCCGGGGCATAGGCAGGCCACCTTTATGGGTTCAAGTCAAACCAAAACACCCAGCACCAGCAACATAGAGCCAGTCAGGTGCAGAGGTCAAAGAGGGGCCCAAATAACATAGACCCCTCTGGAGACTAGGGGTGCTCTGGTTCCAGTCTGCTAGCAGGTAAGTACCTGCGTTCTCGGGGAGCAGACCAGGGGGGGTTTGTAGAGCACTGGGTGGGTCCCAAGTAGGCACATAAAATACATCCTCAGCGGCACAGGGGCGGCCGGGTGCAGTGGGCAAACATGGCATCGGGTTTGTAATAGGAATCAATGAAGGGTCAGGGGTCACTCAGACGTTGCAGGCAGGGCACAGGTGAGCTTCTCGGGCCACACACCGACTGGGCAAGGGTGAGGGCCGCCTCCTGGTCACTGCTGCATCAGTGGTTGGTTCTTCATGGGTCTGGGGGCAGTGCTCCTTCCAGGCGTCGGGTTTCTTTTCACCCCGCAGTCGCGGTCAGGGGGGTCCTTGGGATTCCCTCTGCAGGTGTTGTTGTGGGGGTGAAGATAGGTTGGCTCAGGGTGGACACTACGTCGCAGTCGCCTGGGGGTCCTCTTTGTGGCATTGGTTTCTCTGGACACAGCCAGGGCTGTCGGGTGCGGAGTCGTGGGCACTCAAGCTTCTGGAGTGAGGTGAGAGTCCCTTTAAAGATGGTTTCTTCTTGCTTGAGGTGGACAGTTCCGCTGTCCTCAGGAGTTTCTTGGTCCTTTGTAGTTGTAGTTGCAGGGCAGTCCTTGAAGTTGTCCGAGGTCACTGGGCCCACAAGATGCCACTGCCACCGCTCCAACTTCAGAGGGTTCTCTGAAGTTGGAGACAGGCCGATAGGGCTGGGGCCAAAGCAGTTGTCATCTTCCTTCTTCTCTGCGGGGGTTTTCAGCTAGGCAGTCCTTCTTTGTAGGTCGTCAGGAATCTAAAATCCTGGGTTCAGGGTCACCCCTAAATACTGAATTTATGGGTGCGTTAGTGTCGCAGGGCAGTAGCCAATGGCTACTGTCCTTGAGGGTGGCTACACTCTGCTTGTGCTCCCTCCCTTTGGGGAGGGGAGCACATCCCTATCCTTATTGGGCTAAATCCTCCAAAACAAGATGGAGGATTTTCCAAGGAGGGGGGTCACTTCAGCACTGGTCACCTTAGGGTTGGACCTGGCTGAGGGGGTGAGTCCTCCTTGTTTTTCTCATTACCCCCCTGGACTTGCTGCCAAAAGTGGGGGCTGTGTCCGGGGGGCGGGCATCTCCACTAGCTGGAGTGCCCTGGGGCATTGTAACACAAAACCTGAGCCTTTGAGGCTCATTGCTAGGTGTTACAGTTCCTGCAAGGGGGAGGAGTGAAGCACCTCCACCCAGTGCAGGCTTTGTTTCTGGCCCCAGAGAGCACAAAGGCTCTCACCCCAGGGGGTCAGAAACGTGTCTCTCAGTGGCAGGCTGGCACAGACCAGTCAGTCCTGCAGGATTGGGTAAAATACAGGGGGCATCTCTAAGATGCCCTCTGTGTGCATTTATAATAAATCCAACACTGGCATCAGTGTGGATTTATTATTCTGAGAAGTTTGATACCAAACTTCCCAGTATTCAGTGTAGTCATTATGGAACTGTGGAGTTCGTTTTGACAAACTCCCAGACTATATACTTTATATGGCCACATTGTACTCACAATGTTTAAGAATGGACTTAGATACTATAGGGGCATATTGCTCATGCAGCTATGCCCTCACCTGTGGCATAGTGCACCCTGCCTTAGAGAATTAAGGCCTGCGAGAGGGGTCACTTACCTATGCTACAGGCAGTATTTTGTGTGCATGGCATCCTGAGGGGGATGCCATTTTGACTTTGCCTTTTTCTCCCCACCAGCACACACCATCTGCAATGGCAGTGTGCATGTGTTAGGTGAGGGGCCCTTTAGGGTGGCACAACACATGCTGCAGCCATTAGGGCTCTTCCCTGGTCACAGAGCCCCTGGTACCACTGGTACTTTTTACAAGGGATTTATCTGTGTGCCAGGGGTGTGCGAATTGTGGAAACAATGGTACATTTTTAGCGACAGAACACTGGTGCTGGGGCCTGGTTAGCAGGGTCCCAGCACACTTCTCACTCAAGTCAGCATCAATATCAGGCAAAAGGTGTGGGGGGGGGTAACTGCAACAAGGAGCCATTTTCCTACAGGAACTTATGTACAGTAGCGGACTTGAACAAAAGGTTGATCAGGCAACCACAAGAAAGCAGAAATGACAGAAAAATTGTCCTTAAGAGTGCTCAAAGCAGAACCCTGCTGAGCAAGGGAACGAAGGAAAAGTAGAACCATGGAAAGAGAGGGCATAAAGGGATCAACAAATTTCTCTGCGCACCATGCCACAAATGTATTCCAACGGCAGGCACATACATTCTTGGTGGAGGGACGCCTGACTGCCAAGATGACGATACAGATTTTGGGAGGAAGGTCAAAAAGTGTCAACTGCTGCCACTCAATCTCCAAGCAAGAAGGTGAAGAGTGGACAGGTTCGGATGAAGAACACTCTCCTGCGACAAAAAATCCTCCTGAAGGGGCAGTCTGATTGGAGAATTGATGTACATGCTCAGTAGCTTGCGATGCCAGATTCTCCATGCCCAGTCTAGAGCCACAAAGATGACTTGGGCCTGGACATTCCTTATCTTCTTGAGAACTCTGGGCAGGAGTGATATGGGCAGAAAAACATACAGGAGGCCTAAGTTCCACTCTAAAGGAAAAGCGTCCAAGAGCGTGAGCCGCCTTGGAAACTCCAGCACGCAAAATTGGTGAGATTGCTCATTCTCAGTGGAGCTGAACAGATCTAACCAAGGCTTGCCCCACTGCTGAAAGAGACCCTGCGCCACCTCCGGGTGGAGACTCCATTAATAATCTGCTAAGCATCTTCTGTAGAGTTTGTCCGCTCTGGTGTTCAAAGAGTCTGCAAGATGTTGACCCACAAGAGATATGCCCTGCTGTTCCAACCATGTCCAGAGACGTAAAGCCTCTTGACAATGGGTCAACGACCCCCATCCCGTCCTGTTTGTTGCAATAACACGTGGCAGTGGTGTTGTCCATGAATACCTGCACTAGCTTTCCCTTGATAAAGGGTAGAAAGGCTTTCAAAACCAGTCGGATTGCTCGGAGCTCCTGCAGGTTGATGTGGAGTCCAGATTCCACCAGAGACCAGAGTCCTCTGATCTCCACCTCTCCCAGATGGCCGGCCCATTTCAGGAGTGATGCATCTGTCACTACAGTCAGATCTGGTTGGGGAAGGGAGAGAGGTCTGTCTCTGAACCAATTGAGGTTCGTTACCCACCAGTGCAGGTCCTTTGCAGTTCCCTTCGAGATCTGGACCATGTCGGAGAGATTCCCCTGATGCTGCTCCCACTGAAACTTTAGGTCACCCTGCAGAGCCTGAATATGCCGTCTGGCATGTGTCCCCAGCAGGATGTAGGAGGCCATGAGCAGGATGTAAGAGGCCATGAGTCCCAACAGCCTCAAAGTCAGTCTCACCAAAATCCAGGATAGGTTGAAAATGCTTGTGGCCCACTGTAAAGCGCATATATCGCCAATGGGCAGGCAGGACAGGGATGTGAAAATAGGCAGCCAACATGACCATTTAGAGGACTTGAAGATCTAGAATAGGGAGAAGACCTTTGTCCTTTTTGGGAAACTAGAAAGTAGCTGGAACAGCAACCACAGACTACTTTCTGGCACTGGAACCTTCTATATGGCTCCCTTGGCTAAGAGAAGGGACAGATGAGCCTCCATCAGCCGGTCGTGGGAAAGTGGCATGGGTGGAGGGGTAATCTCAAAGGCGAAGGAGTAGCTCCTCCTGTCTGATGTTACTGACTGCCAGGGGAACAGGTGATGGTGAATCCTGCTGACAACTGGGTGCCCATGGGGTCAGCAGACTGACCAGACTGCTGGAAACCTGATACAAAAGGTCTGTAGGTACCACATCCTCACTCACACAGAGGATGGGGAGCATGCACGGCACAGTAGTTGGCCGGGAATTGGCGTGGCTGGAAGTCCCTTCCGTAGCCATGAAAGGAGAGAAAGACGGATTAGGGGGAGACCAGGGGCTACTGTGAGGCCCAATGACCTCAACGTAGCCCAAGAATACATGAAGTGTTTGAAAGCCAAATCTGCATCATTTCTGAAGAGATGGGTGCTATCGAAGGGCAAGTCCATAATGGATGTCCCCCAAAAAGCCAGACGTCTTCAGCCAGACGTGGTGCCTCAGGGCCACTGTTGTTGAAACCGCTCTGCCTAGGGAGTCAGTCGTGTCAAGTCCGCAACAAATTGTGAACTTTGCTGAATCCTTCCCTTCGGCAAAAGCCTGAAGGAGAACGGTCCAGGCATCCTCTGGAGCCTGGGGCTGCAGTTGTGCAACCATATCCCACATGATGTGGGACTAACAGCCCACAAGGAATATGGTGTACAAAGACCACAATGTCAGGCTGGCAGAAGAAAACATCTTCTTTCCAAATGAATCCAGCCTCTTGGATTCCCTATCCAGGGGAGTGGTAGGGAAAGCGTTGTGGGAAGTGGAGGCTTGGACCATCAAGCTCTCAGGGGTAGGGTGATGCATGAGTAAGGTTGGGTCTCCAAGGGCGGAGCAATGGCAGTGGGCAATCGTCCTTTTCACAGGAGCCCCCTGTGCTACGTTTGGGCCAGGTACCCAAAAGAACATCCACGAGGGCATCACTGAATGGGAGTAAGGGTTCAGCTGTGGAAACTCCCGGCTGCATTACCTCTGTCAAGTGATTAGAGTTGACTGCCAGCGAGGGTAGTTGAAGTTCAAGGACCTCAGCAGCCCTCCGCACCACCACTGCATAGAAAGCCCCCTCTTCCATAGCCACAGTAGGGGGAAAAGCATGCCAGTATCTAAGGAAGTATCCACTCAACTGGCTTCACCCAGATCCTCACGCCAGTCCATTTCTTTCTCATAGGGCTGGTATTCTAAAGGGTACAGGAACCCCTCCCAGTCCTACCCTAGCCCAAGTGTCAAGAACCCTCAGAGTTGCTATGTCCTTACTTCTGTAAGGTATTGAAAAAAAAAAGAATACCTGCAGGTCAAGAAGTATCAACAGTGGAAACGGCGATGTCCATATTGGAAGATTGTTCTTCGAATTCTATTACAGAAATTGCAAGAAGAGGACAGCGTGAGAAAACCAAGATGGCCACCAGGTTGTGCAGTTACAAGTTTACAGGTCTAGTGTTCACACTCTTGAGATTTGAGATGATGGTAATATGCGCGCACAACTTCGGTGCTGCGCACTTCAACTGTGTTCTGACTGAAATCCGGTGGTATTCTGAGAGAGCGCATTTCATGAGGTAAAAGATTCCAGTAAAATTCCTGCTTACTCGGAAATTACAAGATCAACACTAGTAAGCCACAGACAATAATTTGTTTATCTTTGAAGCCGATAAAAGTTCTGAAGTATTCAGCGGTCATATCTCTCCATCATCAGAAGTATGCCCGTCCTGCGGATGAGGAGGGGAACTCAATTGAGTGTGTTGAGGTTGTGGTGGTATTACCTGCGCCCCAGATGGTTGGGGTTGCTCTGATGAGGGAACAGATGGGAAGCGTTCCCTGTAGTCTGCCAGCATAGCCTGAACGTCTGCTACTAGCCCCAAAGGTAGACCAATCAGGTCTGGTTGAGGTGGCTGGTCATAGTACTTTTGATCATGGTAGGAATTATCATCCGAGTATTCCTGAGATTGTATATGCAATTGTGAAGGGCTTCTGGCTATCCCATAAAAGCCATCTTCGTTGGATTCATTGTCATCCAGTAAGTGTGACGGTAGGAGGTGAGAAACCTTACTAGGTGAAGTGATGGAGGGCGTCATATTCTGTTGTTTATGCCTCTTAAGTGGTGTCTATGAGGCTGACGAAAACAGAGGCAATGATGTAGGTCTCTGCTTCTTTCCAGGTATGGTCTTACTCATCGACGAGAGATGAATCGTCGATGATGGTGGTGGCGTTGCCAGGATAATCGTCGGCAGCAGCGTCGACAGGAGCATCGACATGGTCGTCGATGGCAGCGCCATCGACGGAGATGGTAGAAATGCAGTCATCGGGGCTGTTGTCGTCGACTGCATCATCGTTGATGAGTTGTCTGTGGACTGTAGCATCGTCGCTGTAGAAACCATAGGAAGTAGAGGCAACAAGGATGTCACTACCGTCGACAAGGATGCTGCAGATGCTGCCGTCGACGTGGAAATGGTAACTACCGTAGGCGATGTCGTTGACGCGTGTTTCACCAATGAAGACGTTGTAGAAGATCTCGTCGATGGTGCTGGCAATGGTTTTTTGAATCTGTGTTTTACCTGTGGAGGCAGCGTTGGGGGCTCAGGCTGACACAGCTTCTGTGTTGTAGATACAGACGATGTCTTAGATATTGTATATTTTGTAGAATGTCTCTTGAGAAGACTTTTTGACTGCTTTTTAGGAGACCCATCCAGGTTGTCCTCCATATGTTGTGTGACAGGGGCTTTGGTGAGTGACCTAGAAGAGGAGGCACTATCATCCTCAGAAACCGGGGCACCTCTTGTTTTCAACTTCTGTAGCCACATAAGAAGACAGCCCTTCCAGTCTTTCAAACTTTTGGTAGAAAATGTACGACTGATTGCAGTCTCTAGTTTTATGATTTGGATAGAGACAGTAGATGCAGTCATCATGAGGGTCGTCAAAATACAGCCTTTTTTTCATACAGGTAGCACACGGTCTGGATAGCCCCTTTTTTGGTGTCTCTGACATCCTGGTCAGTTTGAATCACCTATTAGACTGAAGTTGTAGAGTAATTGTCCAAAATCACCTCAGAAAGAATGTCTATGAGAGAACACTGAGCAGAGCTCAGTGGAGACTCCCTTAGCACGATGTGCGGTGGAAAATCTGAGGGAAGAAAGCTCCTCACAGGAGGGTTCTAGAGGGTGGAGTGATCCGATTGGTGCATTCTGAAGTTTGGTCCTGTTGTCTACAACAACTGTGATGTGTTACTAATTTAAACAGCTTATACATGTAATGTATTATTATGTTAGAGAATGATTTTTTTTTAATAACTCCGGGGACTCCCATTTCAACGACGGGGAAGGATTCAAGCATGTGACTCTATGAAAGTTCCAATACTGGAGTAATAAATTATTCCATCACTGATAAAGAGCTTTTGGCAGTCAAAGGGACCTTTTGTGAATAGAGACAGTGGGCCCGGCATAAGGTGACCGTGTACACTGACCATCAGAACTTACAATTTCTGAAATCAGCCCGCATCTTAACAGCAAGACAATTGCGTTGGTCCCTTTATTTTGCAGACTTTGATTTTGTTATTACCTTAAGACCTAGAGCAGCCAATGGCAAGGAAAAGGAGATTCCAGAAAAAAGTTTGATCATTCCAAAAGAGAAGTTTGTATTACCCATCCATTACACAGACTTGACCATGGGGATTCGAGAAGCATTAACAAAAGAAAAAATCATGATGTGGTCCAACGAAGCACCAGAAAGAGAGATGAAGGATGGGTTGCCTTATAAAAAGGGCACATTGTATATAACAACCTTAGAATTACAAGAAAAAGTCCTTCAGACTTGTGATGATGATCAATTGGCTGGTCACAAAGAGGTTAAAAAAATTCAACTGATACAGAGAAATTTTTGGTGGCCAAAAATGAAAGCTCAGAGAAGACACTATGGGCCTGATTCTAATGTTGGCGGGCGGCGGGAGCCGCCCGCCAAGCTACCGCTGCTGAATGACCGCACCGCGGTCAAAAGACCGCGGCGGCCATTTAGACATTTCCTCTGGGCCGGCGGGCGCTCTCCAAAAGAGCGCCCGCCGGCCCAGAGGAAATGCCCCTGCAACGAGGACGCCGGCTCAGAATTGAGCCGGCGGAGTTGCAGGGGTGCGACGGGTGCAGTTTGCACCCGTCACGTAGTTCAGTGTCTGCTCAGCAGACACTGAAATACTTTGCGGGGCCCCCAGGGGCCCCACGGCACCCCCTACCGCCATCCTGTTCCTGGCGGGCGAACCGCCAGGAACAGGATGGCGGTAGGGGGTGTCAGAATCAAGCTGCGCCGCCATGGGGGATTCAAAGGGCAGCGGTAAACCGGCGGGAGACCGCCTGTTTGCCTCTTCTGACCGCGGCCGAAGCGCCGCGGTCAGAATGCCCTGCGGGGCACCGCCGGCCTGTCGGCGGTGCTCCCGCCGACCCTGGCCCCGGCGGTCTTAGACCGCCGGGGTCAGAATGACCCCCTACGTGTCAACTTGCGAAAAGTGTCACAAAGGAAAATCCAACAGATCAGCTCCACAAGGTCTTTTAAGACCTTTACCCAGAGCTCCTCACCCTTGGCATACTGTTACTATGGACCTCATAGTAGATCTTCCCAGTAGTCAAGGTTATAACACTATTCTGGTCTTTGTGGACTCCTTCACTAAGATGGCACATTTCATCCCTCTAAAGAAAATTCCCCAAGCACCACAAGTTGCTCAGTTATTTACACAACATATTGTTCGAGCGCATAGAATTCCCAAAATTCTAGTTTCTAATCGGGGATCTGAATTCATTTCCCACTTTTGGAGGGCTTTTACTAAGCAGTAAGGAATTGGGTTACGTTTCTCTACAAGTTATCACCCAGAAACAGACGGGCAAACAAAGAGAGTAAACCAAGAGTTGGAACAATACTTACGACTATTTATATGATCAAAAAGATGAATGGCCGGAGTTGGTTTGGGCAGCTGAATTTGCATATAATAATGCTGTGCATTCCACCACTGGGTTTACCCCTTTTATTTAAATCAAGGCAGACATCGTAATGTAATTTTGAGTAAAGAAGATAACATAGTTCCAGCAGTTGAGGATTTAGTAACAAGATTACAGACCACCTTAGTGAGAGCAAAGAAAAACATAACCCAAGCAAAAGTTTCATATAAAGTTCAGGCAGATAAAAAAAAAAGAGAGAGTCCTATTTTTACAAAGGGTGAAAAAGTTTGGTTGTTGACACGTCATTTATATCTCAAAGCAAATCGTAAGTTCCAGCCTCGATTCATACGTCCTTTTAAAGTGGACAAAATGATCTATCCAGTGGCAGTCAAACTGCAGTTAACCTCACATTTAAAAATGCATTCAGTTTTTCATGTCTCATTGTTAAAAAACAGTTCTCCAGGTTTATGATTAAATATCCCACTGATTCCAATTCAGGTTAACTCTGCAGATGAGTATGAGGTAAATCAGCATTTAGATTCCAAAATAAGAAAGGGCAAACTATATTATTTAATAATTGACTGGAAAGGATATGGTCCTGAAGAACAATCATGGGAACCTCAAAACAATGTGCATGGATCAAGACTGATAAATAATTTTCACAAGATTCACCCAAACAAACCTAAAATGGAGCACCGTTTTTTGAAGGGGGGTACAGTCAAGAACCCTTAGAGTTGCTGTGTACTGACCTCTGTAAGGTATAAAAGAAAAACTAAATACCTGCAGGTCAAGAAGTATCCACAGAGGAAAAGGCGATGTCCTTATTGGAAGATTGTTCTTCGAATTCTATTACAGAAATTGCAAGGAAAGGACAGAGTGAGAATTCCAAAATACCTGCCAGGTTGTGCAGTTACAAGTTTTCAGGTCTAGTGTTCGCACTCTTGAGATGATGTTAATGTACGTGCGCAACTTTGGTGCCGCGCACTTCAACTGTGTTCTGACTGAAATCTGGTGGTGTTCTGAGAGAGCGCATTTCGTAAGGTAAAAGATTCCAGTAAAATTCCTGCTTACTCAGAAATTACAAGAACAACACAAGTAAGCCACAGACAATAATTTGTTTGTCTTCAAAGCCGATAAAAGCTCTGAAGTATTCAGCGGTGTTATTCATTTGAAAGACAAGAAACTTTAGGAGTCAGAGACTAGTGACTTTTAACTGCACATGAGAATAGAACATTCAGTGAAAAAAGGAATAGTGTTTTTTCAGAGTTGTCCAGAGAGTCTGAGATTAGTGTCCTTCCTAAACAAATCAAAACTATTTTCAGGCAGTCAGAGAACAGTATCTCTCTACAGAAGAAGAGTATTAGGAAGGAGCTTCCCTTTTGAACCAGAGCAAGTTTGAGCATAAATATTAAATACACCAGTACAGTCGTCCGAATTTGAGAGAAGTATTTTCTTCAACACTTGTGTATGAAATACAAGGATATTGTTGCGTGATAAAAGCGAATGAAAAATAACTGACAGTAATAAACAACATCTTACATGTCACGAGAAAATAAACTGATTACATATACCTGCAAGGAGTCAGCAAAATTAAACAAAATCAAATTGCTTATCAGTGCAAAGAACGACTTTCTGAGCAACCTTTAACTAATAGTGACATTTTTACCAAATCAGAGAGAAGCAAATTTCTCATAAATATCAGGTACAGGGTCTTAAGGTAAAAACAGAAGTAAACATAGATAATTATTAGTTGAATTTTTTAGGAATGTAGAAAGCAGTGTGTCCCTAGAATTTGTAGTTGTAATCCTTTCAGGTGCAGCTTCAAAGATAATTCGAGAAGAGTTTGACAGGCAGAGCTGAAGAAGAAGCAGACCTCTGAGGCAGTCTCTCTTTTGTCCCATTCTCCTTTCCCACCCAAGGGTGCCCAAAACAGAGAACTCCATCCGTTGCGGGTAGCCTATGTCAGGACTGAGGACCTTTCTTATGCACACAAGAGAATCGAACTAAGGTATCGTGACACCAAGGGAATGGGGTTTGAGATCAGCTCTAAGAGGCAAAGATCCTCCCGGAGTCGGCATCGGGCGACGACCATCCAGCTCCGTATCAGATTTGGGTATGACAATAGGGATGGTGCTGCCGGTGGGCTGCCAGGAACGTCAACATATTGACCGGTGCTGGGGAAGGTCGAGATGGTATGACTGGTGCTGGACAGGATCCTTGGGGGCCCATCAGCACTCAGGCCGAAGCTGCCGGCATGGAACACGATGGGGTCCTTTTCAACTCCGTGGGGGCCGAAGGTGTGCCAACAGGGTCAGACTGCCCAAAAAAAGAGGCAATGGTCTCATAGAACTCTGAATTGGACAGGGGTCACTCCAGCTCCCGGAAAGTCAGAGAGGTGCGGAGACGGCCCAGGAGCAGGTTCTCAGGAATGAGGCCTAGGATGCAAATGCTCCCTTGTCACGTTGGCCAATGGACGAGGAGAAGTCGAAGACCGATTTGACTGCTTGCTCTAAGTTTTATAAAAAGAGTGTTAGCTCTTACTGGATCAGGGCAAATTCTTGTGCGGAAAGAAAATAACTCATGCCGGTGCACTTGGGTAGCACATATAGGTACCACGAAGTCACTTCTGGTGGCGACGACGCCAACGACGGATGCGGAGCTAATCGACGCCACCTGCCGGCATGCAGGGGTACAGCTCATGAAAATTTTCCAGATCCAGTCTGACTCCTGGGGAGAGTTCAAAGCTAAGGTAACTGCAGCTACAATTCTCTATCAGATTGGGGAAATTAAGTACCGCTGTGAAAGTTTCACCATTTTATACAGTTTAAGGATTATATTATTTAGCCTGCACGTATCTGTGTGTGGCATGTAGTGCTGTAGACACACATGCTCTGCATACTTCTGCAACCTGGTGTTGGGTCCGGAGAGGCGCAAGTTGTTTTTCTTTAAAGAAGAATTTTGAGTCACAGGATCAAGTTACTCCTCCTCTCAGTGATATTGCATATGGGCATCGACTCCTTTGCTAGATTTTCTCACAGGTTGATGAGAAAGTAGTGGAAGTAAGGAAAGTGTAGGGAAAAAGTTGTCCATGCAAAGTATAAATACATATGCACAAATATATACAAAGATAAAGTAATTGCAATAACCACAGGTGTCCAGGGAGGCAGGAGGGTGCATGTGAATCTATAGCACTACATGCCACGAACAGAAGCTTACAGGGTAGGTAACACAATCCATTCAATGGCATGTGTGGCTGTAGATACACATACTGTGCATTGACTATGAAGCAGTACCTCCATAAAGCAGTGGCGAGCCTGTAGGAGCTGCAGTTGACCTACATTGGCTTGTTGGCATGCTAGAACATCTACACAGTAGTGTTTTGTGAATATGTGTGGTGGAGACCGGGTAGCTGCCTTAGAAATGTCAGTTATGGGAATGTTACCAAAGAAATTCATAATACACCCTTCTTACTAGTAGAGTGAGCTCTGTGAGAAACAGGTAAAGGTCTCTTGACCTTACAATAGGAAGTCTGTATCTATTTGAATATCCATATGGCTATGCCTGATTTGGATATTGGGTTACCTTTGTGAGGTGGGGAAGAAGCTACAAAGAGATGTTAGGTTTTCCTAAACTGTTTAGTTCTGGCAATACAGAACATGTGTGAAGGGCTCTTTTGACTTGTAGTTCAATGGACTGGTTAAGGTGAAACTGAGAAACCACTTTAGGGACGAATTTGGGATTAGTTTGAAGAACTACTTTATCTTTCGATCTTTCAAGGTTAGTGCCTGGAGCTCATTAACACGCCCGAGTGAAGTGATGGCGACAAAGAAAGCCACCTTCCACAAGAGGAATTTAAGTGAAAATGAGGGGAGTGGTTCAAAAGAGAAACTGGCGAGCACAATGTTAAGGTTCCACGAAGGGGCAGGGGGTACCCTAGGTGGAATTACATGTTTAATACCTTCCATGTAAGCCTTAGTAACTGGGATCCTGAACAGGGAAACATGTTGTCTGTTTTGTAGATATTCAGCTACAGCTGCAAGATGGAAGTGTAAGCTAGATATGCTTTCTACAAGTGGAGCAAATAGCAGACAATTTCTTGTACCGTGGCTTTCATGGGGTAAATGTCTTTGAGTTGGCAATAGCAAGCAAAACATTTCCATTTTGCAGCATCACAGGCTCTAGTAGTAGGTATACGGGCTTCCTTGAGAATATTGATACATTCTACAGCTAAGCCCAGGTAGCCAAACTCTAGGACCTCAAAAGTCATATCGCAAAGTTGAGTGACTTGGGGTCTGGATGACTGATTTGTCCTCAATTTTGATTGAGAAGGTCCGGCCTGTTGGGGAGCTTCTCGCGTGGGACTGCTAAGAGATCCAGGAGTGTGGTGAACCAGGGCCTGCGTGCCCAATGATCATGGTGAGAGATGTTTGCCTCATCTTCCGAACCAGAAAGGGAATGAGAGGGAGAGGAGGAAAAGCACAGGCAAATATCCCTGACCAATTCATTCCATAGAGTGTTGTCCTTGGATACAGGGTGTGGATTCCTGGATGTAAACTTTGGACATTTTGCATTTTCTGCTTAGGCGAAAAGGTTTATGTGTGGAGTCCCCCCCCCTTTTTAAAAGTATGAGTGCAAGACTTGTGGATGGAGTTCCCACACCTGGACTTGTTGCTGCATCCTGCTGAGCAGGTCTGCAAAACTGTCTGTTTCGGGCAGGCACTCCACCAAAAGGTGAACTTGGTAGTGAATGGCCCACTTCCATATGGTCTGAGAGAGTTGTGGGAGTTAAGACAGTGTCTCCCCCCCCCCATTCTGTAAATAATACATGGCTGTCATGTTGTCCGTGCGAACTAAGACAACCTAGTGAGACAGGTGAGTAAGGAATGCTTTCAGTGCTAGGAATCCCACCTCAAGCTCCAGAGAGTTGATGTGTGGAGGGTGGTGTTTGGGATCCCAAAGACCTTGCACTGTCAGGTCTTGAAGGTGAGCAGCCCAACCTGTCTGTGATGCATCAGTGGTCAATGTGACTTGGGGCACATGGTCTAGAAAAGGCTGCCCTTTCAGAAGGTTGTTGGTGTTCCACCATTGCAGAGAACAGTGAGTCTGGTGGTCTAGCAACTTTAGATCTTATAGGTGACCCTGTGACAGACCACTGGCGAGACAGACATTGCTGAAGGGGACGCATGTGAAGTCTGGCATGGGGACCTATGACTATGCAAGAGGCCATCAGGCCCAACAGGCGCCTAATATTCCTGACTGTGTAAGAATGGTTCTCCTGAAACTGAGGAAGAAAGGTCTGGAAATTCTAGAAACAAGCTGGGTTGGGATACGTAAACCCTAATTCCCCATTCAGAATGGCCCCTAAGTAAGGCTGAACCTGCACGGGCTGAAGGTGAGATTTGGGTATTTTGAGAGTGGAGCCCAAATTGTGAAGAAGGTCCACTGTCAATTGAGTGTGGTGTTGGCACTGGTGTAACATGCTGGCTTTGATCAGCCAGTAGTCGGTGTACGGGAAGACGTGAACATTTTGCCTTCTGAGATGTACTGTGCCTACTGCAAAGCATTCTGTGAATACCCTGGGAGAGGTAGTGACTTCAAAGGGAAGGATCTTGAACTGGTAATGTTTGCATGCAATGATCTAAGTATTTACAGTGTGCAAGGTGAATGGTATGTGAAAATAGGCGTCCTTTAGATATAGAGATGTCATAAAGTCACCCTGCTGTATCAGTGGGATGATGACATCCTCAAGGGTAACTATGTGGAAGTGTTCTGAAAGGGTGTATTTGTTCAGAGGCCTGAGGTCTAGTATTGGTCTTAGAGAGCCATCCTTTTTTGGGACTCAGGAAGTACTGGGACTATACTGCTGAACCTTGATATTGTGGGGGAACAGGCTCTAATGCCTTTTTGAGAAGAAGGGCCTGGACCTCTTGTTTGAGAAAGGTTAAGTGTTCCTGAGGTAGCCTGTAAGGGCAAGGGGGAATATTGGGAGGAGTGGTGATGAGCTCCAGACCTTAGACATGTTGGATAATGGCAAGGACCCAATGGTCCGTGGTAATGGTGTTCCAACTGGTATAGAACTGTTGGAGTCTTCCCCTGATAGGTGTGGGATGATCATGGGGAAGGTGAGGTGGTCACTACTTGGCAGTTGAGGAGGAACCATTTGTGGTGGTGCTTTTTCACCTCCCTTTCTTGTTGTATCCTCCAAAAGAGCCTCTATGGTAACCTCTGGTGAAGGTGGACTGAAGGTGTCTAGAGTGAGAGGTAGACACCTCTGTCGTTGGGGATTTATATGTACACCTGAACCTAGGGCACAGAAAGGAGCCACTTTGTGTGTTAGTTTGAAAGGCACCAATGGCCTTGTCAGTGGCTGTGTCCTTTTTAAGCTCTTCTACTGTAGTGTCTACCTGTGGCTCGAACAGGCACTCTTTATTAAAAGGCATGTTGAGGACTGCCTGCTGAACTTCAGGTTTAAACATAAGCAGTGTAGCCAAGCATGGCATCTTCAAAGAATGATGGTGTTTATACTGTGAGCTGCAGTGTCTGCAGCATCCACGGCGCACATGATTGAGTCAGGCCCTTGGAAACGATCTGTTGCCCTTCTTATGGTGCTCCTCTGGAAGGAACTGTAATAGCTCCTCCATCTCATCCCAATGAGCCCGGTCTTACTGGGCCAAAAGGGCTTGGGAGTTGTCTCTGCGCCAGTGGTCTGCTAATTGCGCCGCCACCTTTTTCCCAGTGAAATTGATTCTTTTACTCTCCTCTCCTGGTAGAGGAGAATCCTCAGTGGCATCACTCCTGGCCAGTTTGTGAGCTGTTGTTCACACAATGGAGTCAAGTGGTACCTGTGCCCCTGATGCAGAGTGGCTCAGAGGGGGCCGCCTTGTACTTTCTGTCCACCCGTTGTGTGATTACCCTGCAGCAGACATGCTCCTTATAGATGACTTCTGCATGCCGAAGCATTCCAGGGAGCATGGGGAGGTATCGTGACTCCCTGTGAGTGTTGGCAAGAGTGTCAAACAGGAAGTCCTGCTCAATGGGATCTTTATGCAGCTCCATGTTGTGAAGCGCCGTTGCTCTAGTGACTTCCTGTTGGTAAGAGGGAGTGTCTTCTGGTGGTGAGGGGCGTGCAGGGTAGAGGTCAGGGTCATTAGAAGGAATGGACTCAGGACTGTATGCATCCCAAGGGTTGGTATCATCTTGCAGACCCCCTAAATCCCCAGAGAATGATTGTGGGGGAACCCTGAGAAGTGTAATATCCTTGTATAGGTGAATGTTGGAGGTTGTGGGGGGTGTAGGTGAAGATCACACTGGAGGAGGTAGAGTAGAAAGAAGAGGAGGAGGAGGGGGAGAAGGCTTGGCTGGAGGGCTAGTAGTTTTGTTCTTCGTTTCCTGTTAGGAAGAGACAGGAATATCCAAAGCCTCTTGATAGGAATTTCCTTTCAGTAAGCGCAGGAGGAGAAGGAGTGACAATAATTCGACCTGTGCCCTCTTGGATCTGAAGCTAGCTCTGTCGAGCATCCATTTTCTCCAGGATCTGCGTAACCAGAGATGGGCTGGTGGAAGCGTGGGTTGAGTCTCTGGCTTCTGAGGTTTTCAGTTCTGAAGGCCTCAGCGCCAAATTTTTCAGTTTTGGAAGCTTGGTCAGCAGTGAAGCTGAGGCTGGCGGCTCAGTCCAGAGGAATCAGATCAATACTTAAACAATCTCTCAGTCCAAAGCTGTGGAGGTCAAAACCGATAACGTGGCTTTGGTCTCAATGGCTATTTTCGGCACCAAGTAGGAAGGCAGGTCGGTCAAAGCAGTTTTTCGGTACTGACCATGGCTGGATGGCAGTGGTGGATCAGCAACCTCAAGGATCGGCTGAAAAGTTTTGTTGGAGGATTTGAGTGGGAGATCAGGGGCCCCAGTACTCATGCAACGGGCAGAGGTGACCTCTTGGCTTTGGATATTGAATTCTATGTCTGACTTGGAGCTGTCCCGTACCTGAAGGGCTTCCTCCTCCTGCACAGGTTCCTCCTGAGCATGTCCCTCTCAGAAGATGTCAGGGGGGTCGTCCGCGGTCTTCTGGGCCATTTCCACCCGACAAGCTTGTCAATCCCAAAGGGGCTTTTTAGAGCGGGAAGACTTGCAGGCGTTGCAATAGGCCTCACAATGGTCTGGAGAGAGACAGAGGTTGCACATGAGGTGATGGTGGTGTGTGGGAACTTGGCATGGCATCAAGGACAGAAGTAGAATGCAGGCTGTTCCATCTGGGAATCATTCCCGTTGATGCCAGAGCCACATAGAAAGGAAGGGCAGAAACTGGCGCTGGTGCCCCGAAGGGCAGTCAGTCAGTGCCCAAGCCAACGGAATGGTCAGAGCGCTAAGATGGAAGAAGTGCGAATGATACCAATACAGTTGGAATGGGAAAGGATAGATCAGAAAACCCGAACCAAAAAGGGTCAACAGACAGAGAGGAGGCACACACGTCCGAACCCGAGAGCAGAGAGAAAACAATCTAACAAAGGAGTTGATGACCATGCACAATATCACCAAGAGGAGGAGTCACTCGATCACATTCTTCAAAGAAAAACAACTTACACAACTCCGAAACCAACACTATATGGCACGAGTATGCAGAGAATGTGTATCTACAGCCACAAATGCCATCAAACACTGAATTTTCCTGGTGTTTCTTTTCATACTGTGTCTTGGGAGATGCAGGCAGAGGATCCAGTGAACGTAAAGACCAGTATGATTTAATTGTCCTTCAGAATTTCAGTAGAATGCGTCTTACAAAAATAACACTTGGGATGGGTTATCTGAAAATACTTTCTTTGCTCCAAGTTTTTAGAATGACTAGAACAGGGATCTTAAATGTATTTGGTGTTTCAGTAATAGGAGAAAAAAAAACAAGGAGGCCCTACTATCCAAAGACAGGCTCAGTGGGAAAGCCTCTGAGCACTGCAACTGGGAATGGTAAGAGTGAAAAATAACAACTAGGGTGTATGTAAGAGAAGCAGAAAGCTGCAGGTGCATCAGCTACAGCAGATTTTGAGGGATTTAGACGCATTATGTCTTCAAAGAGCAGACGTCTGAAGAATTCACCATTTTACCAGTAATGCAGTAGTAAATTTGATTATTTGAGGCTTCTAAGGAAAATGGTGCTCCAGGCTTGTACAATTCATCTTCAGGTTCGCTGGACTTTATATGGGGTGGACAGCTATGCATGTCACCATGGTGTCTGTCAGCTTTTTTTAGTGGTGATTTACCATTTCACTGAGAATTTCCCAACCTGACGAAATTCAAGCATAAGAGTGTTTGAACGTCTAATGCGGGAGAAATTTTGACACTGTTATGATAGAAAGAGCATACTTGTCTAAAATGGATGGATCAGTTCAAGTCAAGCAACGTCTAAATACCACAACCTACTGGATGAGACTAGAAGGTGGTCAATCTCTCAAGACCAACCTTGGTGTGTTTTTGGAGTGACAAATCGCATTTATACTGAGCACTGCATTTTTTACTGTTTTCAGAACTAATTCCATAATTCACTTTATTGCTTTCTTTAAAAACACTAAGGGCCCAATTCTGAGTATTGATGCTATTTATTGCACCTGATAAATAACGATACTCCAGAGTACATTATCTATTGAATGTGATACATTGCCTCTATTTTGAGTTTCTGGGGAATAGCATACAGATTTTCTCCTGTGGTATGGGAAATACAGTAATTACCTGATTGGAAATTACTCGGTGCATTAAATACCACCCAATTGGCATTTCCAACTCCTGCACAAACAGAAAATCACCAAATCATGGCGTAATAAGTAGGAATCCATGATAGTTATGGTGCTTTGTTCAGGTGAAAATTAAGTATAATCCTATGAAAGTGCCTGATTAATACAAAAAAAATTATTAACTGTTTTCTTCTTTAAGGATAGAAATGGTCAAGAATGCAGAGGTGAAGCTGCAATAATTCTAACAGAAATAGACATAGTAAGTCCAGCAAATGAAGGAGCCTTGTCTGATGTGTAGCTCTGTAAACAGCATTTCACTCTCTTTCTCCATCAAACCACCATTGCACCTTATCCTTGGAGAAAACACTGTCATATGTTTCTTCCTTTATTCTTTTCCTACAAGTTCACCCTGTGAGTTCATATTCAATCAGATTTTTCTTTCGTGAGGGCACGGAGACAGTCATCATGTACATAAGGAAGAATATTCCTGATTTAAGGGACAGTAAATTTCCAGCATTATGGATTCTGTTTAGTGATTTTGTTGCACTTGCTACTGTGGACCTTGCTCTCCTCCTCAGTTGCCAAAGCCAGTTGCTGGGAATACAGGACATGTCTTTACTAGATTTACTCCTTTTAACAGACAGAGCTTGGCAGATTAAGCTGGGATAGCGTAGGTCTATAAATCCCCCACTAACCTGTGGAGTCCCCCATTGCTCTGCCATCTGTTTCATTAATGCCTATATGATCCTCCGGCGCCAGGAGATTAAACACTGCGTCTAGAGAATTAAGCATACAACGAGAACAGTGAGGCTCACTTGACATACATGAAAGTTCTGATGAGGAGATTTTGATGTTAGACTGTTGGGGGGCTTTTAAACTCGGAATGAAAGTGAAATATCAAATTTGGTGGCCGCAAAACTAAGTACTTCTACTGTGTGGCAATTCATACAGCTCTCTTCTGCTGGAATGGCCACTTGCCCTGAGTTAACCATAAGTACCAGTAACTCTGACCTTGATTTTTGACAGGACCCTCTCTTTTGAATCCCAGGTACAAAATGGGGAATAAGACCACACATTTCTACCTATGTACTTTGTCTGCACTCAGGAGATAGTTCAATAGAGATTGCAAGCGCTAGCCTATGGAATCAACTGCACAAAATATTCCAGCAGTACCAATCCCATTAACTTTTAACAGTAGGCTAAACTTTCAACACATTCTACTTACAAACAGATGGGTTCAACTGGCTCACCGTGTTTTCTCTATTTCTTTGTACAGATTGTGATTTGTCTTGGTTTGCACTAAGACGCACATTGTTGGCACTTATCGATGATCTATGTAATCCATATGCAGTTATCTCTTTGAACTTTACTTGAAGCTTAAATTTACTGGAACTTGGCCAACTCTGCTCTATTCCTTCTGTGTTCACCACAGCTAGTTATGCTGTCAGTTGAAACTTTAAGCAGTCCAGGTTTTAACAAAATGTTGACCTATTATCCCTGTGTTCCACTCCTGCAGTTTTTCTCACCACCTATTGTTTCACACGTTACTGTTTAATGCTCCATAGACTACCCACTGTCAAATTCATTGTATCAGATCACCATTGTCTCGCTAAAGTATCTCACTTCCTTTATTGTCTCTTTTCCTAGTGCATCATCTACTGTGGTATCACAATGACATATATTACAACCCCCTGCCCACTCTCCTTGTCCTAAACTTCTAATGTTTTACTCATCCATTAAGTAAGACTGCCTCACCCAGTTCAAAAGATTGGTAGTTTCACACCTCTGTGCTGGACAGGTATTGACTTGCGTCTGTTATTGATTTAGACATCAGACTTGACCTCCAAATGCTGCTAAATAGTTACCTTCATGCTGTAAGTATATGGGGCTTACTCACATTCTGTGGGAGTCTCCAGATCTGACTCTCCGTCCCAGTGATGGTGTATGGTATCTCCTATGCTATGCTTTAGCTCGACCTCCAGTGAGAGGTTCTCCTGCATCAGATCTTCCACTTTCTGCCGGTCTGATTCCCGCTCCTAGGAATCACAGAAAGAGAAGAGAATCTGTAACCCAAAACTGAATAACAAATCCCTGCCCAACACCATCATCTCTTGAATCACAGGGGAGAATTCGGGCTCTAAGCCACTTCAGATGTTGTTCTTGGCCTTAATGGAAGATAATGGCCATAAGTGATAAATTCAGCCACTGTGACATGAACTTGATTTATGGCGGCATAACAGGAGTTAGATGAGAAATCCTGTGCCCCCACATGAAGATGGTGTGTTAAGGTCCCATCATGATGGAAGCTGGTGGGCTGTACAATATGGCTGACAGAGAGAGGGCTCATTGCCATAACATAAAAGGCATATAGATAGACTGTAAGTCCTCCTAGGAGGTGCATGGAAGCATCTCTAAACCCCTTATGATATTACTGGGTATTGTAGGCCATTATATAAAGTATATGGGAAACATCAACCCTCAAATGAGGCGTAGAGGTAGTATACCTTAAATACATGGTGTGTCTCAGGCTCTCGTTTCAGATGTAGTTTTGATAAACCTTAAAATTATGTGTTTAGGATTAGGGTATGCAAACAAGATAAGGGTTCCCCAACTAAAAAATATGTAAGTGGGACAGGGATAATTGGTCAACAAAATACAAATAACCCACCTTCACAAATGGTTCCAAAAGATCGGAATCCCAAAAGAAAATGAAAACAACTCATCAAGCCAAGATTCTTAATGTGCATTCATGTCTGTATATTGCATATCAATTTATTGTATAATTATAATCTCATTTATTTCAATATTATATATGCATGTGTAGCACACACAAATAGTCCTATACAACCTGGGAAAAGGGCTAAAAGTATAACAGAAAACTCACATTCACACAAATACAGTCATACTGATTAAAAACAAAAAGGACAATATATATAATAATAGGCATTCTGTAGTCAATTCAAGAAATATTTAGGGATTAATCTGGTCCCCTTGATTGGATTTGTATTTGTTTTTTCTTCCTTCTTGGGGGTTATTGAATTGGCGTGACTTGAATTGATTCCGATCTTTTGGAACCATTTGTGAAGGTGGGTTATTTGTATCGTGTATGATTAGGGTATGTCCAGATGTGGGTACCATGCTCTAAGTGTCACTGGAATCAAGCTAAACCCGACAGACAAGTCCCAATCAAGGCGAAGCCAGTCTTGGGTTGTTTGTGTTCTGCTTCAGGGAGAACCTAAACTGGCAGTTCAGACTGGATTGTTTTAACTGGAGCAGGGTGAAGACTGATTTACATACGGTTGCATCCAAACTGAGGTGCTATGGAGGGCAAAAGAACAATTAGATGGAATGTTATCCAACTTAATGTAAGCGTTCCTGTCATCACCTTTTGTGTGTGGGATTAGGACAACCTGGCATTCACATGAGGTACAACATGGGGTGGGCAAAGTTAGGCCTTGGTATGCATGTACCAAAGGGCTCTAAGGTCAGGAAGGGCGTAACGCAAACTCCTGCAGCCCTTGTGGTGCTGGGAGCCCCCAACCCTCTAAGGTTCCCTAACCATTCAAGGGGGGCCCATTCAGAACAAAAGCAAATAAATATCTGACATACTGGAGACTTTAGGGCCCCTCACCACGTTCTCATGGAGGGTCCCATCATTTGGTGTTATGCCACTGGTGTGCAGGTTGTGTCTGAAGTCCGTCATAAGTTACAAAAGGAAATATAGGCCCACCAATGATGCATATAAAGAGATTTTAGACAACCACATGAGGAGAGGAGGTGTTCACGTTCTCCCATAAACTAAAATGGGGGTCAGGAAATCTGTTGAGGTACACTCTTCAAGAATTAACATGCGGTGTACAAGACACAGAAGATACAGGCTTTTACATGATATGAATGATAGCAAGGGAGTACACTCACTAGCTCTAGGTCCCGCAGTCTGGACTTCAGGAACAGGTTTTCTTTCTCCATCTCATGCAGTTTATCAAAGCGGGAGCGGGCAGCTTCCAGCTGCTCTTCCAGCATGGCTTTGGTCTCCAGCAGAGCCTGTGAGTACTCTCTTTCCTCCTGGATACAGCCAAGCGGAGCAGAGTTGCAAAAGAATGAGGAAAAATGGAAACATAAAAAGTTAGCGGGAAGAAAAGGGGAAATAAGCATACAAGATGGAAAACAAGGCATCAGCTTGTGAGAAGGAAAATATGGAATAAGGACTAGAGAAACAAGTATTTGCAATACAATAGGTCTCACATTTGCTTAAGTTAGAGCTATTGGCGTTGTGAATACATAACTGGAGTTTTCTTGTCACATAAATTGGTCAACCCTGCCGTATAATTTGATCCTCTCTGTCACATAATTCCAGTGGCCCTGCATAATACTAAAGCAAATCCATTTACCTTCTTCCTCTATCTGCAGCAAAAAATGAAAATATTTCCATTATTTATGATATGTATTTATATTATTATTTTGACCCCCCCCACCCCAAACCTAGTGTGAGGACCCAGAGGCATGTTGTTCTGATCGTTTTGATGGTGGTCCTATTGTCCTAGTTATGGGCAAAAATATTTTATAAAAGGAATGCCCTGCAAAGCATTATGGGGCGAGTTTCCGAGTGCAGCAAATATTGTAGTATCTTGACTGTAATGTTCAGAACATCCCCTAGAGGGCACCACAATAAAAATAGCATTTGTAAGAAACATGGTCATGTAACCATATAGCCAGCCCCTGGAGAGCATAACCACTGATAATAGAATGACAGAACGTAATGCAGTGTAATCATATATTTAGTCCATAGAGGGTGTGGAGGTGTTATTATTTTGAGGTCCGCTCAACCTAGTGTAGGGACCCAGAGATGACCTAGACAGAAAGAGCACATCCTGCTGAACGTTTTGATGGTGGTCCCTAAAGGACAGATGCTCATACTCAAAAGTTTGGGATATCAAACCTACCCATCCCAGCCTGGAGGCACTAAGATGATGAGGGCCCAGTCGATCCTGATCTTCTTGAGAACCTGGGGCAGGAGCAGTATCAGCAGAAAAACATTCAGGAGTCCTGGGGTCCATTCTAAGTGGAATGTGTCTCTGAGCAAGAGCTACTTTGAAAACGCCAATGCACAGAAGCGCTGACATTGCAAGTTCTGGGCAGTGGGAAATGGATCAAGCCAGCCAAGATTCACCTAATTTTCAGAACAGACCTTGCACTACCGCTGGATGTGGATGTCATTCATGATCCGCATGGCATCGATGACTGAGGTTGCCTGCCCTGGCACTTACAGATCCTGCCAGGTGCTGTACGACCAGGCACGTGTCCTGGAACTCCAGACAAATCCAGAGGTGTGGGGCCTCCTAGCACAGGATCTACAATTCTAATCCAGACTGCTTGCTGCAGTACCACATGGTGGTAGTGTTGTCCATGAACACCTGAACACCTATCCCGTGATAGATAGGAGGAGGGCCTTCAGTGCCAAGTGGATCGCCCTTGGTATGGAACTGGGATTCCGCTGAAGACCAAAGTCCTCTGATCTCCACCTCTCGCAAGTGGCTGCCCCAATCCGGAAGTGATGCATCAGTCACCACTGTCAGCTCTGAGTGGAGAAGAGGAAGGGGCATGCCCTCCAATCGCTGTTTGTTAATCACCCATGCAGATCTTTTGCAATCCCCCCCTACATCTGGACTAGGTCGTAAGAATTCCAATGGTGTTGAGACTTCAGATCCCTCTGCAGAGCACGCATATGCCATTGAGGGTGTTTCACCAGCAGAAAGCAGCAGGCCATTAGACCCAGCAGCCTCACAGTCAGTCACCCAAAAACCAGGACTTAATTTGAAACATTAGGATCATAGCCTGAATGTCCTGGACTCTCTGCTCCGAAGGATAGGCGCAGACGTTTACATGTCCAGAATGACTCAAATGAAAGGGAGTTTGTGAGGAGTCAGTGTGAGAGAGGGCCTCTTTTTGACATGGTTAGCCCCCCACTCTTTGCCAGATGTTGGAGTCTTAGAAACTGTAGTGCCCAGGGCTCCTGCTAACTAGGTTCACTGGGCCAGAGCTCTTTCCCTAAATCTGTTGTGATGCATTGGCACAATTGGATACACTCTAAGCTGCCACTATAAGTCCATAGTAAGTGGGCACCTATGTGCTCAGGGCATGGGATACTATGGGTAGGCCCCTGAGGGCAGCAGCACTGATTGTGCCACCCTCTAGGGCCATGCATCCAGATTCACCCAGCACTGCCACTGCAGAGTGTTCTGGTGCAAACCTAAAACACAAACTTGACATGGCACACTGCCTGAATGCCCTGTCCACCATACACTGCATTTACTATGGGTAAGACACCCCTCTTGCAGGCCTTACAGCCCTAAGGCAGGGTGCTCTATATTATATGTGAGGGCATAACTGCATGAGCAATATGCCCCCACTGTGTCCTTGCCAAACCTGGGACATAGTGAGGGAACAGAGCAGCCATTTAAATACATGCGCTGGACACTGGTCAACACGAGTTCCCCAGCTACATGATGGCCACTCTAAGCCCTGGATTATTTGGTATCAAACAACTCAAAATGATAAATCCAAACTGGTGCCACTATTGGATTTATCCCTAAATGTCCCCAGGGGCCACCTCAGCTGTTCCCCCTGCAAAAGCTAACTATCCTAGCATGGTTGCTGACTGGTTCCATCCAGCTGCTCCAGACTGCCAATATACAAACTTTGGGGGAGAGCCCTGTCTCTCTGGTTTGTAAGACAATGCCCTTCCTGGGTGGAGGCGCTAACACCCTCTCCCTCAGGAATGTGCATTATTCTGGCAGTGAGCTTCAAAGGGCTTACCGCCCTTGAAACTCGACCCCCAAGCATGCTGCTAGTAGCAGCTGGCCTCCCCCTTTGCAAACCCCTACTTTTGGTGGGAGCAAAGGAGGGAAACCTAACAAAGGGTAGGAGGAGTGGCATCACCTGGCATGCACCGCTCCTAAGGTGTTGCCTGCTAGGTGGACCTTCTATTTAATTTTCCTCCATCGTGGATGGAAGGAAAAAAATCCAATTAGGTTTAGGGCAGTGACCCTTCCCACAGAAAGAAGTCACTATAGTGGGTGTAGCCACCCAAAGGTAAGTGTCCTACTGGGCACTACCAGGTTCCCCCCTAAAACGCTCACTAAATTCAGTATTTAGTGAGCATCCCTGGACCAAGAAATCAGATTCGAAAGGACAAAGAAGATTAGCCCAAAGAAGATCCAAGGCACGAGAACTGTGGACCATCTGCACAAGAAAAAGTCACCAAACCCTGCCTGCTGCACCCAGGACCCGACAATCGCCGCTGCGGAGGAGCTGGACACTGGACTGACCTCAAGAAACCCAGAGGACCTCCAGTCTTCACAAATCGCCCAAGATCTCCCTCCAGAGTCGAGGTAACACTCTGCAACCAACAAAGAACCAACAACCAAGTGAGGGTCATTTCACTGACCGGTCAATATCTCCCAAACCGGAAGTCGCAGCCAGAACCGACGACCGCCAGGACAAATCCTCCAAGTGTGCCAAGTTTGGTGGCACTGCGCCCCCTGGTGGCCATACCGTACCAATATCTTGGGTACTGGTCAGCTGACGTTGGACAACTAGAAAACCAGCTCACTCAGAGCTTAAAAAGGATCAGGAGGAAGCCCCATTCGAGGTACTTCAGGAACACCCCAGACCTCCTGCCAGAGTCCCCCTGTTGTCCTGTAAGCCACCTTCAAAGAGACTAACCTCCAAAGGGCTCCGTTGCTCAAAGCTTCTGAATCTGCAACTCCCTCTGCACCCGGCCGTCCAGTGCCCAGCAACGAGGAACAAGCTGTGCCCCAAGGGTCCCTCACCCCTTGTGACCTCAACACCACAAGGGGACCCCAAGGCACCACCATTAAATCTGCAGGAACCACCCTTGGCCAAGTGATCCCCCTCGGAGGCCCTGCTTCAAGATGCCCCTCGGTGGCCCTGCTTCAAGATGCTTTTCAACGCTGCTCCCGCCGGAACCGAGAGCTGCCCAAACCTCTCCAACTGGCACAGTGTGCTCACTGACGACCTCGACCAACCTGCAAAGGGGAACCTGGTAACACAGCTGTGCGATTTTATATGCATTTTTAAAAGTGACTGCCAATTGATTCCTGTGGTGCGTAACTATGCACAGAAAGACTGTTGGGGTCATTCCAAGCTTGGCGGGCGGCGGTCGCCGCCCGCCAAGCGGGAACCGCCAGAAGACCGTACTGCGGTCAAAAGACCGCGGCGGTCATTCTGGGTTTCCCACTGGGCTGGCGGGCGACCGCCAAAAGGCCGCCCGCCAGCCCAGTGGGAAACACCCCTCCACGAGGAAGCCGGCAGAGTGGAAGGTGTGCGACGGGTGCAGTAGCACCCGTCGCGAATTTCAGTGTCTGCTAAGCAGACACTGAAATTCAAAGTGGGGCCGTTGGCATGGGCACTGCAGGGGCCCCCAGGGGCCCCACGACACCCCTCACCGCCATCCTGTTCCTGGCGGTCGAAACCGTCAGGAACAGGATGGCGGTGAGGGGGTCAGAATCCCCATGGCGGCGCAGATTCCCCTGGGCAGCGGAAAGTCGGCGGTACACCGCTGACTTTCCGTTTCTGGCCGCGGGTCAGAATGCCCAAAGGAGCACCGCCAGCCTGTTGGTGGTGCTCCCGCGGACCCCGGCCCTGGCGGTATTTACCGCCAGGGTCGGAATCACCCCCTGTATTTCTTAAAACTTCAAATATCCATATCTTAAAAAGTACTTAACCAATTTTGATAATCTTGTTTATGTACAAATTTGAAGTATTTTTATAACTTGGTCTCAAGGTATTCCTTTGAATGTGTGAGTTGCATGATTGATACCGTGAGTACAACAAATGATTTGCTCTTCTCCAAGATTGGTCTAACTGCTCGACCAAGTTACCTAAAAAATTTGAGCATTAGGTGATCTATTTTTGTCCTCTGGAAACCAACGTGAAGTGTTCTGTACCCCTGCACAGTGTGCCTAGTTTTTCACACTACACAGGGGGCCAGCCTCCTACAGTCAGTCATGACTTTGGCATGTTGATAGTGAACTCTATTGACTGTAGAAGTTTCACCTTATAATGAAGGTCTGGAATAGGCTGACGACTTCCTGGGGTGAGCTCGCATCAAAGACGTCAAGGTAGGAGAATATTGGGACCCTTGACCATCACAGATGTGCTGCAACCACTGCAGTCATTTTCGTGAACACCCAAGGTGCACTGTTGAGGTCAAAAGGGGAGCACAGCAAATTGGAAATGCTTGTGGCTTACTGTGAACCGCAGGCAACGTCTGTGTCTGCAGGACGGAATGTGGAAATACATGGTTGAAGGTCCAACACAAACATTCAGTCTCCGAGGTCAGGGCAAACAAAACATGAGCCAAGGTGAGCATCTTGAATTGTCCTTCCATACAAAGGTGTTGAGAGGATGGAGATCTAGTATAGGATGGAGGACTCCATTCGTTTTCAGCACCAGAA
Organism: Pleurodeles waltl; assembly: GCF_031143425.1. Taxonomy (NCBI): domain Eukaryota; kingdom Metazoa; phylum Chordata; class Amphibia; order Caudata; family Salamandridae; genus Pleurodeles; species Pleurodeles waltl. The sequence continues at coordinate 406,818,145 of NC_090448.1, read as the reverse complement.
TGTAGCAGGAATACCAACCATGTCCCACTTCTGATGCTGGCACCCTATCAATGGCAGCTTTGGCCAGCAGAGCCTGCACTTCGTGATGGAGCAAAAAGAGATGGTCCTCGGCAGCCGGTATGCTGATGGTGCCAAGGAAGGTTTGGTACCCAGAAATGGAAGGGCATAACCTCACTGCAAGATTTGGAGCACCCACTTGTTCGAGGCTATCGTTTTGCACTGGGCTAGGTGGTGCCATGTCTATCAGAGACGACTGCAAATCCCTTGAAAATCCCATTAACCTGAGCCAGGTGTGGTGATGGAGTGCCACCGTAGACCCTGGCCCTGTCTAGTGATTCAGTGGTGTCTAGTCTGCACCGAATGGTGAGCTTCGTCGCATCTATCAGTGCCTGGTTCAAGATGGCCCAGCCTTCTTCAGAAAGCATAGGCAGCAGCTGCACAATAAAGTTCCACAACTGGTGCGTTCCTAAGAGGCATGCAGTGTTCACCAACCTCAATGCTAGGCTGATAAAAGAGAAGATCTTCCTCTCGAAGGTATGCAGCCAATTTTCTTTCCTATCCAGAGGAGCAGTAGGGAATGTGCTCATAATACATGTGGCTGTCAAGGCCTGCACCCCCAAGCTCTCGGGAGAGAGACATTGGGTGAGGAAGGCCGGGTCGCCAGGGGGACAGAGTGGTAGCGTCCAGCAATCATTCTGTGCGAAGTGTCCCTGTGCATAGTTTAGCACAGGCCCCCATGAGAACGTCAATGAGAGGCTCACTAAATGGGAGTAGGGGCTCTGTAGAGCTGAACCCTGGTTGAAGAGCCTCCGTCAAGACATTGGGCTTTACCTCGACAGAGGACAGCTGTAGATCGAGGACCTCCACTGCTATGTGCATTACCATAGCAAAAGATAATCCTTTCTCTGTGGCAGGGCCCAGAGGAGAAACCAGGACATAGTCTGGTGAGGTGTCCAGACCACTGGAATCTTCCAGCTACTCATACCAATTTTCCTTCTGGTTGGGATCATCCTCCAGGGTGTTAAGGCCCTCTTCAGCATCATCTTCCTTTGGGAAGGAAGGGCTGCCCAAGAGTTGTAAAGCTCAGGGTGGGTTGATGAGGTCCAGCTTGCGCCGCTGTCGATGTCGAGCTGCGTCAAAGCATAGACATCTCAGAGTCCTCCTCAAGTAGCGTCATAAATGGCACCAAGGGAACTGGGACCAGAATAAGTGTTGTGCCAGTGTTGGCGTCAGTCCTGAACCGGTAGCAGATCCAGAGGGCCTGGCTAGGGTTGGGGCAAACCCACCAGTGGTAACCCAGCTGGGGCATCTATTGACTCCATGGGACCAGAAGACGCACCAGAGAGAGCCACTGGCCCAAAGATGAAGTACATAGCATCATAAAACTCAGTGAGTAGGACAGAGGGAGCTCCAGCTCCAGGGAATATGAAGAACAGTGGAGCAGACCAGCCCGTTGGCTCTGCAGGGGGAAAGCGGGAGCAAGGCCTGGAAGCACAGTGCTTACTAGGAGAGGTTGAAGAACTCTTCAACTTCTACTTGTGCTTCTTTGATTGATTCCGGCTTCGACATCAACAACTTACAGTGAGGTGACGATCGTCCACAGGATCGGCTCTGAGAGCGGTCCCAAAATCTCTCTCAGGAACAGGATAGAGATCAGCACAGATCCTTCTTCTGCTATGACACCGGGAGCTTCATCGTCCACTCATGAATCGCTTTGGGGCGCACTGACTTGCATTCAGGGAAGGCTTTGGAATCATGGCTCGACCCCAGGCTTCACATGCAGACCAAGTGTGGGTCAGAGAATGACATCTGTTTGTAACATTCATCACACAGTTTAAATCCCATGGGTTTGTTGGGGAACATATCACTTGCATACTGGGAGCAAAAAGCTCAAAATAATCGACAAAAGGGTTGAAAAAAGTGGCCAAAAAATTCCCACTGTAGCTCTCTAGATCCCTGCTGTTTATGCAGAAAGAAAGGAACGGATGCCAGTGTACTGGGATGACGCCTGTTTAGGCACCCCGCATGTCACTTCTGATGTGGACGCTGCTGACTCGGAGCCAACTGACATCACCTACCAGTGCACAAAGGTACTGCTCAACATTTTCCTAGATCCAGTCTGATGCTTGGGTCATATTCTAAGGTGAAGAATATGTGGTTATAAACCTCTATCACAAGTCTTTCTTTCAAACAAAGGCTGGTGGCAGAAAGATTTTCGGAATGGGTTTCGCATATATGGAGGGACACATTTGAATTGAGGATTTTTGAAGCTTAGGTCCTGATTTGCAAAGATGCTGCCTGGGTCCGTCAACCAGGCAGTGGCTTGTTTACTCTGGAAGCCAAAGAAGTAATATCATACCAGTGTCAGGTTCCCTGTCGCCAGTTGCTCTTTAACAGGGTGCTTGCGGAGACCGCACTTAGGAGTAAGAGGAATACAAAATTACATCATTCCTTGCATAGATCTGTATCTGCGAACTGAAAGCTGTATGTGTTCACTGATTTCCTTTGTCAACAACATAAGCTTGTTGCCACTTTCCTGTGATGGATAAGCTTTGTGGGTGAGCATCTTGATGCTGGGTCGTAGGTATATGAATTGCTAATATGTTAGTGTTGACTTTCCCAATTTAGGTTCAGATTCAGCCCGTTTAGCAGGCGTATGGAGTAATTCATTATATTGTTCATGAGTTTGGGGAATAAGCCTTTGATGAGCCAGTTGTTCAGGCAAGAAACACCCTTACTTCTCTCAACCACATGTAGTTGTCACTAAATGTTTAGTGTAAACTGTGGAGGCCTAACAATGACCAAAAGGCAGTGCCTCAAACTGAAAATGCTGACAAGCTGACCATGAATAGTAGGAAATTCCTACGCTTTGATTTAGAATATGAACTCAAGCATCCTCCAGGTTGAGGTACACTAGGAGCTCCCTCTTGTTAACACACAGTAGTATAATAGAGAAATCTGAAGGATTGGTTCTTTATAAATTTGTTGAGTGACCTCAGGTCTCGAATTGGCACCATTCTCCTGATTAATTTTGCATTAGGAAGAACCTAAAATAAAATTCCTTATTGGATTGGGACTTGGATGTGACCTCTACTTCATTTTTCGGATGAAGTTTTGTTATTTACAGCTGAAAGATGTAGATGGCACTCCTTTTTTGGTGGTGTTTTTGGACACATTACAATGAATTCTAAGGTGTGGCCATGCCGGGTAACATCCAGTACCTAGTGGTCTTACATTATAACATTCCAGGCTGGAAAATATGCCTGTATTTTCCCTCCCACCAGGTTGGATGTTGAGAAGGTTGGGTAACCTGAGAAGGGGGGGCTCATCATCCATTGTGATTTTCCAGATGGGCATTTACTCATTTGCTGGACACAGTTGCATAATTGCCTTTGGGAGCAATGCTGGTAAAATATGGTTGACTGAAATATCTTGACTGGCGATGGGGTTGAAAAGTTCCAAATGATGAGTACTAACAATATCCGTAAATTTGCTTTCTTGTATGGAAGCTCTTTTTACATTGCCACAAGCCAAGTATGCAGGATGTCACCATGTTTGACTTGATTGTCTGCAGTGCTTCGTCTACATGCTTTCCAAAAGTGCTAGCCATTGAAAGGAATCTATAGTACTTTTGATTGTATTTCTGAGCAGAGAGAAGTGCTCTTTAATCATTCTCATTGGGGCAACAATGCCAGCTGATCCCCTCCCTCACCAAGGCCCCGCAACCGCTAAGACCAACCTCCACGACGGACTGCATGCCATAGCCAACTGGTTGAAGATGAGCCGCCTCAAACTGAACTCAGACAAGACTGAGATCCTCATCCTCAGCTGCAACCGCTCCGCATGAGATGACTCCTGGTGGCCAGCCACCCTAGGGACTGCACCAACACCCACCACCCACACACGCAACCTAGGTTTCATCCTTGACCCATCTCTCACTATGACCCATCAAGTCAACGGCGTCTCATCCGCCTGTTTCAACACCCTCCACATGCTCCACAAGATCTTCAGATGGATCCCCACCGAAACTAGAAAGACGGTCACCCACGCCCTTGTCAGCAGCAGACTGGACTATGGCAACGCGCTCTACGCAGGATCAATGGCTAAGCTCCAGAAGAAACTGCAACGAATACAGAACGCCTCCGCACGCCTCATCCTCAACATCCTTTTTTCCGACCACATCACAGCTCACCTCAGAGACCTACACTGGCTTCCCGTCAACAAAAGGATCACGTTCAAGCTCCTGGTCCACGCTCACAAAGCTCTCCACAACTCAGGCCCTGCCTACCTCAACGAGCGACTTACCTTCTACACTCCTACCCGTCAGCTACGATCCGCCAACCACGCCCTCGCCACCGTCCCTCGCATCCATCGGACCACAGCTGGCAGCAGATCCTTTTCCCACCTCGCCGCCAAGACGCGGAACTCTCTCCCGGTTCACCTACGACAGAGCCAGGACCTCCTGACCTTACGGAAACTCCTCAGGACCTGGCTATTCGAGCAGTAGGAGCCCCTTTCCCACCTTCAGCGCCTTAAGACCCTAACGGGTGAGTAGTGCGCTTTACAAATTGATTGATTGATTGATTGATTGGTAGCATTTGCAGGAATTAATTGTCTGGGGCATCGAAAGAGGAATCTATCAAAGCAGAGTCATGTTCTCCTTTTTGGAGCAAGGTTTTGGCCTGTTCCGTGCAATCTAATAGTGGTTTACCCCGAAGTTTAAAAGATTATGCCATAACTGCCTATCCTGACACACAAGGATGGCTCTGCATTAAATATTTTGACTGCCATGGATGCAAAAGCATGGTGTCAGTGTGGCAATCCTGTTTGTCTGGAGGAACACAGAAAGGCAACAATTGATTCCTGTCCCTCTCAGTGGCTACAGAAATTACTGGTTTTGTTATAACCTGGTTGAGAAAGAAAGCTGGAGCAGGATTTGTTGCTTTGCATTTTTAACCAGTTTGGCAAGGAAAGTCTTGCCTGTGGTTGGGTTCTTCACGCAGGACAAAGTATCCATCCACAGATGATCAAGTAAGTGGATGACCCTAATTGACTTCCTCAACATTTCTTTAAAATAAAAAAGTAGAGATGTTTTTTTCCATGGCTGAAACTGACAATTTGAATTTGTTAAATGCCCTCTTGATGACACTGTGGAAGCTCTAAACATCTTTGGAAGGGCAATGTTGGGGGATCCTTATGGTGAGGCTCCTAGCTGGCCCATTACTCATACAATAATCATCAAATTTGGGCACAGCTTCAACAGTATGACTCTATCCTGAACAGCATTGTCACCATCACTACCATCACCACGTTAAACATGATCTGAACATCATAATCAGTGTGAGGTTGTTGATGACCTGCCTCATCTGGGGTGAGATGTGACAGTTTTGTTGGAGGCTCAGTCGGGCACAGGATATTGGTAGTGGCTATTGGTGACTTGGAGCTCTAAGTTGTAGAAGAATTATCTACAGAAATGGCTGAGTTGGTAATCGTCATGGATGTGCTTGTTGTGCATGGCAGCTGGGAAGAGGCAGTGAGTCACAAATTTTCCATTATGTGCTTCAAAGACTACTGGAAGTCAGCTGGTACCTCCAGCTTACGAGGCTGAGGGAAGGGGGGGCAATCATCATATCAGTGTCCATAAGTCTGTAACTCCTCAGTATCACTTGCAGAGAGATAAATGTCCAGGTCATGAGGATCTGTAGCCTGATCCCCATGCTCTTCGCTGATGTGACATGTCAAAAGCTATAATGGATTCCACATGGTCATGGTCCAATTCACTAACGTCACTGGCCACAAGTCCAGATGGAGGCTCCTCTATGATTTGAGGCGGTAGCATTAATATTATAGTGATGGAAAAGATATACTACATAAAAGATAATCTGAAAACAAAAGGACTTTGGGGAGCCAATGGACCAATAGCCATTGACGAAAATGTGCCAATAATGGGTCCTTCAATGGAGGAATCATCGACAATGACGTGGCGGATGGAGAAACAATGTAGGTGTGGTCATCAAAGATGTTGATGATGTTGCCATCAAAGGAGTCGAAACAGCTGTTACCACAGATGAAGTAGTGCTTGTCAATGAAGTCATCACTGGTGTCACTGTCGACAGGACTCTCAATTTTGAAGGCACTGTTAATGAGATATGCTTGCCAACAGACGTAGAGTGTGAAGCCATTAGTGATTCAGACTGGTCTTGCTCTTTTTTGAGAAGGATGTTTTGCTTGCTGTAGTCAACGAGGAATTGTCAATGGCCATAGAAATTCTGCCCTTTTCCGGAAGCTTACTATCTGTATCAGGGGTCTGGCCTTTTAGGAAATGTTGGTAAGGTTTCACAGAAGGGATCGTGAGAACGTCCATATGTGAGGTTCTGATCAGCACTAACATTTCTTTTTTAGCCTCAGCAGAGGCACACTTTTAGTAGAAACCACACCCAGTGATAGTTCACAAAAAATGCATAAGATTCTTGCCTCCCAGTCATTCAGAGTACTTTGTTATAAGGTCTGACACATTTTGCAACCCCTCAACACACGGTCAGGGCGATGAAGACATAGTAGACATTTCTTGTGGAGGTCAACAGCAAGACTCAAAGGGTATAAATAAAGAAATGTAAGCCATCTGAACTGAGTTCCAAGGGTTCTGCCAGCCAAATACAAAAAAGGCAGGAAGTACTACTTACCTCTCTGCAAATGTGGGTGAGAGGAACCCCAAGGTACAGAGCTATACATCACAAAGAAATGAAAAGCATAGATTCAAAGAGATGAGCAGAGCTTGAGGATTCACCTACTGTCAGCTTGTCTGTGGTTGAAAAGTCTAAGCAGCTATGCCTCTGTGGTGAAGCTCTGAGTCCCTTCATCTCACTGGAGAGAGGTCTGGTTTGATAATGATGCAATGGGTCTACAGAGTCTACGGCTGTTTTCAATTTTGTCTGAGTGTTTATATCCACTACTATGTTAATACTGACTACTGATATCTGGGAATATTCAAACATGTGAATCTATGAAAGATCCAATACTGGAGAACCTGAATTTCTCAGACCATATCTCACTGGCCCTTCGGTCTTTATACTGAATGTCTGTGCATCATCTTATCATCTACAAAGATATGCACATGGCACACAGAGCTATCCACTGACCTGGGCCACTTCATTAATGCTACGTAACGCAACAATGGCCAAACTAGGCTACTGTTCCGTAGGAGTGGTGCCACTGCTCACCATCTGTTCCTTCAGAAAATCTCTCAGTGGCTGGAACTCTTTGTGAAGATGGGCAAGCTCTGAAATACTCGGTAAATGGTTTGATATTTATCACACATGATCAAATCCAACTTTGAGGAGTCGAAATTTATTGGATGTTGAAAGTACCATCCAATTCATGATTTTTTTCAGTCCATCTAAACATCACTGACAAAACCACTTGATTTCTGCATAAGTGAAGAGTTCTCAGGACTGCATTGATTCCACATTCCCATTGGAATCTTCACTTATGATGCTTTTTGAAAATCCAGCAGTGTCAGCTGTGCAGCCACTGAGCAAACCATCTTGTACTACCTGAGGAAGGCAGAAGCTGAAACGTTGTAGTGGAAATATATGTTTGTTCTTTGGTGAGATGATCTGTTTGAGTCACTTCTTTCTTGGATAGTACATTTTCCTGTGACTCATTGCATCCTTTGGGATCCAGATTTTTGCCCTGGCTAGTTGTTTTCTTGTGATCCTTCATCTTCTAGTATATATATATATATATATATGTACACACATAATATATATATACATACATACATCATATATATATATGTATATGTGTGTGTATATATACTAGACTTTTACTATGGCTCAAGAAGCTACAATATAAGGATTGCCTTCTATCTGAGGACAGTGATGGGTCCTCAAAGAGACGGAAAGATCACGAAAACATGAAAGATCTGCTGAAAAGGGGTCTCCAAGTTTGCCACATAAGGCAAAAAAAGGAAATACCACCATGAGCACATTCTAAAAAAGAGGAGCATCCTTCTACCTGTAAAAAGAAAAACTTTCCTCGGGGAAGGCACACTCCTTCCACCAAAGAAGCTCATTTAAAAAAATAATCAAAATCATTGCCATCGTCGACGAAATCAGCTTTGACAGTCTCAACTCCACAATTAATTTTCTCATCAACGGTGTGCCTCGTTTACGGCAGCTTCTACCATGACGGGGACTACAGCGACATTTACTACTGTGGCCTCATCCATCATTATTTTGTCATTACTTCTGTGGTCGATGTAAATAACCACCAGAATACTTCCAAAACAGAAGCCTTCATTGACGGCGTCATCCTCGTCCATAACGGCCATGTCTGCCACAGCAAAAACAAAACAGTCAACGAAGATGTCAGCTAGAGCCCTGTTGACGAGAGACACCCCATCGATGCAACACCATCTGTCGATGGCCTTACCAACAACTACACCATCGACGTTGGCACCATCGACGAAGCAGCCGAAGAGAGAACTGTCAACAAGATAGACGACAGAACCGTCGATGAGAGACTGCAAATTAAGGAAATAAATGCATGGTATATTTTAAGCAAGTGTGGGAGAAATGTAAAGACTAAATGAATTTAAAATGGTATAGGACAGAGGACATCAATATCATTGAACAGGCAAGGTGTAGAAGAAACAAGTTACTTACCTGTAACTGTAGTTCTCCAGTATTGGAAATTTTCATAGATTCAAATGCCTGAATCATTCCCCGTCGTCGAGATGGGAGTCCCCGGTGTAATAGAAAAAATCATACTCAATAGCATATAGAGCTCAGAGGCACTAGGCCAACATCTCATAGTCATTTTATAAAAAAAGGACCAAACTTAAGAGACAACCAATCAGCTCTCACCACCCTCTATAACCCTCCTGTGAGGAGCTGATTTCCCTCAGATTTTCCAAGCACAAGTGCCATAATGGATCTAGGACTGAGGAAAAAATGAAGGTGAGCTCCTCAGAGGAGGAAGAGTGGGTTGCATGTGAATCTATGAAAATTTCCAATATTGGAGAACTACAGTTACAGGTAAGTAACTTTTTTCTTGCTCCAGTATTGGAACTTTCATAGATTCACATGCCTGAATCAGAATAGTAAGCAGTGGGTAACACATTTTCGTCCTATAGATAGCAGCATAGTACCCTGAAATGCGAACTGGCATGATAGTATGTACATACACTTCCTGCCATTATTTACAGCATTAATTGAAAGAAAATGTGATATAACAGAAAACAAGCGGATGGAGGGAAATAAAAATTTAGTTCACCTTCATTGAAACAGGTTTCGAAGGACCGCTTGACCAACGGCTGCATCCCGAAGTGACTCTGTGTCCAAGAAGTATGCTGCATGAAGGTGTGAGTTGTCCTCCATGTCACAGCACGACATATGTCTTTAATTGATACATCAGCAGACAGAGCACAGGATGTGGATATAGCTCTGGTAGAATGCTCCCTTACGCTTGTATGCAATGGTCTTCCTGCTTTCTGAAGGCAGAATATGATTGCATCTTTTATCCATCTGATATAGTCTGTTTTGTTACAGAGTGACCTTTTCTAGCAACACTGAACGCTACAAATAACTGAGTGGACTGCCTGAATGACTTTGTTCTCTCCAGGTAGAATTTTATGCACCTTTTAAGGTCGAGTAAATGGAGAGTTCTTTCCACAGCAGTTTGCGGGTTCGGGAAAAAAGTTTTGAGCACCACCGGCTCATTGATATGGAACTCCGAAGGCACTTTAAGAACGAATTTAGGATTGGTGCTCAGGATGACTCTATCTAGATCCCTGACCATGCGATCGAAAATGCATCCCCCCATGATCCCTGTTGGTGATGCCAGCTTGCATAATGTCGGCATTTGATGTTCCGGGAAGATGCAAATAGGTCCAGATTCGGTTTCCCGCACTGGCAGAATATTCGATCTAGTGTTCCCTGTGGAAATTCCCACTCCTGGGAGAGGGTGTTGCCAACCTGCTCAGCAAATCTGCGATGGTATTCTGTACGCCTGGGACATGCTCTGCAGTTATGTGGATTGAGTGGTGAATGCACCATTTCCAGATGGGTTGTGCTTCTCGAGAGAGTATGCAAGAACATGATCCTCCCTGCTTTTTTAAGTAGTGCATTGTGGTGGTATTGTCTGTTCTGACGAGCACTGCTGACCTTTGTATCCTTGGAAGGAAGGCTTACAAAGCATCTGTAGTTACAATCATTGGAGGAACTTGTGCCAAGAAGCTGAGTCATTTGGAAACGTTCTCGGGATTTGTCCACCAATCCAGTGAATGGACCATGTGTGGTGTTAGGAGGATGGTATCCTCGAAGGATCCTCGTGCTTGCATCCATTGTTTGTCCAGCTCCTTCTGAATTAGACGCATTCGCAGGCAACAGAATGGAATGAGGCTTATACATGACATCCTGCCTAGTAAGGACTTGTGCAGCCGAACTGAAGGACACTTTTTTCTTTGGAAGCGCCTTGCCAGTTGTATCAACCTTGCTTGTCTGTCCAGCGCTGGATAGGCTTTGGCCCATTGAGTGTCTAAGATAGCCCCTAGGAAGGCTGATCGACTGGATGGCTGTAGGAACGATTTTTCTTTGTTGAGCATAAGGCCTTATTCCTTGAAAAGGTGCAGAGTCGCCTTGACTGAGTTTTCTGCTGACTGGAAATCTGGAGCTTTTACTAACCAGTCATCGAGATAGGGAAAAACCTGGTGTTTGTTCCTACTTAGGTAGGCCGCCACTGGTGCTAGACATTTGGTGAAGATTTGTGGTGCTGAACGTAGGCCAAAGGGAAGGACCTTGAACTGGAAATGTTTGCCGTTGACCGCAAACCTCAGATACTTTCTGTGGAGCAGATGAATAGAAATGTGAAAGTACGCATCCTGAAGGTCCAGAGAGGCCATGTAGTCTGCTCTTTTCAGAAGCTGGAGGAAGTCTTGTAGGGTGACCATCCGAAACGTTTGCTTCTTGAGGTAATTGTTTAGCTCCCGTAAGTCCAGGATTGGCCTCCACAGGCGAGACTTCTTTCGGATGAGAAAGAAGCAGGAGTAGAAACCCTTTCCCCTATGGGAATGCGGAACAGACTCTATAGCCCCTTTCTTCAGCATGGTTATTACCTCCAAGCGGAGTAGACAAAGGTGTTTTTGACTAATCTGGGATGGAGGCATTGAAGGGGGAATCTGGGTGAATTCCAACAAGTGTCCGAAGCGGACGACATCCAGCACCCACTTGTCTTTGGTTATTTGCTGCCACCGTTGGATATGATGTTTAGAAATCTGTGATAAATTGTAGGAGGAGAATGGATAGGATGTGTCGTTAGACAGTCAATGTCTACGTGCAGATTATTTAGGTTGTCGCCCTTGTTTGCTCTTGTGGTAGGGCCTGATATATGCTGCGGGAGGCAGTTGTCTCTGCTGGTATTGTGTCCTAGAAGGCTGAAACGTGGAGGAATAGGATGGGTACCTATATTGTTGGTATCCCCCACAAAAGGAAGGTTGACCTCTGCCCCTAGCACCACAAAAGGGCACTTTTCTGTATTGCAGAGTGCCTAAGGATTTTGCCTTTTCCGTATCCGACTTGATGGTTTGAAGGGTGTCGTCGACATGCTTGCCAAATAGAGCTTCTCCGTTGTATGGAAGATCTAATACTTTAGTCTGTACTTCGGGAAGAAAGTTGGTGGCTTTGAGCCAACCTTGACGCCCCAACACAGCTGAAACCACGAGCAATCTGAAGCCCATTGCCGCTATATCCAGTGCACAATCGATGATCTCAGCTGAAGATCGCTAGCCCTCTACCAGAACTTTCCTAGCTTCTGTCTTGGAAGTGTCTGAAAGCTCTTCCAATTAATGGGATATATCCACCCAGAGCTGTCGAACATATCTGCCTAGTAAAGTAAGGGTGTTGGCCGCCCTTACCACAATAGCGGATATGGAGGGGAAACGCTTGCTGATGTTATCTAAGCGCCTCCCTTCTTTATCTGGCAGTGATGTCAATTGCACAGAGGGGTTCCTGGAGCGACGTTGGGCTGCCTGCGATATTACGGAGTCTGGCTTTGGGTGTCCTGAGAGGCAAGCCGGAGAATCCTCTGTGGGTTTATATTTCTTTTTCAGTCTTGTCAGAACCGCAGGGACCGTTGCCGGATTCTGCATAATCTTCAGGCCCTGGCTCTAAATATGGTCTATGATGGGTATAGCTCTGACCATTTTCCTGTGGGGCTCTTTAAAGTCATATAGGAAGCAATCCTGCTGAGTTGGAGGCATTGGAAGATCAAACCGCGTGGCGGCACACTCAAGTAGGTTATGGAAGCCACCTATATCTTCAGGTGGGGACTCAACCATGGTCGCTGTAGGAGAAGCAGGAGCCGGTATAATATAATCATCCCACTCAATCATTATCAGGCTGTATCTCACCTTCCTCCGCATCATCATCGGAGGATAGCTGATGTCTTGGTTTGGAAAGGACAGACTGCTGTGACCTTGGCTGAGGTATATGATGCGGCTGCTTCAAGTGAGGAGTTGCTGGCGGAGGCTGTTGCACCGACGAAGGCTTAGCTGGAAAACGTTCTTGATAGTCCGCCAACATTGCTTGTAAGTCAAAAACAAGCCCAGGGGGAAGACCTACCAGCGCTGTCTGCTCATAATAGCCTTGCATATAGGATGAAGCATCATCATCTGAGTATTCTTGGAACTTAACCCTTAACTGGGAAGGGCTGCTGGCCCCTCCTAAAATACTCTCCTCATCCGAATCATCTTCATCTAAGGGATGTGAGGGTAGAAGGCTGGAAACCTTGCTAGGAGACGTGACTGAGGGCATCAGGTGATACTTCTTCGCCCTCCTGTCTGCATCCTGTTCCACTGACAAAAACAGAGGCAAGGAACATGGCCTCTGAACCTTTAATGTAGTCTTCTTTGTCAACAAGAGATGTGCCGTTGATGGTGGTGGCGTCGACGGTGGTATCGTCGACGAGAGCGTCGCTGTATCGATTGTCGTCGACGTTCCGAGTCGTCGTCGATGGTTGGAGCGTCGTCAACGGTGCCGCTGATGATTGATGGTCTGTCAACGAAGCCGCCGCCGATGAAAGCAGCATCAACGAAGCCGTCACCGGTGGTGTAGTCGATGAGAGTGTTGACGGTATTAGAGCCGATGGTGAAGCTATAGGACGTGCCGTTGATGAGGATGAGCATATTGTCGACGAAGACCCGGATCTCGCCATAGAGACAGACAATGTGGCAATGGTGGAAGTCGTTGTCAGGACTTGAGCCATTGACGGCACCGTCGTCGACGATGATCCAGACAACAGCGCAGAAGTTGATTTCTTGAAGGTATGCTTTACCTTAAATGGAGGTGTAGATGGGTCAGAGACAGGCTTTGTTTTGGACTTTAAGTCTGAAGCTCTAGTCTTCATCCTTGAAGGGCTACCAATTTTTGAGGATGCCTCAGCAGATTTTTAAACAACTTTTCTGGGTCTTTCCTCTGAAGAAACCTCAGATTGTCGCTTGACAGGTGTTTTCATCACTGAACCAGAAGAAGAGGCACTGTCCTCATCAGAGATAGGGTTGTCCCTGGATTTCAACTTTTGTAGCCAGATGAGCAGACGACCCTCTCTGTCCTTAAGAGTCTTAGTAGAAAATGTTCTACATACCTTGCGGTCTCTAGGTTTATGACTAGGATAGAGACAAATATATTCAGTCCTTATGCTGATCATCAACATGCAGCCTTTTCTTCATACAGGTAGCACAGGCTCTAAAAAGCCCTTTTTTAGGTGTCTCAGTTCGAGCCACCTTGAATGTTTCCTGAAGAGGGTAAATATCCAAATCCACTCAGAAAGGATTTCTGAGAGAAGAAACTGAGCAGAGCTCAGAGAAGACTCCTTAGCACAACGTGTGGTGGAAAATCTGAAGGAAATCAGCTCTTCACAGGAGGGTTCTAGAGGGTGGTGAGAGCTGATTGGTTGTCTCTTAGCTTTGGTCCTTTTTTATAAATTAACTATGAGATGTTACTAAATTAAGAGGCCTAGTGCCTCTGAGCTTTCTATGCTATTGAGTATGATTTTTTCTATTACCCGGGGACTCCCATCTCGACAACGGGGAATGATTCAAGTATGTGAATCTATGAAAGTTCCAAAACTGGAGTAACACGCATGGCGTGTGTACCAAGAAATAGCAGGACTGGTCAAACTTGTGTGCCTGAGGGTTCATATTAGTATTCAGCTACCAATAACTCTTTTGACACCTCTCCTTGTCTCTCCACATATTTTTCCCAACGTTTTCACTATCTCACCTCCAGTTTCCCTTTGTACATCTCTAGGCTGGGCAGGCGTTCTTTATAGGACTTGACCTCAGCCTGCAACTTGTCTACACGCCCAGCCTTTTCACGCAAGGCATCCATCTCGTCTCGATACACTCTCACCAGACGGGCATCGTTTAGCAGCTGACGGTTCTGTAGAAAAAGTAAGGTACAGAGCAGATTACAGTTAGTCAGATATGGGGTTTATCGGTTTGCACCCAGAATCATCCACAAAGACTTGAAAGAAAAGTTATATTAATGTTAGAAATACAAACACTACAACCCATATTGATGGAGTCTGAGACCTACTATGTACGAAACTTGAATGGCAGGATCTATTGACTCCATCTCCAATTACCTAGATGTAGTGGCCTTGGTTTGTTTGGACTGCAGCCACCAACAGTTCTTAAGCCATCCAATTTCAGTGGAAGAATTGATAGTGGCAATTGAGGCCCTGGCTGGGGTTAAAGCAACTGGCCCGATGGCCTGACAGTTGATTTTTAAAAAACATATAAACATACACTGGCTCCACATCTTCAGGAGGTACAGGCAGAGGAACTCACTGACAGAACGCTTCCTTCAGCACTACTTGAGGCCCTAATTTCTGTGCTTCTCAAGTCCGGGAGAGATGCTACTCAATGCGCCTCCTACAGGTCATTATTGCTACTCAATTGTGATAGTAAAATTCTTGCCAAGGTGATTGCAATTGGGAGAAATTGCATTGTTGGTTGACTTGGGTGTGAACCCTAGTCAAGCAACAGCCAAAATCCCTAGCAGGGTGAACAAAAAGTCACTAAATTAACCTGTGCTTTACACTGGGTAGCTAGGCTTAAAAAGCAGTCAGGCTAAACTTAGAGGCAATGAGTTAGATATTTATGCAGTACACATACAGCAAACCAGTGAAAACACAAGACAAAAAAAATCCCCACGCCAATTAGAAAAATAGAAAACATTTTAATTTGAATGCATTATTTGACACGAAAACCACAACAATCCAATTAGTAAAACCGGAGGTATGAATTTTTAAAGTTTAAGGGTCAAAATAGCAAGTCCCCTGGGCACCTTTAGCACCACAACAAAGAGTCCTGGAGGTGCAAGACTCACTCGGGTTGGGTCCAGGTGCAGGTTTTAGATGATGGGAGCCTGTTATGTCCCTGTGGTTCAAAACAGGAAACCAAATGAACTAGCCCTCTGAGTCACTTCTGGAGTCCTGGCTGTAGGTAGTGCTGCAGGACCCTGCAGCAGGGCTGGTCTATGAAGGTCCCAAGCAGGCTCCAGGCAGCAAAGCAGTCCTTCCAGGTACAGAAGCAGTCTGGCAAAGTGCACAGCAGGTCACAACAGCAGGCAGTCCTCTGACAGTCAGTCCTTTTTTTACCCTGGTGCCCATCTCCTAGAAGTTAGGAGAGGTTTCCAGAAGGGTTCTCTGAAGTTCCAGGAATGTCCTGTCTCCCCTGCCCTGGCTCCTAGCTGGCTGCATTGACAATACAGGGTTGTTAAGCATAGTATGTGGTGGCACAGTCCAGTCTATTCAGGTGCAAGTGGGGCTCTGATTAGCTCCCCCCGCCCTTCCCCCATCGAGTCAGTTAATGGCCTATTCAGGCTCTGCTAATCCCCCTATTGCGTGACTGGGCTGAATTCACAAAGTCTCAACTGTTTCATCCAGTCATGTGATCTAAGGCAGGTTACAGGCACAGAGGGCTAAGGGCTGGAAAATGGCAATTGTTTTTAAGTGTGGCATTTTCAAACTTGTGATTATAAATCCAACTTTACCATTAAAGAGAGGTTATCATTACAAGTTCATATGCACCAAACATGAGATATCTACCACCTCTGGTTTAGGAATTAGAACTTATTAATTTTGATAAAGAATCCCCGGTGTTACCCTATGGTGGGGATAGGCCTCTCAGAAGTGAGAAAACAAGTGTGGGAATTTTTCACTAGTTGTACATGTACTACCTTTTAATAACACAGTGCCCTGCCCTATGGGCTACTTAGGGGTGACGCATGTAATAAAAGGGGAGCTTAAGGCTTGGCAAGGGGTTTTAAATGCCAAATTCACATCGAAGTGGGGCACTTCCTTCAGGCTGCAATGGCAGGCCTGGGACAAGTTTTAAGGTGCCACTTAAGTGTATGGCACAATAAGCGCTGTAGGTCCACTGGTAGCAGTTAATCTACAGGCCCTGGGTATATGGTACACCACTCTACAAGATTCTTACATGTAAATTAAATATGCCTATCAGGTATATGCCAATCAAACCATGTTTAGGGGAGTGAGCAGGTACACTTTAGCACTGGTTAGCAGTGGTAAGGTCCACAGAGTCCTAAGGCCAACCGAGCAAAAATCCAGAAGAAAATGGAGGCAAGCAGGCAGAAGGTTTGGGGGAAGACCACCCTAAGGCTGAGAGGTCTAGCACTAATCTTAAGACATATAGATTATCTTTGGTTGGTTGTCTTGGCAGAGTTTTTGTTAGAAACTCTGGGGGTCATTTCAACCTCGGCAGTCTTTTCACAAGATCGCCAAGGGACCGCCGTGCTGAAGACCGCCAGTGGTGGCGGTTTTCCGCTCGGCGTATTATGACTGCTGGCAGCCCTCCGTCCTTTTCCGGATGGAGAGCCGCCAGCAGCCATACTGGCGGGTGGCGGGGAAGTGGAGGTTGCTCCACCTCCACCGCCACGTCAACAGAACACCGCCCAACGAATCACGTTCTGTGATTCGGCGTGGCGGTGTTCTGTTGACGGTGTGCTGGCGGCGGAGCAGCCCCCATGGATCCCATCCCCTCCCAGAAAATCAACAGACAAGGTAAGTTGATCGTCCGTTAGGGGAGAGGGGTGTGGGGGGTGTTGTGTGATGTGTGGGTGCATGGGGGTGTGCGTGTGGGTATGTAGAGGGGGTGTGTGAGTGCGTGTATGTATGCGGGGTGTAGTGTGAATGGAAATGTGTGCGTGTCTGTCTGTATGTATGTCTGTATGGATGTGTGCGTGCGTGTATGTCTGAATGAGGGTGTGCGTGTATGACTGTGTGTGTGTCTGCTGGCATGTTTGTTCGTGTGTGTGCGGGAATGTGTGTTGGTGGTGTCTTCATGCGTGTCGGGTGTGTGTCTGTGTTGTGATGTCAGGGTAGGGGTGGGGAGGGGGGTCCTGCCACCTTTGGGAGGTGGCAGGGGGGTGTTGGGGACGGACTCGGGGGAGGGGGCGGGGGTGGCGGAGACCCCTATCAGTGCCAGGGAAGGAATTTCCTGGCACTGATAGTGCTTACCGCCATGGATTTCATGGCGGTTCCAAACCCCATGAAATCCATGGCGGTAAGCCGGGTCATGATACTGCCGGCGGTCTTGTGACGGCCGCCGGGCTGGAGACCCAAGTCTCAAGCCCAGCGGTCGTCTCCGCCATGGCCGTCTGATCGGAGAAGTGGCGGATGACCATGGCGGTAACCGCCATGGTCATAATTCCAAATCTTTTACCGCCAGCCTGTTGGCGGTAAAACCGCCACTTCTCCGTCAACCGCCAGGGTCGTAATGACCCCCTCTATATTGTGAGCATACTTAATTAAATCTTAGACCCATAGGTCAGATGTTATTCATTCCTATGCTAGAAGTAAATTGAAACTTTTCCTCAAACTAGTGTGTTTGACATGGGTTTGGGCTTTCTGGGAAGTCATACTCGTCTGGTCTTGCCCTGTCCTCCATTTAAGGACTACACTATCCTCATTGATAAATCCTTTCTACAAGTATGGTATATGTTTATAATATGAAACATCATGTCTTTTTTGTAACATACCCAAGCAACTTACTGTATCTGGTTTTTTTAATAGCTTAAAGAGTGGCATCCACAGGTGTAGAAAATAAATGACATCCATTAAAAGGGATATCCAGGACTCTGGACTGCACCTCAGGTCTGAAAAGAGTTCTCTCTAACTAGCTGCTTCTTCTCAGAAATTGTCTTGTTGCCATCTGGTGAAAACATTTAATGTTGCATCAATCAGAGGACAGAGGACAAGATGCAGTCTCCCCTTTCCTTTGATGATAGCTTTAACTTGAGCACAGTATTCTGGTAGCTTTTTCATCAAATGGGCGATGTCACGCTATAACTGTCTATTATGTCTGGATAGTATATCAGTGGCAATAGCTATTTTTACTCATGCTGCCACAAAAACACAGATTCTCTTGCACGTTTGTAGCTAGAGGTTTACTCGTGGTCAGTAGGGAGAAAGCGTAGTGCAGACGACTTGTGTGATCCAATATGCATAGGTGTGACTATCATCGTGTCAGTTTTTATTTGGTTTAGCAAACAGGCAGGTGTAGTGTCAGGAGCTCTGTATTTCTTGGCTGGGAAATGAGTGCTGCTCTAGTCACATCTGAGTCAAACCCTCTTCCAACAAAAAGTTTTGTTTTGAAAAATTGGAACAGATTTCACAGATCTGGAAGATTTGTCTTTGAAGTCAAACAGGAATGAGGTCTCCTATACAGTAGCGACTGGTAAATGCATTTCTGTGAGGCTTTATGGCACAGACAACAGAACTGATTGATGTCATCTATTGGGGATTCTCTGTGTGATTGTCTTGGAATGTAATCCTCAGCTGAATTTATGAATCCAATTCTTGATGATCATCTGGAATATTGTCCCATGATTAATTAAATCACCATCATTAGCATTAGTATCCATGTACTGAGATGTCTCTGGAGGCGTAGGTGGTGCTGTGTCCTGTGAAGGTTCCTAAACAGGTGGCAGAGTCATAGGGCCTGATTTAGATCTTGATGGGCTTACCGCCATGGAGGCAGACCCAAGAACCCTGGAGAACTACAGTTACAGGTAAGTAACTTGTTTCTTACTCCAGTATTGGAACTTTACAAGATGCACATGCTTGAATCAGAATAGTAAGCAGTGGATAACACATTTTCGTCCAATAGATAGCAGCATAGTACCCTGAAATGCGAACTGGCATGATATTATGTACATACACTTCCTGCCATTATCTACAGCATTATTATAAAGAAAATGTGATATAACAGAAAACAAGTGGATGGAGGGAAGTAATAATTTAGCTCACCTTCATTGAAACAGGTTTCGAAGGACTGCTTGACCAACGGCTGCATCCCGAAGTGACTCAGGTGGTCATTCCGACCCTGGCGGTCATGGACCGCCAGGGCCGGGGACCGCGGGAGCACCGCCAACAGGCTGGCGGTGCTCCCAAGGGCATTCTGACCGCGGCGGTACAGCCGTGGTCAGAAACGGAAAACCGGCGGTGTACCACCGGTTTTCCGCTGCCCTGGGGAATCCTCCATGGCGGCGCAGCTTGCTGCGCCGCCATGGGGATTCTGACCCCCATACCGCCATCCTGTTCCTGGCGGTTTTGGCCGCCAGGAACAGGATGGCGGTATGGGGTGTCGTGGGGCCCCTGGGGGCCCCTGGAGTGCCCATGCCAATGGCACTGCAGGGGCCCCCGTAGCAGGGCCCCACCATGATTCCGACCCCCATACCGCCATCCTGTTCCTGGCGGTTTTGGCCGCCAGGAACAGGATGGCGGTATGGGGTGTCGTGGGGCCCCTGGGGGCCGGCACTGCAGGGGCCCCCGTAGCAGGGCCCCACCATGATTTTCAGTGTCTGCCATGCAGACACTGAAAATCGCGACGGGTGCTACTGCACCCGTCGCACCCCTTCCACTCCGCCGGCTCCATTCGGAGCCGGCATCCTTGTGGAAGGGTGTTTCCCGCTGGGCTGGCGGGCGGCCTTCTGGCGGTCGCCCGCCAGCCCAGCGGGAAACCCAGAATACCCGCAGCGGTCTTGTGACCGCGCAGCGGTATTCTGGCGGCTCCCGCCGGCCCAGCGGATACCGCGGCCGGCGGGAGTCAGAATGACCCCCTCTGTGTCCAAGAAGTAATGCTGCATGAAGGTGTGAGTTGTCCTCCATGTTGCAGCACAACAGATATCTTTAATTGATACACCAGCAAACAGTGCACAGGATGCGGATATAGCTCTGGTAGAATGCGCCCTTACTCTCGTGTGCAATGGTCTTCCTGCTTTCTGATGGCAGAATATGATTGCGTCCTTAATCCATCGGGATATAGGGGGTGATTCCGATCGAGGCGGGCGGCGGTTGCCGCCCGCCTCGCGGGAACCGCCATATGGCCGCTCCGTGGTCGAAAGACCGCGGAGGCCATTCAGGCTTTCCCGCTGGGCTGGCGGGCGACCGCCAGGAGGCCGCCCGCCAGCCCAGCGGGAAACCCCTCCCCACGAGGAAGCCGGCTCCGAATGGAGCCGGCGGAGTGGGTATGTGCGACGGGTGCAGTTTGTACCCGTCGCGTATTTCAGTGTCTGCATTGCAGACACTGAAATACCCAGTGGGGCCCTCTTACGGGGGCCCCTGCAGTGCCCATGCCATTGGCATGGGCACTGCAGGGGCCCCCAGGGGCCCCGCGGCACCCCCTACCGCCATTCTGTTCCTGGCGGGCGAACCGCCAGGAACAGGATGGCGGTAGGGGGTGTCAGAATCCCCCATGGCGGCGCAGCAAGCTGCGCCGCCATGGGGGATTCCAAGGGCAGCGGAAAATTGGCGGGAGACCGCCGGTTTTCCTTGTCTGACCGCGGCCAAACCGCCGCGGTCAGAATGCCTGGCGGGGCACCGCCAGCCTGTTGGCGGTGCTCCCGCATCCCCGGCCCCGGCGGTCCTTGACTGCCGGGGTCGGAATGACCCCCATAGTCTGTTTCGTTACAGAGTGACCTTTTATAACGGCACTGAACGCTACAAATAACTACGTGGACTGCCTGAACGACTTTGTTCTGTCCAGGTAAAATTTTATGCACCTTTTATGGTCGAGTGAATGGAGAGTTCTTTACGCAAAGGTTTGCGGGTTCAGGATAAACGTTTTGAGCACCACCGGCTCGTTGATATGGAACGCCAAAGGCACTTTAGGAATGAATTTAGGATTGGTGTGCAGTATGACTATCTTGCTTGAACTGTAAAAAAGGTTCTTGTATAGTGAAAGCTTGAATTTCACTAACTCTGCACGCCGAAGTAAGGACGAGAAGGCGAGCCACCTTCCAAGTGAGGTACTTGATGTCTGCCCTGTGGATAGTCTCAAAAGGCTCCTTCATAAGCTGGCCAAGGACGATGTTAAGTTGCCATTCCAGTGGTGGGGGCTTTACTGGAGGAAACGTTCCGAAGAGACCATTTAGAAATTGCTTTACTAATATTAGAGAGCATAAGGATGGTTTTCCTGGTAGTCTTCTGTATCTGGAGATGGAAGCTAAATGGAACCGAATCGAGGAATGGGCCAGACCGGAACGTGCCAGCTGTAAGAAACATGGCAACACTGCCTCTGGTGCAGCAGAGAGAGGGTGCATGTTTTGGGTTTTGCACCATACACAAAATCATTTCCATTTTAGTCGGTAAGATTTGTTGGTGCTAGTTGCATGTGCATTAGATAGCACTTCTCTGCACTCAGACGGCAGATCTAGATGGCAGTATTCATTGTACTCAGAAGCCATGCGTGTAAACTGAGAGACTTGGGGTCCAGGTGCCTCACTTGTCCTCGATTGATAGTAAGCAGCTGTGAGATTGGTCTGAGTCTGATGAGGGGACAGGCTGACAGGAGAAGCAACTCTGTGTACCACGGTTGACGCGGCTTTGCTGAAGCTATTAGGAATAGCTGGCAGGGTTCTGACTTCATCTTCCTGATCACCCTTGCAAGGAGAGAAATCAGAGGAAAAGCGTATGCATAGATCCCTGACCATGAGAGCAAAAAAGCATCCCCCCATGATCCCTGTTGGTGATGCCAGCTTGCATAATGTCGGCATTTGGCATTCCGAGAGGATGCAAATAGGCCCAGATTCTGTTTCCCTCACTGGTCGAATATTCGATCTAGCGTTCCCTGATGTAATTCCCACTCGTGGGGGGAAGTCGCAAACCTGCTTAGCGAATCCGCGATGGTATTCTGTAGGCCTGGGACATGCTCCGCCGTTATGTGGATTGAGTAGTGAATGCACCATTATAGATGGCTTGTGCTTCTCGAGAGAGTATGCGAGAACAGTGTTCCTCCCTGCTTGTTTAAGTAGTGCATTGTGGTGGTATTGTCTGTTCTGACGAGCACTGCTGACCCTCGTATCCTAGGAAGGAAGGCTTGCAAGGCATAAAAGACTGCTCTCAGCTCGAGAAGATTTATGTGGAACAAACGTGAGAGGGTGGCCCCTTGTCGCTCACCCGAAGGTCCTGCAAGCATGAACCCCATCCTGTGAGTGATGCATCCATAGTTAGAATCATTGGAGGAACTCGTGCCAAGAAGCTGAGTCCTTTGGAAACGTTCTCGGGATTTGTCCACCAATCAAGAGACTGGACCATGCGCGGTGTTATTAGGATGGTATCCTCGAAGGATCCTCGTGCTTGCATCCATTGTTTGTCCAGCTCCTCCTGAATTGGACGCATTCGCAGGCGACAGAAAGGAATGAGGCTTATACATGACGACATCATGCCTCGTAAGGGCTTGTACAGCCGAACTGAAAGACACTTTTTTCTTTGGAAGCGCCTTGCCAGTTGTATCAACCTTGCTTGTCTGTCCAGCGCTGGATAGGCCTTGGCCCGCCGAGTGTCTAAGATAGCCCCTAGGAGGCCTAATCGAGTGGATAGCTGTAGGAACGATTTTTCTTTGTTGAGCGTAAGGCCTAATTCCTTGAAAAGGCGCAGAGTCGCCTTGACTGAGTTTTCTGCTGACTGGATATCTGGAGCTTTTAATAACCAGTCGTGGAGGTAGGGAAAAACCTGGTGTTTGTTTCTCCTTAGGTAGGCCGCCACTGGCACTAGACATTTGGTGAAGATTCGTAGTGCTGAACGTAGGCCAAAAGGGAAGGACCTTGAACTGGAAATCTTTGTCGTTGACCGCAAACCTCAGGTACTTTCTGTGGAGCTAATGAATGGAAATGTGAAAGTACACGTCCTGAAGTACCAGAAAGGCCAGGTAGTCTGCTTTGTTCAGAAGCTTGAGGACGTCTTGTAGGGTGACCATCTGAAACGTTTGCTTCTTGAGGTACTTGTTTAGCTCCCGTAAGTCCAGGATTGGGCTCCATAGGCGGGGCTTCTTTCGGATGAGAAAGAAGCGGGAGTAGAAACCCTTTCCCCTCTGGGAATGCGGAACAGACTCTATAGCCCATGGGTACTCGCAAACATTTTCCCAGGGGCTAAGAAGTTTGGTCTGTGACGTGCCTGGGGGCCGCATTGATGCCAGGGCAGTCGTGGTCGGGCAGGGTGGCTGGAGGTATTGGTGGCAAGGTAGGTGTAGGAGAAGCACATGATATACATCTAGTGGCTGAAATAAACAATGGAAAACCAGAAAACCTGGAATTAATCCCGGCTTACCCACTTTTCCAAATTGTGTGATCATAGGCAATTGTTTAGTCTCACTTTCCCTCCTTTTTCTGCATTATCACATTTAAGATGACCTCGAAATACATGATTCATGGTGTGCGCTGTACAAAAGTTGCTTCTATGTTTGATTTAATAAACTATAATGTTGTTCATGTATGATAGGAACCCAGCCAACCCATAAAGTGCACATACCAAGCTACTTGCCTCTTTAATTTACTATTGATGGTGATATCAGCGTAAGGAAAAGAATTAATGTTTCCAAATTTATGTTTGAAAACTATCACTTTTAAATGAATATATCTCAATGCACTGATAAAATAAATTGTACTAAGGCGAAAAGGTTCTGCGTGTTAACTAAATAAACTTTTTTAATTTGGAAGATCCTGTCTTACTTTTACACTTGTGCTGCAAGATGTCTTTGAAAATGAAGGCGTTTCTAAAGTTAAGTGCAGGAGTCCCTAGTTACTTCCTTTCTTTAATACCAAATGAGTCTGAAATAAATGATTGTGTGCCTATTTAATATTTTTATTGTTAGTGCGGAGTCGAGCAAACAGCTGCCCAGTGTTCCTGTTGCCCCAGGGGCCGCATGTAAAGGTCAGAGGGGACGCATCAGGCCCGCGGGCCGTACTTTGAGTATCCATGCTATAGCCCCTTTTTTCAGCATGGTTATTACCTCCAAGCAGAGGAGATGAAGGTGTTTTTGACAAATCTGGGATGGAGTCATTGAAGGGGGGGATCTGGGTAAATACCAACAGGTGTCCGAAGCAGACTACATACAGCACCCACTTGTCTTTGATTATTTGCTACCAGCGTTGGATATGATGTTTTAGAATTCTGTGATAAATTGTAGGAGGAGAATGGATAGGATGTGTCGTTAGAAAGTCATTGTCTACGTGCAGATTCTTTAGGTTGTCACCCTTGTTTGCTCTTGTGGTGGGGCCTGGTATATGCTGCGGGAGGCGGTTGCCTCGGCTGGTACTATGTCCTAGAAGGCTGAAACGTGGAGGAATAGGATGGGTGCCTATATTGTTGGTATCCCCCACAAAAGAAAGGTTGACCTCTGCCCCTAGCACCACAAAAGGGCACTTTTCTGTATTGCAGAGTGCCTAAGGGTTTCGCCGTTTCCGTATCCGACTTGATGGTTTGAAGGGCATTGTCGATGTGCTTGCCAACTAGAGCTTCTCCATCGTATGGAAGATCTAATACTTTAGTCTGTACTTCGGGAAGAAAGTTGGTGGCTTTGAGCCAACCTTGACGCCTCAACACAGCTGAACCTGAGAGCAATCTGAAGCCCATTGCCACCATATCCAGTGCACAATCTATGATCTCAGCTGAAGATAGCTAGCCCTCTACCAGAACTTTCCTAGCTTCTGCCTTGGAAGTATCTGAAAGCTCTTCCAATGAATGGGATATATCCGACCAGAGCTGTCGATCATATCTGCCTAGTAATTCAAGGGAGTTGGCGGCCCTTACCACAGTAGCAGGCATGGAGGTGAAACGCCTGCCGATGTTATCTAAGCACCTTCCTTCTTTATCTGGAGGTGATGTCAAATGCGTAGAGGGGTTCCTGGAGTGACTTTGGGCTGCCTGCGATATTACGGAGTCCGGCTTCGGGTGTCCTGAGAGACACGCCGGAGCATCCTCTGTGGGTTTATATTTCTCATCCAGTCTCTGCAGAACCGCAGGGACCGTTGCCGGATTCTGCATAATATTCAGGCCCTGGCTTCAAACATGGTCTATGATGGGTATAGCTCTGACCATTTTCCTGTGGGGCTCTTTAAAGTCATATAGGAAGCAATCCTGCTGAGTTGTGGGCATTGGAATATCGAACCACGTGGCAGCACTCTCAAGCAGGTTATGGAAGCCACCTATATCTTCAGGTGGGGACTCAACCATGGTCGCTCTAGGAGAAGCAGGAGCTGGTATAATATAATCATCCCACTCATCATTATCAGGCTGTATTTCACCTTCCTCTGCATTCTCTTTGGAGGATACCTGATCTCTTGGTGTGGAAAGGACAGACTGCTGTGACATTGGCTGAGGTGTATGATGCAGCTGCTGCTAGTGAGGAAGACCTACCAGCGCCGGCTGCTCATAATAGCCTTGGGTATACAGGGAGTGCAGAATTATTAGGCAAATGAGTATTTTGACCACATCATCCTCTTTATGCATGTTGTCTTACTCCAAGCTGTATAGGCTCGAAAACCTACTACCAATTAAGCATATTAGGTGATGTGCATCTCTGTAATGAGAAGGGGTGTGGTCTAATGACATCAACACCCTATATCAGGTGTGCATAATTATTAGGCAACTTCCTTTCCTTTGGCAAAATGGGTCAAAAGAAGGACTTGACAGGCTCAGAAAAGTCAAAAATAGTGAGATATCTTGCAGAGGGATGCAGCACTCTTAAAATTGCAAAGCTTCTGAAGCGTGATCATCGAACAATCAAGCGTTTCATTCAAAATAGTCAACAGGGTCGCAAGAAGCGTGTGGAAAAACCAAGGCGCAAAATAACTGCCCATGAACTGAGAAAAGTCAAGCGTGCAGCTGCCACGATGCCACTTGCCACCAGTTTGGCCATATTTCAGAGCTGCAACATCACTGGAGTGCCCAAAAGCACAAGGTGTGCAATACTCAGAGACATGGCCAAGGTAAGAAAGGCTGAAAGACGACCACCACTGAACAAGACACACAAGCTGAAACGTCAAGACTGGGCCAATAAATATCTCAAGACTGATTTTTCTAAGGTTTTATGGACTGATGAAATGAGAGTGAGTCTTGATGGGCCAGATGGATGGGCCCGTGGCTGGATTGGTAAAGGGCAGAGAGCTCCAGTCCGACTCAGACGCCAGCAAGGTGGAGGTGGAGTACTGGTTTGGGCTGGTATCATCAAAGATGAGCTTGTGGGGCCTTTTCGGGTTGAGGATGGAGTCAAGCTCAACTCCCAGTCCTACTGCCAGTTCCTGGAAGACACCTTCTTCAAGCAGTGGTACAGGAAGAAGTCTGCATCCTTCAAGAAAAACATGATTTTCATGCAGGACAATGCTCCATCACACGCGTCAAAGTACTCCACAGCGTGGCTGGCAAGAAAGGGTATAAAAGAAGGAAATCTAATGACATGGCCTCCTTGTTCACCTGATCTGAACCCCATTGAGAACCTGTGGTCCATCATCAAATGTGAGATTTACAAGGAGGGAAAACAGTACACCTCTCTGAACAGTGTCTGGGAGGCTGTGGTTGCTGCTGCACGCAATGTTGATGGTGAACAGATCAAAACACTGACAGAATCCATGGATGGCAGGCTTTTGAGTGTCCTTGCAAAGAAAGGTGGCTATATTGGTCACTGATTTGTTTTTGTTTTGTTTTTGAATGTCAGAAATGTATATTTGTGAATGTTGAGATGTTATATTGGTTTCACTGGTAATAATAAATAATTGAAATGGGTATATATATTTTTTTTGTTAAGTTGCCTAATAATTATGCACAGTAATAGTCACCTGCACACACAGATATCCCCCTAACATAGCTAAAACTAAAAACAAACAAAAAACTACTTCCAAAAATATTCAGCTTTGATATTAATGAGTTTTTTGGGTTCATTGAGAACATGGTTGTTGTTCAATAATAAAATTAATCCTCAAAAATACAACTTGCCTAATAATTCTGCACTCCCTGTAGTATGAAGCATCATCATCCGAGTATTCTTGGCACTTAACCCTTAACTGGGAAGGGCTGCTGGCCACTCCAAAAATAGCCTCCTCATCCGAATCATCTTCATCTAAGAGATGTGAGGGTAGAAGGCTGGAAACCTTGCTAGGAGACATAACTGAGGGCATCAGGTGATACTTCTTCACCCTCCTTTGAGCATCCTGTTCCGCTGATGAAAACAGAGGCAAGGAACATGGCCTATGAACCTTTACTGTAGTCTTCGTCGTCGACGAGAGATGTGCCGTCTCCGATGGTGCTATTGACGGTGGCATCGTCGACAAGATCATCGCCGTATCGATTGTCGTCAACGGTGGGAACGTCAACAGTAGAGTTGCCATCAACGGTTAGAGCGCCGTAGACAGTTGGAGTGTTGTCGGTTGATGGTCTGGCGACGAAGCCATCGCCGGTGAAAGCAGCGTCAACGAAGCTGTCACCATGGTCAATGAGAGCATCAAGGGTATCAGAGCTGATGGTGAAGCTACAGGACGTGCTGTCGATGAGGATGAGCATATCGCCGATGAAGAGCCGATGAAGAGCCGGATCTCACCATAGAGACAGACAGTGTGGCGACGGTGGAAGTTGTCTTCAGGACTTGACCCGTTGACGGTGCCGTCGTCGACGATGATCCTGTCGACGGTGCAGAAGTTGGTTTCTTGAAGGTATGCTTTACCTTAAATGGAGGTGTAGATGGGTCAGAGACAGGCTTTGTTTTGGACTTTAAGTCTGAAGCTTTAGTCTTCATCCTTGAAGGGCTACCAATTTTTGAGGATGCCTCAGCAGATTTTTGAACAACTTTTCTTGGTCTTTCCTCTGAAGAAACTTCAGATTGTCGTTTGACAGGTGTTTTCACCACAGAAACAGAAGAAGAGGCACTGTCCTCATCAGAGACAGGGTTGTCCCTGAATTTCAACTTTTGTAGCCAGATGAGAAGATGACCCTCTCTGTCCTTGAGAGTCTTAGTAGAAAATGTTCTACATATCTTGCAGTCTCCAGGTTTATGGCTAAGGTAAGAGACAATGTACACAGTCCTTATGCTGATCATCAACATGCAGCCTTTTCTTCATGCAGGTAGCACAGGCTCCAAAAAGCCCTTTTTTAGGTGTCTCTGACATGGTAGCCAGTTTGAACCACCTTGAATTATTCCTGAAGCGGGAAAACATCCAAATCCACTCAGAAAGGATTTCTGAGAGAAAAAACTGAGCAGAGCTCAGAGGAGACTCCCTAGCACAACATGCAGTGGAAAATCCGAGTGGAATCTGCTCCTCACAGGAGGGTTCTAGAGGGTGGTGAGAGCTGATTGGTTGTCTCTTAAGTTTGGTCCTTTTTTATAAAATGACTATGAGATGTTACCTAATTAAGAGGCCTAGTGCCTCTAAGCTTTATATGCTATTGAGTATGATTTTTTCTATTACACCGGGGACTCCCATCTCGACGACGGGGAATGATTCCAGCATGTGAATCTATGGAAGTTCTAATACTGGAGTAATTATATGTGATACATCCTCTTGAGACTGCGGGAATAGGTATCCTAATAGTCCAAGGCCATAACCTAGTCCTCTGAGTCCAAGAGCTACACATCATAAAGTAACCACCCAAAATGTTTGATTCTTTAAAAAGTTCATTAGGTATATCAGAACAAAGTACACCTTAAGCCTCCTCTTTTTGGTACCAGCAAATATCCAGTATAGCATCCCTTTCTACGATGTATGTAAGGGTGTTTCACAATGGGGCCCTTCATTAAAACTAACCAAACCTTACTTTATGTGGTAGGACATCTGCTTGGGCACCATGGGAAGAAGATGACCAACAATCAGGAAAGTATGCCAACCGTGTACTGTAGCCGGCCCACTTATACTAGTGGGGACTGTGGTGGATTTACTTATTAAAACAAATATCTTGTGCACCAGGAGCCATGAATGAAGGGGAAAGGAAAAATCATTATTAGGCTTAACCAGGGCATATGTGGAAGTCATAGTAAATGACGCATAATATTCCTTCCTCCTCCGCCTTGAGAGACAAATGTCAAATTGATACTATTGGGGCTGCAAGTAGGTTCTCTGCCTTAAGTACTATGGTCTCTAAAAAGATGCACCAACATTTAAATTGATGTAAAGAGAGTTTTGTGGGAAGAAGAACCAAGCGATTTTCAATTAACCCTGTTCCATAAAAGTTTTTAGAGCCACCTGCGCTTCCATTAAGAGACTTGACCATGAAGTTAATCTTCAAATCATGGGGAAAAATGTGTTTCACTATCAAGTTCACAAATGGAGGATGTGCATTAAAAAAAACTGTTTCACTATGAGCTGGGCTAGGCTTCTTCGCTCTCCTTCTAGTTACTGCAGAGGAAGCTGGCAACCTTTCTACTATTAACATGGGCTCCATTTGAGGGAGATCCACGTAGAGAAGTGAAAGGGCCTTACCTCTGAAATAACCATTACACATCTTGCTCAGGTTCTCAAATTTTGAGATGCCTTTGGTGGAAATGAAAGTGTTGTAAGGACGGTAAATATCTAAAGATACCCAGAGTGAATAGAGAAAAAGTAGTATTGTAGGCAGCTCCAAATGGAGCATCCTGCTCTCTTTCACCTCTTGATCTTCAGGACCTGAAAGGACCACAAAGAAAAGGGAAAAACAACAATTTTTATCTCTTTCAAAGCCTTTGTTATGTTTTTTTATTAAAACAATCCAAAGGTGCAAGTATGTGTCCAATTCCAGGCACTGCCTTTCAAGTACTGGGTCCAGTCCTCAATGCCACATCTTGAGATAACTGTTGAATTCTAGGGCCGAAACAGAAATACTGTGGTAATATCAACAGGCTCCATCAGTAGTATTTTGCCCTCTTCTCCAAGACTCATTAGGAGTACTAGATACAGTTGTGGTGTCCACTTCTGCAGTTTGGAGGGCATTTTTGGAGATCTTTTCTGGAGTATTGCTTTGGGTTATGTAGACGACATTTGAAGTATTATGGCAAGGTTTGGATGCCTTATATTTACTATTGCGCCCCATTTGAAGCTGCACATACAGTAGTGAGGTAACTGGGAAGGCATATCTTCAGAAGCATATACAAAAACTGAAGACAGTCCAGGGGTGGGCAATCATGGGGCTAAAAAATATGTATTCATATAATGGAAAAAGGGGAGTGTTTACAAGATCACATATCTAACTCCCATGGTGCATTGGATGAATGAGTTTTCATATGGTTAGCTGTTTTCTAGAGGACAGGGGGTGCAGGAACGTTACCTCTTGTTTTAGCTTCTTCAGCTCCTCTTGCAGATCTTGCACATCCTGTTCATAGTCCAAAAGCTGTTCTCCTTTCTCCTCCCTGAAGATAAAATCAGAAGGAAGTGGTTAAGTTCATAAACATACAGGTCAACAGTCTAAGTCCAGTTTGAATGTCCTTTCATCTACAGAGCATGTCAGTGTAATACTATGACCAATGTGTAGGCCCAGGAATATCTCACTCCCAAATTGTCAGCTAGCAGAAGATGTCCTGGATACCTCTCATAACTTTTACCACCATGGTCGGGAACACCATACAGGAGATCCCAAAACTGTCTCTCACATTTCACCTCACTGCTAGAATCTTCACAGAGCAGAGATCTAAATGAGTGGGAAAAGTCTCAAGTACCTTTTTTATGAGTGTTATACTACACACAGACTCAGGAGACTGTTCTCAAATAGCCTCAGAGTAAAGATAAACTTTGGGCCTGATTTACAATTGTTTGCTGTTCACAAAGGGATTTACAAATAGTATCTTTACAAGTGCGGAGTCTCTGCACATAAAAAGACCTATGGGTCTGATTTAGATATTGGCGGATAGATTACTCTGTCACAACAGTGACAGGTATCCCATCCGCCAAAACCTATAACCTATTATAGCCTATGGGATTTAGATTTCGGCGTACGGGATATCCGTCACCGTTGTGAAGAAGTAATCCGTCCTCCCATATCTAAATCAGGCCCTAGGTTTTTATGTGCGGAGACTCCGCATCCCTAAAGATACTACTCGTAAATCCCTTTGTGAATAGTAAACAATCGTAAACTTACACAAAAGTGTAACCTTACCTTTGTGAAACAGGCTCTGTGTCTCTAATTCTAAAGCCCAACGGCAAGGAAGACTAATGACAGCTCTATGTTCTCAGCTACAGAGGGAGCCTGCCACTGATTGCTCCACTGGGGAATTTATGACACACAGAAACAAGATGAGAATATTGTGAAGCATTCACAGTACCCAGGATTAATAATGTTTCCATAATGCACCCATGGCTTAAAGCAAGCATCTCATCAGTTATGTTCCACTCACATCTCCTGGCGCATTCGCCGCAACTTTGCTTTGGCGTCTGCCAGTTGCACAGTAAGGTGTTGCCGGTTCTCTCTTACAGACGGGTCGAAGGGTGGTGCGTCAGAGCTCAGGACTGAAGAGGGTACCTGGTATAGAAGAAGCTCTTTCTCCTGGGTCAGCTCTGCAATTCTCTAGAAGACAATGTGGCAAAGGTGGGTCAGCAATATTAGACACTAGCACCATAAAAGATGCCTATCTAATGGACAGAAAAAACAATTAAACATACTTGTGGGGCTGACTTCACAAAAGAACTAACACCACTGAATAGCAGGCACCACAAAGGAACCAACCCATCTGCCTGCCAAGGAAACACACAAGGTACCACAAAGAAATACCTTGGAAGAGGCACTTCACAAATGAAGTAATGCACCTAGGGGTCATGTACAACAAAGGAAGCATGTATGATGGACATGCATCATAACACACATACTGGAGGAACAGATACCACAAACAAAAGACCCTGTGAGACAGACACCTCTATGTAACCAACACACACATAGGAGAACTGCCAGGATAACATCCCAGAAGACAAACAGAACAAAGGAAGGGACCTGAGTTTAGGTATTGCAATAAACATACATCAGAAAGAAAGGTATCATAAGAAACTAAAAAATCTGAGGAACACGCAATAAGAGCTCAAATGCACAACAAGGGACAGATATCACAAAGTAACTAACACATGACAGGGACAGCTGGCACAAAAACATACCACAAGGACAGACAGAACAAATTAAGAAACACATCTGATGGGCATGTACCACAGTAGAAACACACAAGAGCCAAAGTTATCAGAAGAGACATAACACACATTCAGGACATGTGCCACCAAAAACAAGCACACTAAAGTGACAGATGCTATAAAAGAATAAACACAATAGATCAACTGATGTCACAAAAGAACAAACACACCAGAGGCGTGTGTATCACAAAGGAACTAATACACCTGGGGTAAAGCTACTGCAAACAAAGAAAAAAAACTAAAGGACCAGCAATAAAAATAAAATATATAAGTAAACAGGGTCCCACTATTGAAGTAATATACCTGAAGAACCTGAGTAACAAATTAAGTAATGTGAGGG